>NC_023753.2:1992526-2324614 GCF_000499845.2 Phaseolus vulgaris
ATATAAAACTCTTGTTTTTTTGGTGTTAATACATTGACAATTTATGAGATTAACTAAATCATTTAATAGGAAATTTGCAGTTTTTAATTTATATATTTCATAAATATTGAAAAATACTATAACTTTGTGTATGTTTAAATATAAATACATTGATTTAAGAAAAATACTATAACAATTTGAATGGTCTATTATTCACATTTTTTCACAACAAGGAAAAAAAGTATCACCTAGTAAATTTAAGAATAAAAAACCAGACATGCAAATCTCGTAATAATCGTGCACCTTTTCAAAATCTGTCTCCTTCTCGCGTGAAACAAAAGTATATATTATTTTGCACCTAATGATTTTAAAATTCATTTTTAAAATTTTAAAATTGTCTTTTATTCTGGAATTAGAAATCCAGAACTCTGGAATAAATTTTGTGTTCTGAAAATAAAATTTAAAAATATATTCTGGAAAACAATTTTTTTTTAAATATTCCAAAAATTCAAATATAAAAATATATTATAAAAAATCCAGAAAATTATTTTGAAAATATAAATCTGGTTGAGAACACATTTTGTCCTACACTCTGTTATTTAAATTAAAAGATGACATTTTTATCATTTTACATAAACTATTGGGTGCAAGAAGCAATTGCCCCTTCCTAGTAAATATAAATTGATATGGGCCGAGTATTGCCCATATCTCACGGGCCAGAATTGGGCCGAAGCTAGTTGCAAAAGTCCTTCGCAAGCGCAATTTTCTTCTTCTTTGCACGTGGTTGTAATAATTTTTCTTCACAGAAATTAAAAATATACCCACCGGAAGCATTTAAAAAAAAATATATTACTCCAAAAACTACAAATACCAGCTTTGGTGTTAAAACTAATCAAATACATTTTTTTCATAAATTAAAATTAATTCATAAATTGAAATAATAAAAAATATATTTAATCTACACATAATTTATTTATTCCCACTATGGATACAAAGACGAGAAAGTTTAAAAACTATCTGAATATGTCATACCGAAAATATTATAAAAATATTTTTAAAAAACTATATGTAAATTGTTTATTTTAAATTTATTATACTGTATTAAAACCATATATTTATTTATCTTTCTTACTATTAAATACACTGGTCTGTGTAAATAATCAAACTTATAATAAAAGTACAACTTTATATAATGTACTGTCTAGGCCGAAAGGTCAACTGAAAGTCTCGACTGACCGAAAGGTTGTACGGCCGAAAGGTCAACCGAAAGTCTCGACGCCGAAAGGTCAACTGAAAGTCTCGACCGACCGTGAGGCTCTGACGCCGAAAGGTCAACTGAAAGTCTTGACCGACCGAGAGGTTGTGCGGCCGAAAGGTCAACCGAAAGTCTCGACCGACCGAAAGGTTGTGCGTAAAATTAAATTAGTGATTATAGCAAAGCCCATAAGATGGGCCCAAATATACAGGTGTGTGTTTTCAAAATGTTAGGTGCAAAAAGAAAAGACCTAAGTAACTCTTAAGCCCAATAAGAGAGCCTTATAAATAGAGGTTCAGCTCAAAAGGTAAGGAGAATTTCAATTGATCTGATAAGCAAAAAACTATATCTGACTTTGGCATCGGAGCGCCTTGCAGGTACACACACCCACCTGTGAGGAGAAGAAGCCGAGAGCCCAACCCGAGAAGAAGCCGAGATCACCTAGCTGAAGGAAAAGCCGAGAGCACCTAGGTGAAGGAGAAGACGAGAGCACCTAGCTGAAGGAGAAGCCGAGAGCTCTTAGCCGAAGGAGAAGCCGAGAGCACTTAGCCGAAAGAGAAGCCGAGAGCTCTTAGCCGAAGGAGAAGCCGAGAGCACTTAGCCGAAAGAGAAGCCGAGAGCATCTACCTTGAGGAGAAGTCTAGAGCACCCAATGTGAGAAGAGACCGAGAGAGTCCAGCCCAAAGTTCGGAAGATTTGTATAAGAGTTAATCTTGTCAACCTAATTTTAGTGTTCTTGGTCCTTGTTGTAAGAACGTATACTATTAAATATTCATTCTATAACTTTTAAATAAGTCATTTTTATTATAACTACTAATGATTTTATTTAAAACAATAGTAGACTATAGATACATTAGCCCTTAAAAACTTGATGATAAAACAAATTTTTAAAATAACTTATAGGTAAGACTTTCACGCAAATCATACCTTAAAAAACGTTAGACACCATCTTTATTCTTTTCCATGAAAGCCAAATTTAGGTGTGGTTTGTTTCCATCCATTAGCTAAAAGTCATAAGGTTATTCTATTAAATCATAAGTGCTACAAAAAATAACTTTAAAAATAATTGAAAAAATATAGAAAAGAGACATTTTTTTATAGAATATTTTTATAAATATGTTTTTATTAATAAAATATGTTTTTATAGTGTTTTAAAAAGATTCAACATATGGAACTTCAAGTTTAAATAAAAAATATTTGTGTTAGAGATAAGGACATTTCATTGTATATAAGTGGGTGCAAACCTCACCCCATGAGCCGATTTTATGGGGTTGAGTTAGACTTAAAAGTTCACTTCGTAATATGGTATCAGAGTCATTTCGCGCATATCATAACAATATGAGCCGATTTTATGAGATTGAATTAGGCTTAAAACTTCACTTCATAATATAGTATAGAGCCCTTTCGAGTTTATCCCAACGAGTGTTTGTTGGGCTTATCAGGCCACCGCCACCCGCTATCGGACCGTTATCAGACCACCCATAATATGTTGTCTCACGCACGAGTGGTAACTCTCGACGTGAGGGAGTGTGTTGGAGATAAAGACATTTTATTGTATATAAATGGGTGCAAACCTCATCCCATGAACCAATTTTATGAGGTTGAGTTAAGCTTAAAAGTTGAATTCGTAATAATCTAATATAATAGTAATTACAAAAGAAAAGTTTTGGGTGGAATAAGTTAATTTATGCAGATAGAAAAGCTTTAACAGTATGTATGTACAATAGAGCAAAACAAAAATAGGATTATTTAAAGACCTTAAACTAAATGGTTACCTAAGTGAAGCATTTGAATAGTGGTATGCAGCATCATTTTCCTTAAGTGGATTATCCCATCTAATTAATTTTCTTTTATTTGGGTAGGAATTGGTATTCTATGAATTAGGTTTACCTATCATTTTAAGCCTACCATCACTCTTCTCCATAGGTTCCAAAAGAAAGAATATATAGAAAAGGAAAAGAAAGCTAAAACCATGTCCTTTTCTGTGTGAAAGGGTGATTTTCTTTTTTATTTTGTACCTTGCAAGAACAGTTGTATTTTTGTTTATTTCGTAAATCTGACTTCACTTTTGCAGTAATTGAATAACCGTTGAATTGGATTCCACAGTTAGAGTGCGGTGAGGTGTGATCCACTTGTAAAGCTTTTATAGAACCTACAGTTCTTTACTCACCAAAAATGGTGTGCAAGAAATTGAACCAACACATTCAACTTAAGCCCAAAATCCACCACCCTCTTTTCTTCTTCTACCACCCAAGATTAACAGTACCATCATCACGTGCATTTCATTATTCTCAATCAATTTGAATTACCTTTCAACCCCCACTATTTTGTCATTAAAAAACTCTACCACTCCTTGTACAAAGAAAGAAAAAATGACAGTTGCAATTTTCAAACCAAAATTTACAAAGAGAGAGAAACCAAGTCTTCTTCTATGGGTCTACCTTTCTTGTCCTTCTTAATGTCTCTACTCATTTAATATTTCCCGAGTTTCGGTCTATGATGACGAAGTAATATATGGTTGGTAAAAATAATAAATATTTTTTATGATGTATTTTTATTTTAGATGTAATTCATAATAAGACACCATAAGCATATTCCGAATTATAATTTTCAAAAGCTCCTCCGTTTTCTTTTTTCTCCCTTTGCATTTGTTACTGCTTAAGTCTCACTCTTTTTCTCCGTTGCTTAGATGAAGTTCATATCCATCAATTATCTTTTAAAGAATATACTTTACTTACATAGTATGTAGATGGAGAGTATAAAATTTGTATGAAGTTTTATCCTTCGATCTATTTTTTAAAAGAGAGAAGATAAATGAAATTGTTCTCAAACGGGTGTTGGAGCCTAAAGAACGATTGTCTTGCTTCTTCACTCGGTCGGTCGTTACTACACTTAGCTTTATGATTTATCTTCCTCCTCTCGATCGTCTGGTAGCACAGGGTGGGATGGTACCTGCATAATATACTCCGACGATTAAGTCAATCAGGGTGTCGGCACTCGGTTGACATATACCTGATTCTTAAATTTTGTGCTTATTTATATTATCTTAATGGACATTCGTTAGTTGGCCGGATTAGGAGGTTGATTCGTGTTTAGAGTTGCGCTAAATAACTCTTAATTATGGGTTAGCCTTGCTGACTTGATCAACCCATGAGTCGTCATGGGTCGGTCGACCACGTGTTGTCACGTGATCTTCTTATCGCGATCGAGTGACTAGATGGTTCAAAATTCTGACTGACTCACCGAGTCGTCCGATGCTACCAGTACAAAAATTAAAACTTCAGGAGAGTAAATATTTTTATATTTTTTTGCTTTTTTATGCTTGTATTGATTATTTTTCATAAGAAAAGAGAAATAGCGGGGAGTAAGATTTCAACGTAGAAATGATAATTGTGTTGAATTCAAAAATATCGAAAAATGTAATTTTTTTATTTTTATAATATTAAGTTTTTTTAAATGATAAAAATATTTTAAGTATGTTTTATTATAAATATTTCAAGTGTACTAGGTAAAATATCCTATATTTTAAAATGTGATATTGTATAACTATAAATAGATATCAATTTTCTTCTAGAATACTAGAATCCATATTCTCTTCTCTTTTCAATAAAAAAAAGGTTATAATCCAAATTGTTCTCTCTTTTTTTTATAGAAAATAGAATTTGAAACATATGAAAAAAAAATTAAAATTAAAAAATATATATCTATAAGATTAATATCGCTTAATTAAACAACAGAAATCATACTGACCAAAAATTATAAAACAAATCAATACCACTCACTTATTAAGAAACACATATACTACCAACTATTCTTGATAAATAAAATAAAAATTGAAGAACAAAATATAAAATTAAACGAATATTACTAATAATTTATTTTTCTTCATATCAATCAGCATAATTATTCTCTCAGTTTAGTTTTGACTTTCACACCAAACAAAAAGATTAAAATTTGGAAGGAGTGTTTTTCAGTCTAGCATTACCTCATCTAGCAAAAAAAATAGAGATTATTTATAGTTTTTTAATTGCAAAACTTAATTAATATTTATTAAAAAAATATAGTTGGTGGATTCGATTAGATGTAGGAACACAAAATTAAGTGCAGACTCTAGATTTTAACATAGTGAATATTTTAATTTGAATTATGGTCAAATGGTTTTCAGCCAGAAGCATTCCTTAATAAAAGTATTAAAAATATAACTAAGAAATTTCCTTTGAATCTCTTTATCCTAAACTTCTTCTGTAATTCCCTTCATCAAGAAAGAAGGGAACAAAAAACAGTGAATCAAAGAAAATATATACATCTCTAATACCCATTTCCTTTTTTTTTTCTTTTAACTAAATATATCTATTGTGTGGGCAACGTCTCGTGCCGCCACGTATCGGAAAATTCCGTGGAGTCATAATACACATCCGAATGATCGAAAAGTTTCTCAAACGCAGCGTATTCGGTTGCAGTATCGCACTCGTAACCGAACCCCATTCCCAAATCAAACGAATCGTATCTTGAAATATGGTCCTCAAACTCCCACAACTCGCCGATTCCGGACGAGTCAGACGCCACTCGAATCAACTCAGTCTCCTCGTTTATCTTCTCCGGCACCGACGAGTTTCCGGCAGGAGGAAGACCTAGCTCGTCGTCGGAAGCCTCGAGGAGGTACCCGATCTGCGCCTGAGACTCGCCGGAATCTGACGTCACGCCGGAGATCTCCTCCTGAAGACTCTTCATGACGGAGTCAAGGTCCTGAGAGGAAGGCGCATCGTCGGCGTCGTCGAAGAAGCCGAGTAAATCGTCCCGGAGTCGCTTCGCCTCGGGCGATTCGAGAACTGAGTCATCGGAGTCATCTCGGAGTCGCTTCTTGCAACCGGAATCGGAATCGGCCATGCTGAAAAAGAAGAGCAAAACGGTAGCGTTTTGGGGATAAGATTAAGGAGACACGTTTAATCGGTGGTGTTTCAAGGAGAGTTGACACGGCGTGTTGTGGTGGCGAAGAGATCTCGCGAGGCTTATATATAAAGGGGGACAATGGAGAGAGAAAGAAAAGAGGGAGGGAGAGAGAGAGTACGGTGTAATGATGGTGACGACGCAGGCGCGTGGGACCGAATTTTAGCCCATCACACACAGACTTTGATTTTGCCTTTTTGTTTTCATGTTTCTCATTTTTTTATTATTTTTATTTTTAGCAGTTTCTGGTTTTGCTGTGAAAAGAATAGGGTGGCTGCTTTTTCCTTTTTTAAAATATTAAATTGAGTTGAATTTGGAGTTGGAGTCCGGGTCAGTTGCGTGGGTCCCACTCGCCTAGTCAATGACCGCTTTTGGTGCTTTATTCGGCCCGGTTCGGCTGGTGTTTTTTTAGGTGTTTTGGTTGGTAGTAAAAGGAAAAGAAAGCAAGGGTTAAGTGTGAGGGCATTTTCATAATTAAACATGTTGCTTTATTTTTAATTTTATTTTTTAATTATACATATTTAAAGTTTTGTTTTTTGTTTTTTTTATATAGTAGTGATGGGATTTGAATAGACTTGGAAATTGCAAGCTTGGTGCGAAGGGAATGCGTTGGCGTTGTGAAAAGCTTTAAATGAAAGGTTTAGTTGAGTGGTGGCAACGTCAATAAAATAAAATTGCATTAAAAATCTTCTTTACGATAATGCTGCCCACTATCACTGCCTCAATCAATGGATTACACCTATTTTTATCTTCTCTATCTTTATTAATCATCATTTCGACTATTCCTATTTGCCAAGAAGATACACATTTGCTTTCCAGATCTCAACGTTTCTCATGTGCTTCAATATCTTCCCTAAAAAACAACTATTTTCTTTTTAAAAAAATTTACTCATCAAAAATAACAACTGAATCACACACACATACATAGTAAAATTATAATTACTTACTTTCTTAATTTTATATAACTTACAATTAAAAAATTTAAATTTTTTTCATGTTACAATAGTCGGTTTATTAATATGTATTACTAGTAATTTATAACAATATATCAATTATATAAATTTAATATTTTATTCGGTTAGTGAAATGGAATCTAGAAAACTATTGAGAAGTTTTGTCTTCCTCTTTTCCGTCGGACGGTCAATCTATGTTTTCTCTTCTAAACTTGTTGATACTTTTTTCGCTCAACCGCTCGGAGAATACTTAATGAGGATATCTGCAAAAGGCATTTCGATGCTTAAGTCAACAAAGAGGGTTCGGTACTCGGTTGTCAGAGTACAGTGATAAATGACGAACCTGTTTTTTGGAATCTGCGCTATTTATATTATTTTAATGGGTCTATCTTGTTGGGCCGGATTAGTGAGGTGAATCGTGCTTAGAGATGTATTATCTAGTTCTTAATGATGGTTTAACTTCACTGACTTTGATTGAGCGTAATTGGATCGAAGGTGTCAGTCGACCCACATGAATGCGGGATGCTCGGTTAGCCCAGTTGTGCGAGTTGAGACATGGTATTAACCGTTCGGCCCGTACCAGTACATTTTTTTTATTTGTTACGTAAATGTAGAAGCTCTCATGAAATAAAATAATTATAATACCCGTTAATTTAAAATTTTTAGAAACGACATTTCTAGAAAATGCATTGCAGTTGTAGTTTTTAATTATTATCATACAATATTTTATGTTTATTAATATTTTAAAAATTAATATATCAACCAAATAAAAAATAGTAACCTACGGTGGTATTGAGAGATAAAACTAATTTTCTTAACCTCACCATTAGATGGATGGATACTAAAAAGGAATTTCAACTCTCAAAAGGCTCATAGATAACATAACCTTTATCATAAAATTATGATTAAGGATCTAGATAAATTTGTTGTTAGAAATTTCACATTAACCTTTGTAAGTCAGTTTTATAAGATTGAGTTAGGTTTAAAGTTTAAGTACAAATTGGTACAAATTGACAATAAATAAATACAAATCTCACCTTATAAGATAGTTTATAAGATTGAATTAAGCTTTAAGTTCATTTTTTAATATTTGTAAAATTTTGATCTAGGCATGATTACCTACATAAACTGAAAAATTCAAAAGTGTAAAATTTTTAGAGTGAAAGTAGAAGAGAAAATAAAATGTGTTTAAAAAAAGATAATGATTTTTTAAAAATAAAAAATAATTAATTAATTTTCTATTTATATAAATTTTTACTTTAATAAAAAAAAATATGCATATCATTTTAGTTATATAACTTCTACTATAAAAACTATTTTATGAGTTGTGATAAATTTTTTATTTCATATTATTATTTTTTTAAAATTAAAACTAATTTCATAACATTTCTTAAATTTAAGAATATATGTTTTATTATAAATTTCGTAAAATTAAAATTATTATTAAAGCAAACTACAAATTTGTTAATTTAAGATTATTATTAAAGCAAACTAGAAAGCCTATTGATGCAGCCTAAGGTGAAATTAAACCTAAAATTCATAACCTGATTAAAGTGGGTATTTCAGTTCCTCATTTTAACACTTTTTCCTTTCAACTATATATAAGCTACTAAATTATCGTTACCTGCTACAAATAATTATATTTCAGTTAGCAACTATAGATAATTATTTTTTAAGTTTGGCATATAAACATGGAGATTTAAATATTTCATACGCGTACCTAATCGAGATATTCACATTTCATTCAAAATCAGTTACTATCAATTAAATATTTACCTTGATATGTAATTAACAATTATGATTAACTTAAAATTAAAATTGTAATTAGCAACTATTTAGGCCATCTGCAAGAAATTCTTACAGGACAAAATAGTATGATTATAAAAGTATCCAATATAAGAGGTTAAACCTTTTAATTTCCTATAAAATGTGACTTTATAACATAAAAACTTTTAAGAATCAAACATTGATTTGAATGTCAGTATTTTTTTCAGACACTTAACCCCTTCAGAGACACATAACATAAGCAAAGTCATATATAAAAAACAATACCTAATAAAAACATTCTGAAAAATTGTAGAGTAGTTTAGTTTATATGAAAACATAAAATTGTTTTTTACGTCTTCATTGTTAATAGTTTTTGGCAGAAACAAGGCATGGCGACTTCAAATACGAACTAGTGAGGGGACACATATCCCAAGGAATTAAATTTAAGACACACAAATACATCCACATATGTAAAATAAATAAAAAAAATTATGTGGAGATTCTTTACTACCGGATGTGCGAGTAGTCGACTTAAATTCGAACAACACTTTTAAAATGACATTTAATTATAATTAAATTAGTTTATTTACAAAGCATAATTAACACATAATTATACTATCGTTTAGATTCTACAAGCGGATCAATGATAGTATGGGTTCACCTAAAAGGTATCAATGATAGTATGGGTTCACCTAAAAGGTATAAATATTAGAGGCAGTCAAGCATCAGAGGTAATTTTTCTCTATCAACTCGTCTGCATATTCTATTCGGACTATCTTGATCATCAAAGTATTTTTGGAGGTTCCCCCAACAACCATTTGGCGAAATAAAAGACTTGACTAAAGACTATCGCACCTGAAGACCGAAAGCAAGAGATAAAATGGATCACTCTCAAAGAAATCCGACATTGTAAAAACAAACCCCATGCATAATTTACATATATTTTTTCTTCAAAAACCCTATAATCTCTAAGGCATCGTTTGTTTTTGACGATGGAAAAGAGAAGATTTACTGTGCTTATCGAAAGTTAGAAAACCAAAGCATTTTCTTGTCAAAAAACATGAAAATCAAGACATTTTGTACGTTCATAACTTTCTTCGCAAAATGAAATGCGAAGAAAGTTACGTATATATATATATATATATATATATATATATATATTATATTATTTAATTAATTAATTTTAATTTACTTTTTTACCCTTTATTTTAAATTCGAATTATTTTTATTTTTATTTAAAATAAAATTACAATTTAAATATAAAAATATAATTAAAATTATACAAAATATTTATTATATAATAACATAATTAATCATATTTTATATATAATAAGTTATAAATAAAAATAAATATATTTTTAATAATAAAAAATAATTTTATATAATAGTATATTAATTACAAAAGAGTAAAAATAATAATAATAATTTTATTTAATATAAAAATAAGTTTTTATCAAATATTTATAATTATAAATATTTAAATAATATTTTAATTAAAAATGA
Source organism: Phaseolus vulgaris (assembly GCF_000499845.2). NCBI lineage: Eukaryota > Viridiplantae > Streptophyta > Magnoliopsida > Fabales > Fabaceae > Phaseolus > Phaseolus vulgaris. Next base: position 2,002,931 of record NC_023753.2, read on the forward strand.
TTATAATTTATAAATAAATCAATTAAATTAATTATTTAACAATTTTTAAATATAAGGATAAATTTGTAAATTTACATTTTTATCAATTGAAAATAATATAATTTCAATCACACCTATCACATCATTCACAAATTTTCATAAATTTTTCCTACAATTTCCACTTTATTTACCTTAATCCAAACACCCTAACTTTCTTCACATTTTCCCTTCAAATCATCTCAAATCCACTCCCTCATTTCCACTCTCTAATCCAAACAAAGCATAAGTGAGCTAAAAATATAGTAAATTTATTATGAGCAACCATATCTTTTTAGGAATATTGAATGTAATTACATATTTAGTATTATAATCAAAATTAATAATTAAATTGAACTAATTTTTTTATTTTATCTTATTCCACTATTGTAAAAATTATTAAAAGTATATTACAATTAGTTTATTACATTTTTAATTACAATAAGTTTTTTCTCCCAAGTATATGAGGTATTTGTATTGTTTTGCATTTATGAAATTGCCGTTCTTAAATAAGAATTCGTAAGACTACTTATGATTTTTCTGACTCTTCTTTGTGTGGTGTGAGTGTTTTGAAGGAACAAGTGATAAAAGGCAATGAAAGTTGACGAAATTCATAATTTTAGTTGAGAGATAATTGAAAATGGTGGATTAAAAACTTGTGAACTAGTGTGAAATTCATTGTCTTTTATTATGTATGGTGTTTATTGGATTAAAATGATATATTGAAACTCATGAGTTTGATAGAAAAGTTAATTTTGAACGGTTGAAGTTATGTTAATGAGATTGGTGTATATAAGTGGTTGTATTGTCAATATTGTTTTGTATAGGTGTTCTTGTTGAGAAGTACATATGCTACATTAATTACTTCAATGTTTAATGTTAAATCTTTTTAATTTGAACCACATAAAAAGTTTAAATGTACAATAAATACTAAGAAATAGTACAATAATAACAAATAAAAAGAAAATAAGGATGATAAGAAAATATATTAAAGTATAAGAGATGGCTCTTAAAATAAGTTATTTTGAGAACTCACATATCAAAATTTATTTTTAAGATAAATTTTACACTCACTTATATATATTATAATTTGACATTGTCTCTACTCAACATACAACCACATGTTATATGGATTGAACATCCCAAACGCGAGACTAAATATTATAAATAATCCAATAACGATTCAATAACAGGTGAAACAATAACTTCAACATAACTCATTAGGAAAACCTCTTAAGTGTAAATTGAAAATGAATTGTGCAATTTAAAAAATATAATAGTAGATATAGTTGTTTGCGGGTCCAATATTTGACCATCTTTTGAAGGATGTAGGGTTGTAAGTTCTCTCGAGAACAATTTTTTATTTTTTTTTATAAAAATTGATACATTTCTTAAATATATAATTTTGTTATATATTATTTGTTGAGAAAATAAAGTATATATTCTAATTTTATATTAAGAAATAAACATTAAATCTAACTCAAGTCGTAAAATCAACTTATAAATAAAATTTGCATATATTTATATAATTTAATTTAATATTATTTCTAACTGATATAAATCTTCAATAATTTAATTATTATTATTTTAATGTGTATATTTTAAATTTTGTTGATTTTTTTTATTTGATTAAGCTTGTTAGTTTAGGCTTCAAGATTTCTGTTTTTTTTTTTCATCACAAAAAAAAAAAAAGTTAACTGTTTTTGTGGAGTGACAAAGATACTAAAAGGCGTGGAAAGAAAATTGAATTATAAGTAGTTGTAAAATTGTCTTCCAATAGATGAGCTTGCGTAGTCAAATAGTTGTTGTTAACTTGCTATTATGATAGCAAAGTGATTTCACTATTATGATTACTACCTTTCTTTAAAATGCAACAACGAAAATTAAATTGTTTTAAAACCTGAGGCAGATGGGTGAGTGTGTTAGTAAGTGAAACACAAGTGGGAGTTCTGTTGGCTCAATTCATTGCAATAGTAACACGATATGGACCAGAAATTAAATAAAACAATTATTAAATAAAACTTAATTAATAATAATATATTTATTGCAACACGCATTGATTATTAATTAAAATTCATTTAAAAACTTTGAACTTAGAATAAAATGATTAAATAAGATATAAAATTTAATAATTTTTGAAAATGTGTTGGAGCGATTTGTGAAAGAATTAAGGTAGAAGTAATGGTGGTTGGGTTTCTCAACCACCACGTGAAGGGAGGAATGAAGTAGGTATTGTGAAGGTGAGTTCGTGCTCCCAAAATAATAATATCTATAGTACCATTCTTTTAAGATTTTCTTAAATTAAACTAACATATAAATTTTTTAAAAATTATACATAAATTTCTTACTTATTTAAAAAAAAACATTATCTTTCTTTTATTGTAAATGTATTTATTAATTTTTAAAAATATAAATTAGATTTAAATTAAAAAAAAGTATTTTCAAATATTAATAAATAAAGAAATTATATTTCAAAATAATAATACATTAAAATAAAACATTTTAAAGAAATATAAATATAAATTATTTTATTGTATTTTTATATTAGAAAAAGTTAATACTTTTATATTTAATATATAATAGCACAATATATTAATAAATATTAATTATATAATTATTGTAAAAGATTCAATATATTAAAATAATTGAACATATAGTAGTCATTTTAATTTATCTAACTAAATGTATTAATTAAATCATTAAAATAAAATAAAAACTAAATATATTTTTTAAATATAAATATATTTAATAAAAAATAGTTAAATAGGTCAAGATTCTCATAGCACTTGGTCATAACTGACCAATCCACTAACTGCGTTTTTCATCATCCCTTTTTTTACAGGTGAAAATGAGTTCCGTTGATTATTTTGTGATTCTTAATCATGGCATTTCTTAAAAAATTTAATGATTGAAATAAAGTAAAATTGAAAATAACAGTACCAACTAAAATAATTTACAGAATAACACTAATTAAATATGATATCATAATTTATAATACTAAAATCTATAATTTAAAATTATTTAATAAATTATTAATATTCATAACATAGTATAAATGATATATATCATTATACTAGAATTTAAATTTGACTAAACTATAATGATAATTAACAATAACAATTTTACATGGAGAATAAAAAAAAATAACGTTTAATCCCCTAAATTTTATTCTTTTTACAAAATAGATATCTCAAACTTAATTTTGCTTTAATTTATACTCAAACTTTATCTCATCCTCGTATAGATATATTGAAATTAAATTTAGTTCTAATTGATTTTAAACTTTATTTTCCTAAAACTTTAATTTTATTATAATTATATCTAATTTTGTGTGCAAATACATAATGAAAAATATATTTAAATCCTTATTAAAATAACATGTTCTACTTCATTAGTGGTATAAATAATACAAACTAAGACTTCAAATTATAGTCTGTAAATTATAAGAAGTTGATGAAGAATTTTAGCATCATTGAGACATATTTTGGATGTGTAGTTGGTTGTACAATGAATCTATTCTAGCATATGGGACTGAGATCCACGTATATGTCAAAAATGTTTAAAATGAGTGAGAAGTTTAGATTTTAGTAGACATGTTTAATACAATTATTTTAGAAAAATGTTTGTATGTTATATATATATATTAAAAAATATGATATATGGATAGGTATAATCAAACGTATATAGCATTATTATTAGAAAACACATACATAATTAAACAAATAATTGATATGATATGAGAATCAAATTTAAATTATTATTATTTATTTTCAATAGTTTTATATACCTCATTAGAAAAATAACAATAAACAAGGAAAAAATATTTAAAAAATGTTATATATTTTATTAATGTAATAACCATTACACATACAGTTCATATTTAACATGTGATTGGATTCACTCTCAGACACTTATTTTAAATGACGTGTTCGTATCAGACACACGTATCGGACACCGACACTTATATAACACTCGTAGGACATGTATCGATGAAATGTCTAATTTAAAAATTATTTATTAGATTTTTGACAATTTTAACACGAGTTTAACACAATTTTAAAATAAAACAATATATTAATTTTATAAAAACTCAAACTTTTTGTAAATTTTTTATTATGATTATAAAAATAAAGAACAAATCATTTTGAACTAGCAATGAAAAACATCTTTCTGATAAAAAAAACTAAAATATATTTAGTACACATAAATCTTTATTGTCAATTTATATAATTTATTATTATATAATATATAGATCCGTGTCTTACATTTTATAAATTATACATATCTCCATATCTATGTCGTATCAGTATCTATGTTAGTGTCTGTCCATATATATATATATTAAAAATACCAACTAACATAATTTTAACTTAATTCTCTCACGTTTCTTTGTGTTAAAACTAATTTGAAAATATAAAATTATTTTCTTTTATAACTCTTATATTGAATAAAAAATTGTATTAAAACTATTAACTTACTTTTTTAAAATAAAAAATATAATTTGAAATATATATTTAGAAAAACTAATTTACAAATGAAGTTTTCAGATACTCTTCCAAACATCTCAAAACTAAATTCAACGAACTACCTCCATTAAAAAATAAAGTTAATTTATACGTAAGTTTGATACTTTTGTGTGGGACATGAAGTCATGCTTAGAAAATTATAATCGTGATTTTATCTCTTAATTTTTTATTAGGTGGTTTAAGTAACTCGAAGTTTCCCTGATGAACACTTGCCTTGACTATATATATGCGCATGGGACCTGCTTGTTTGGATTGTAACAAACGAAGTCTTAAGTAACCGTGTCTTACAATTTTAAAGAATAACTCAGAAATCACCCTCAAAACCCTCTGCTCCGTGTGAATTCTGCACCACTCATTAACTTTTTTGGACTCATTTTATTATATTTTTAAAATATATTGCTTTTGATATATTAAAATAGATTTTAATAATTATAAAATATTAAAATTGGTGTATTTTAATGTGAGATAATAACTTAGTGGAGAATCAAATTCCTCTTTTCGTAGCAACCCAAACACGCTCTACACGGGGAATGGTGAAAAAAATCTGACCAAACTTATCAATCACTTTCAATTTTGTAAATTCACGAGTAAAGAATATGTTTAGTGAGCCTATGAAAATAAGATTTTTTTCATCGATTTTTCTTCCATCTACCTAGTGAAAAAAAATAAATTATTAAATTATAATCAGAATCAACGTTTATTTAAAGAAATTTATAAAAAAATGTTTTCAAATAGTTAATTTCTATTAGATGCAGCAAGAAGCCAGTTTTAATATAAATAAGTGTATGGAATTTCAATTTTACAAAATAATTTATTATTTAAATTTTAGTTGATTTTTCTGAACCATCTTACGTAATATATGAAAACTTAATTGAAATTGGATAAAAAAAAATTTGAACAAAACCAGTGTCAATTGAAAATATCTACGATGATACTTGTCTTATATTTAAACCAATTAAGTCAATATCACTATGTCACGTCATGTTAAGTTTTTTTATTTTAATAGTAATAAAGTTAAGTGAAACAAACTTTTATCATTTTATATTTCTACTTAATTTTGTTTTAAATTAAAATATTTTTATTTGTAAGCAACCATATTTTATAGAAAACACACAATTTATTTTGTAATATTAATTTAAATAAAAAATACTATATTTTTATTCCTTCGACTTTTAATTTTTTATTATTTTAATAGATGGAATAAAATATGTAGAAAGATTAGATTAAAAATTAGTATCCTTAATTGCACCGATTCCTTGTGAACTAATTGCTTTCAAACTTGGTTACGACTTTGGGTGATTAAGTATTCACATTTTGTTGGTTTTCAAGGAAGTGGCTTTGATATTTAGCTAACTTTTGACAAAGCATTTGGTTATCCTAACCCTTTTTTTGTGTGTTCTTGGGCGGTTTATTCTTGTCCCTACAAATTTCGTGTTCCAACTATCTATAATCTTCCAAGAGGAATGAGTCACAAAATATCATTCAAAACCTCTTTCTCAATCAACCAATCTTGCTTTTTATCCCCGTTTTTTAAGTTTAGCTTTGAAACTCTTAATTTCTCCTCGTCTTTGTCTTATTCCACACCTCACTATTCCAGAATCAACTAATACCACTTGGAATACACTAAACCTATTCAATTTGGTGAAAAAAAATTGTATTCTTGTTCAGGAAACTTCAGACACGCACTCACCTCAATGAAAGACAAACACAGTTGTCGTATTTTAGTTTATTTTAATGCAAACAACTATTTTAAAGTTTAAAAAAATACAAGTTTTTGTTTTTGCAAGTATGACTAACTCTACAAAAATATCTATTACTTAAAATTTTTGGATATTTCCTACTGTTATTTTTTAGTCTTTATTATTAATCATACTTTGTTTAATATAAAAAAATTAATATAATTAAGGCAAATAAATAAATAAAAATTACACATATAATTTAGTTGCGAAGTATAATTATTATTTAATATATAAGATAATTATATATAGATTACTTTTATCTTTTTATTCAATGACCTACTTTTAAATTGTATTTTGATTTAAACTATTTATCCGTGAGTATATGCTCTTACTACCGTTTAAGTCTACAAAGTAAGAAATAAAAAATAATATTATTTTCAAAGATATAAATGGAATCTAAAAAATATTATTATGAAGTGTTGGGTCAATCAAAGATCTATTTTTCCCTCTCTTTTTTCTCTTTTATTTAATGGAGATTCTGAATGGAAATAGTTGGTTTTGGAATTGAGATTGGTTTTGGGTAACTATGCATGATTCATTCAGTGGTGAATGAGATTTCCATTAGTGGATGAAGGAATCTCATCCAAAAAAACATGATTAGGTTCAAACCTTATTTGCCCAACGAATTTGATAAATTCACCATGTGAATGAGAATCTGTACAATAAATCTCAACCTGAGATCAACAGGATAATTTCTTAATTAAATATACTCAGCAAATACCATCTGCTATAAATATCGTGTTTAAGTTTAAATTATGATTTTTTTTATGAGAATTAGTAAACTTTTCAATTCATGTTAATAATATTCTAGCTTATAAAAAACAATCCATATTAATATAATTTATAAACTTTTTTTATTAATATGTTTGTTTTTGTCTTAATTTTTATAATTTTTTATTTATTTATAAATAATAATTGCAAAACTCATATCGATTAAAGCTAAAGCATATATTAAGAATAAAAATCAAAACTTAAAATCTTATTTGTATAGTGTAAAATTGATCAAGTTTGTTGTGAGATAAATTTTTTTTTGTTAGGATACACACAAGTAATATATAAGGAAAAAAATGATAAATTTATAGTTGAAAGTTTTAGATTAGAAGTAGTGTAATGATTTATAATGTGTTTGTTCATGATTTATTAGAAAAATATTTTAATAACATATTAAGTTGTAAGATTTAAACTTAGATTATATTAAATTTGTATTATACTTTCTTATTCAGAGAGTCCTCAAACACTATGTAATAGGATTAAAGCATCCTTAAAATGCCACACTTTATTTATTAAATTTTTTATTGATAAAAAAAAGTTTTAAATAACTCTAATAATATTTAAAAAGTTTAAATTTAACTCATACGAATGAATAATTCTAATATTATATTAAAATAATGGAAATCTAAGGTTGACTCAACTTCATATAATTAACTTAAAAAAATAAAATTGAAATTTTATCCACATATATACTATAATTTTATTTTATCTCTGGGAGATTTAAAATATGATTTATTAACATCGAACCTTTTTAATGTTTCTTACTTAAAAATGTATAAGAATTGTTAATTCATCTCTACCATAAATTTAAATTGAGATGATTCATTTGATGTGACATTTTTAATATGATTGATTAACATCAAATATTTTTAAAGTTTATCACTTAAAAAAGTGTCATATAAAAATTGTTATTTCTTCTCTATTATAAATTGAAATGATGAGTTTCAAATAATTGTGTTTTGTTATTATGCTAGTGAAGAAAATTGTTGAAATTGTTAATTTTAAATGTGAGTTGAAGTTTTAGATATGAGTTAAAGTCTGTCACGTGCTAAAAATATATAAAAATAATAATATTATAAGAAATAAAAAATATAGAACTTGTAGTATTAAGATTTTGAATTATGTGTATTAATCTGAAAACATAGTTGAGTTTTGATCCAATTAATCTACTTTCACACATCCACCACCCCTCAATCACGTTTCCAGCAAAAATATTCAACAAACAATTTCTTTCTGGTTCTTCCTTTCACGTGAAATAACTACCAAACGATAACAAAATAAACCCATGGACCAGTAGTAGACACAAATGAAAAAGACACACACACACACATATATATATATATATATATATAATCAGAAAATGTTTTAAAATGATATTTTTTAATTAGACAAAATAGTTTTAAATAAAAATATAATTTTAATAATTTACCAAATAAATTTTAGTTAATTTTTTTTGTTAAATATAAACGTTTATTTAAGTTATAATTTTTAATTTTGAATCTTAAATTTTTATGCAAAAAAAAAACTTTATCTAAATAATAACTTACAAGTTTTAGATAAGTATTGGACAAACCGAACCAAGGAAATGCGGGATTTTCTCAATTCAATCACTTTTACAATTTTTTATTTAACTTTTTGTCCAAAAATTGACATTTCTATAGGAAATAAAATAGTTTTACATTTTAAATTGATATTGTGAATTAAATATATCTTTAGATTTAAATCATTCACAGGGTGCAAAATATTTCAAAGTTTTGGAATACCATTTTATTTTCAGTTTTTTTTTTTAAATAAGAAAATATCATAACACCTATTTAATATCTAGACAGTTTGAATATATTTTACAACAAAAAAAAGTTATCTTGACAGAGAAAAATCAAACAAAGAACAAAAGAACGTGGAAACTAATAATAAAAATCTGTCTACTTTTCCCCAGTGTGTGTGAATGAGAAAAAGGCTTTCAAAATAGTTGTTAGTTGTGCAGAGAAAAGTACAGGCCAACAAGGAAAGTGAATAAAAAAACTTAAAATTACTGAAATAGTTTATAGAGATATTTTTATGAATTATTTAAAAGTCAATATAATTTATTTGAATAAAAAATATATTTAATATTAATTTTTATTAAAAATTAGATAAGGATGAAAATTAATACATTAGTGATGATATATTAACAATCATGCACGATATTACAACTAAAAAAAAAATTGTATTTTTTTATCAATAATAAATATGAATAACTTTAGAAGTGATACAATCGTATACATAAAAGTAATCTTAAGTTTTCTCCATCAAAGAAAAAAAGGTTCCAAACTGACAATTATAGTGAACAAACACACCTAGATCCAAAAAAACCATATAAAAATAGACATGTGAAAAAAAATACAAGAAGATCATCTTCATACAAACTAATGATCAAGAAAAATACCTAGAATTTGACTTGACTTTAACAAAAACCAAACATTTAAATGAACCAAAACAAACATTTCTAAATCATCGACTTAAAAATATAATTTGATATTAAAAATAAAACAATTTTAAAATTATATTAATTAAATCATAATTATAAATTAGTGGATTTTAATTTACAGTAAAAGTATATATCTGGAACAGATCTAAAGCTTGAAACTTTTTTCCCGAACAAGTGGGCAAATGGTGAATAATTAGTTTTTTATTTATTATGAAGTACTATAAAAGATGAAGATTAATGAAAAGAAATAATGGAGTTTATAGTTAGAAGATGGTCGACAAGGCTTTACTTTTGTTGAATTTGACCATTGATAAAGAGGTTGGGTATGGTTTTGTGTGGTTGTGACGAAACTGGAATATTAATATAATTTGGGAGAACACTTTGATAAAGTGGATTCATTATTGATGATCTTTTGTGAGAAATATGTTCCTTGTTGAGGAATTATTTTGTACAAAAAATGGTCCCTTTGTTTTCCCCCAACCCACGCATCCAACACCAACACCAATAATATTTGCAGGCCATTAATCTTCCCTCTTTCTCTCTCTCTCCACGCACCACTTCCCATGTGCTGCCAAACTGCACATCACGCACAAGAAAAATAAGTTTTATTTTCAAACCTAACCTAGCCCAACGTAACCCAATCCATTCCAACATCCATGCTTATCTATTTAACACACAGACAAAAACTTCTATAATTCATCATTTTCATACCTCTTATTCTTTAAAACTCCATCTTTCAATAGTTTTAAGCTATGTCCACACTCATCAGATCCCAAAACCTAATTCACTTTGTTTTTTCCATAAAAGAAACAGAGTTAAAGCTCCCTTTTACACACACCACCCACTTACTCTGGCTAAATAGAATATACCTTAGCTTTAATTTTATCTCTACACTTTTTTTTATCAAATTTTACAACGTCTAATGTCATATATATTGAAAGAAGTTTCTTTTTTTATTATACTATTATTCCTCAATAATATTCATTAGTATGAGAGTTCAGATCAAAAGATAATATAAATACATATTTTTTTTTTTAAAAATTAAGATTTTTTAAAGACAAAATCATTATAGAACTCTTAATTTTAAAATAAACAATAAATCAGATGCATGTGGTGGTTAACCATGACGGAACTTGTTTCGGTACTTTCAATATAATCTCACATCATTCAGTAGTCAAAGTCAATGACAATTTATATACTTATTCTTCCTCCAATCCATCGAGATACCTTTTAAGGATAAAACCGTCACGAAACACCAATTTTCAAAGCGGACAAAATCTCGAATCGGTAATTGACTCTAAAAATGATATCTCTAAAACTTGAAGTCGGAAGAGAACTTCAACTTCAAAACTAGAATCTCTAGGACAACAAAATATTCCTAATCCTTGTATATTTTTAAGATTTTATGATAACTTTTTCTCCATGAATAATTTATAAGATTTTTATTTTAATAACATTTAATTTAAAAAAAATTAGGAAAAAAATATATATTTTGAGATAAAAATAGTTGTATAATTTTATACTCTAGAATCTATGGTAGATTTTTATGAGCTGGATATTACTTGTAACAAACAAATATTTCCTAATCCCAAGAATGTTACTATGTTACGTTACGTCACGTGGAGAAATAAGAGAGAGCCCCAACAAGTAAAGCATCTTTGGTGGATGAGAGCATTTGGATTTGTCTTGTTTAACTAAAGTTGGCAAGACATGTGAATATGCTGCTAAGTGCTCATTTAGTTTTACATTTTCATTTTTTTTATTCTTTAAAGCTTCCACCAATTTCTTCATAACTGTTTTAAGAAATAAATTAAAAATAATTTTACTTTATATATAAATTATTTTTTAATTTTTATAACTTTTTAAAGTTCTTAATTTTGGTATAGTTAACTTTAATTTTTGCACAATTAATTTTAATTAATTTATGTAGAAATTTATTTCATTTTTTCAGTGATTGTAAAGAAGTTTGTTGAAACAAATATTTGTTTTTCCGAATAAAAAGTCTTAAGTCTATTTTTTTAATATATCACATCAGGAGAATATTTATTAAATGTACTGATAATAGAGAATCTGTGATAATTTTAATAGATGTCATATTTGAATTATATTTTTTATCCATAAAATTAAAACAAAAACTTAACATGTTCATATCAATGTAATATTAGCTCAGAATATGAGTTGAAACTTGTAGTATAATTTTTGTTCAAAATATCTTCCAATATAAAAAAGTAAAAATTATATACCTATCATTGCTGTCTTTGAAATTAAACGGTTTGTCAAAGTGATGGTTAAAAATAACGAAAATGGCTATTAAATTTATAAATTATCAATCAATATTATAATAATAGTCCAAATCGATTCTAAAAATACAGAAATATAATTAAAAATAACGAGAATGGTTATTAAAATTATAAATACTTGTCCAAATCCATTCTAAAACTACAGAAATATAATTAATATGTCTGTTATTTTACCAATCACAACCTTTTCACGCAAAAAAATAATTGTATTTTTAATGGAGGTAAAATGTTCTGAATTTTTTTTTTACAAGAGGTTCTTGCATAATCAAAACAATGATTTTTTTTTATTAACCCATAGGAGAGGAGAAAAGGTGATAATAATAATAAAAAAAATATCTATTTTAAATAAGGAAAAGACTAATTTTAAAAATATATGTAAAATCCCTGCCAAGAGGTGTTATTTGTTGGTGTGAGTTTGTTTGGGCATATGGGTGATCGGTATTTTTGTACAATGTCAATTTGTTGATGAAAGACTTACATTTCATCGTGATGTTGATTTTACAATAATTTCATATCCTCCTTGTTAAACTCATGTGGTTTTAAACGCTTATTTTGAGAGGTTCAAGACATGTGGTTTGGAAAGAATTTTATCCAATTTCTATGGTGGACATCAAATGTTTTTATCAAATATGAGTTGAAATAATTCGATGTAGATGAACGAGTTATTTAGGCAAGTTAACCTTTACTTGGAAGGATTGACGAACTGTGATGATTAAGATCGAGTGGTGATTATAGAGATAACAATATTTAAGTGAGTATACGGGATTGAGAAAGTAAAAATTAGATTAAGTTCTTACTACAGGTAAGATTAAGGTATATTTTCATGTTTTTGGCAAAATATTCAATAAGGTAGTTATCAAATATTGTAGTGATTAGTCTGTTATCAAATATTATATTCTTAATATTTTGATATTAATTAACAAAAAAAACAATATGTATACAGTTAACTAAAAAATTATAATCTCTAATTGTTTTGTTTTATTTATAGATGTTAGTTTCTTTTTTATTTTTCTAAATAAAAAAGTAGCTACAAATAACTAGTTTTAAATGTTATTACTAGAGATGCTAACATACATGTTATTGGCTTATTGTTTTTCTTGTTGGACAACAAGAGAAAAAATCTTTGATATAGGTGGGATGGGTTTCATGAATTAAACTTATAAATCATTAATTTTGTAAAATACTCAGTCACATATAAATCCTTTTGGTTTAAAGAAGTTACTTCTAGTTGAAGATCATAAATCCTAGACAGGTCACCCTGAGAGTATCTGGTTTTCAAATAATTTCATATGTCCAGGGCAACATCCATCAAAATGATGCTTTGCCGAATAGGAAGTGAGACAGAGTGTACTAACCATGAGACTACCATATTGTTGCATATGTTTGAGGTTGAGAAACTTGGATGATCTTTTTATGGGCAAGGATGCGTTTCAAGAATGAGTTCCACTTTGTTTTTAGCATTTAGTGTCGCCAAGATCGAACGGTTCCAAGAGTGATAGTTGGAAGCGTCCAACACCGGGGTTCTCGTTAGGATGAAGGCACAAATAGTTGTTCGTCGAATCGGCTTGAGACGGTGAAGCGGGGCATTCTTCTGCTGCAAAGAAGAACAAAAGAAAGGTTTCAAGAAAAAAAAGTAAAGCAAGAAGAGAAAAGAGAAAAGGGATTCAGAGTGTGCAACAGAGTTCTTCAATTGAAGAACTATGATACCATAATACGATCAACCAACATAGTGATAAGAACTCTAGGCAACATTTGTAAGGGTATGAGGGAGAAACAATCACCCAAGAAACCAATCAGTAGATGAGAAACCCTAAACAATATGATAGGGAAAGAACAAAGAGAAAAGTAGAAGAGATGTGTGAACTGTAAAATAATGGCACACATGAATATTATTGGATTCGTAAAGTGTATATATTGTACATGTCAAACGAAAAAAACAGAAAATCTAAACTAGAGAAAAAAAAAAAGGCTCAATTAGACGACTCAATGTAAAATATACATGGATTTTATCACTCCATGGAGCTTTCAAGAGTACGATCAAGTGACCATCTCGAAGTTTAACCGACTTCAACTAACTGTTTTAGTTGGGAGACATCACTCTTAGCTAGAATATATTGATATCACAATGTTTTATATATTTTGTAACTTCCCAGATTTCTTTTTGTTTTTTACCTTTTTAATTTTGCTTTCATTAGAAGTATTATCGACACAGTTACATGGGATTGCAAGTTCAAATGAGTTTTTGATTAATATAGAAAAAGCTGTATGAAAATAGTAAAAGATTGATTACCTTTTATCTTATTTTATATGGACTGTATTGGATCTCCTAACCATATGAATGCCTAAAATAAACAAAAATCCTGATATCTTTTAATCATAATTTATGAATTATTTACTGTATGTCATAATTATTAATTATATAATTAAGCTCTAATATTGATTAATAGGTGGTAATGCGAAAACAAGAATATCTAACACTTGGCAGTACAAAGAGTTATCAATATTGTTTTTTCTTTAAATTACATTTTCCTAATTTCAGATTATATTTGAAAATAAAATATCAACTACAAACAAAATATTTTAAAAAATATAAATCAAATTCTGTATAGAAAGAAAGAAATGCTTACCCAATACAAAAAAAAATGAATAAAAATAAAGTAAAAAACATTACAGAAAATCGTTAGCAGTTGGCATCTTGTAAAAAATAATTAAAGAATTATATTTGTAGTTCTACAATCTGACATTACTTTTTTCCTCATTTACCCTTTCTAAGGCGATTTCAACAAAGACTTGCAGTTCTTTCGAGACCAATAGAGAGTAAATTTGGGTTTGGGTTTTGTAGGGAACGAATATAGATTATTTTTTCAATTTGGGTTTGATAAAAAATCTTTGGCCCACAAAATTAGGTATAGACAATTCCTATTGATTAAAATCATGCTCACTTTTAGCTGGTTACTTTCATTCATGTTTTTATCATTAAACACATGCGAGCTAATAATCTATATATTAATTATATCACATATGTAACTCATTAATTAATTAATTAATAAGAATAATCTGGTCTAATTAAATTTTTATTTCTTTAATACGGTTAGGGCATAACTATTGTTTCCGTAATTTTAATAGATTGATTTCAATTTATAAATTTTGGTTAATACGATGTTATCCACAACGTCATTTTGGCTATGTAGCATAGACACTGATACGGACACTGATACGACACAGATATAGATACAGAGATACATAAAATCTCTAAAATGTAGGTTACGAGGACACAAATCTACGTATTATATAAATTGACAATAAAGATTTATGTGTACAAGTATGTTCCAAATTATTTTTTGGAGCGGAAAGAAGTTTTTTATGACTGGTTCACAATGATTTGTTTCTTAGTTTTAAAATCATAATAACAATTTATACAATAAAATTTGAATTTTGAGAAAATTAATATATTTTTCCTTTATAAAATTGTGTTATAACTATACTAGAATTGTGAGAAATCTAACAAATACTTTTTGAATTGAACACTTTACGGATACATGTCCTACAAGTGTCATACGATTATCGGTGTCCGACACGAATATCAGACACCGACACGTCATTTAAGAGGAGTGTCCGAACTTCATATATGCTATCTTCATTTTAGAATGTTCATAATTATAATAATCTGACTAAATTATATTGACTTTCTTATATTTTCTCAAAATATATTTACACTTTTTTTTCATCTTGATAATAATTTTATTTATCAATGAATATAGTATTTTTAAAATTTAATGGGTATACATATAGTATAAAAATATAATCAGATGTGTTTAAAACAAATGGAAAGTTCAAATGAAATTTTTAAAAATTAGAATGTTAATATAATTGAAGAAAATATCGCAGGTGCTATGGAAACTTAATATAATAATTATTATATGTACTCTGATTTAGAGTAATTTTGTTTTTTAGTTTTGTTACCGATAAAATTATTGTTTTTGGGTTTTGTATTTTTCCCTTTTTGTAGCTTTATATTTTTATTTTGGGCCTCATTTGCTTCGGCCCACTCATTTTTTGTGTTTGCTTTCGCTCCATCTTTATTTTATATTGTACGTGTCAGAAGACTGATAGATATTTAGTATTATTGATTTTTTTTTTTCTCGTGTTCTGTATCTTTTTTATGTTTATCACTTTTAGCATTATTTTTTTTTAATTTTTAGGGTTTATTTTACAGATAATTAATTATGAATATAAATCTCACGAACGCAACTAACACTCGTTAAAATGGAACATAAATATTGTACAAATTTAATCTTTTTAGAAATCTCAAATCTTTTAAAAGTGGACACTAATGATAATTTTTATATACAATTCTATCTTAATCTACTTATTGATTTTAAAGATAAAATTTTCGTAGAGCCAAAGACTTCAAAGTAAACAATATTTGTAAAGATAACCCAAAAATTAAATAATTCAATTTTAATTTATATACTACAAATAAAACATCGAAAGTAAAACTCATTGAAAGAATAAATGAATTTAAGCATAGTAAATGAATAATTAAGTAAGTATTATTTTTTTAATATTTTAAACAGTACAATGAATTTTTTTTAATAGTTTAGTCTTTTAAATTTGTACTAAAAAATAATTTGAATTTTTAATAAAAATAGTTTGTTCCTTTTGTAGTTTAAATTAATTATTGTTATTTAGCTTAATTTAGTTTTATGTACACCCTGTCGTTAATGACCGTTCCTCGTACTTCTGTTGCTGCTTTTGGGCCCCCAAACCGTGAAGAAATAATTTATTAGACTTAAATAACTAAAAATGTTTTCTAAAAAAAAAGAATAAATAAATAATATATATATTTTGGTGAGAGGATTAGAAAATGTAGCGTGTAATTCAAAATTCAAACAAAAATAAACTAATTCAAATATATATATATATAGACAAAAAGATGTATTACTTCACTTCGCAATGTTTCTTCATACGTGGAAATTGTTATTCCTTATTCTGTGTTGGCTCTTTTATGTAAAACACATTTTATCACTCCATTGATTAAGAATAACAATTTACATGAAGTTGCGGCTATTTATTCAAATTAAAATAACGTTAGTTTTAAAATAAGTTATTTTCAAATTAAAAGGCTTAAAAAATAAATTTTAAATTTGTAGGCTAAAACGGTATTTTTAAATTTGAAAGACCGAAAAAGTTACTTTTTATGTTGAATGGACTTACAATATAATTTTAAGTTACAGAAATTAAAAAATAATTTTCAAATTTTGAATGGTTAAAATAAAATTTAGCTCAGTTCAAATTTTGAGAAGTAAAAGAATATATATTTCTATAATTAGTTGGTTTATGCATAAATTAATTTAAATAAATTTCTATAACTTTGAATTTTAACTTATATATCTAATTTTATCTTATAAAATAAAAACGTAAATAATCATTTTGGGTTGTAAATGTAGAAAACACTCTCAATTCAATTGTTGAAAAATTAAAGATTCTGAGTTAGTGTTTAGTTGGGTAAAGTATTTAAATTAAATTAATCAATAATATTTTATTTTCAACTAGTTGTGTAGAGTTTAATGATAAAATAGTTTATATTTTTATTTAATTAATTTTAAAAATTACATTTTAATAACCAAATATTCATGCAAAACTTATAAAAAAAGTTGCAATTGCATGACTTTTTACCTATTAAAGAATTAAATTAAATTAAATATTTGTCTTTTAATAACTAAATTAAGAACTCTCTGCTTGTCTAGGAACTAAAATTTATTTTATTACTCTTTTTCCTACAACAAAAATTATGAAAAATTAGTCCAATTAAGTATTTATGGCATAAAAGAAAATCTCATGTTGAGTAAAAAATCATAGAAAAAAAACATTGAGAAAGTGATAAGAACAACAAATTTCTCAGGGGGGTTTTGGAGAGACGTTTAGATCCAAACTCAAGTTCTCTTCCACCTTACCATCTTTCTCATTCCTCTTTGCCTCCTTCACTTCCTGCATGATATCTTTCTCCAACGCTGCCACGTCATTGCCGTAGCTCTTGAAGTACTTCAGTGCAGTGTTTATGCGGTGGATAATGGCGTAGAACTCCTCCACCTCCTCGTCGGTCACCGCCGTGGAATCCTCCTCGCGCGGCTTCTTCTGGCTGGGGGAAACGCCGTCGTCTTGGTCTCGCTTTCTCTTGTCCTTCGCGTCAGACATGTTCTTTTGATTGTGATTGGTGAAGATGGGCCGGTGGGCCTTTTAAAGAATATCAAGCGACACTGTTATGGTAATTACAGTCACTCGTGCCTTTTTTCCATCCAATAGATGGGCGACACGTTGTTCAGGATATGCTTTCTATTGGTCGGTTCTAATTTTTTCTATTTTTTAACTCAATTTCTTTTTATATTCTGATTCGTCTACTCTCTTAAATTAAAATCTTGTCTTTTATAAAAAAAAAATAAGTTTTTGACTTAAATTCAGTTTTAATCATAATTTTAGTGACTATTATCGTCATTTAGTCAAATTGGTTTTTATCGTATATTACATTACAGCGCAAACATGATTTTTTTTCCCAATCAAACAATACATGCACATTAAGAAAGACAATTTATTACTATAAAGTCAAAATAAATAAATTGTTTTCATATCTATCATAAGTAAAATAAAACCCATAAACCAAAAATTCCATAATTCAATATCACAAAGTGAATTACTAATTATAATTAAAAACAACTAAAATGTAAGCAGAAGTAGTTAAAAATTGCTTAAGTGTGAAAAAAATACTAAGTTTTGTCTATAGACAAAAAGAGAGATAGTAATGAAGCGTTTTTTTTACTTCTAGGCTTCTTTTTAAGACAAAAGTTATGTACCTATTTTATGGATATAGTAGAATTCTTAATATTTTATTAGAACGAACCAATTTTTTATTCATACAGAAAGCAACAATAAAAGAACATATTTTAAAAAAAATGACGTAATGAGCGTGTGAAAAGTTTAAATAACTAGTCTTTGAAATTTAGGGAGAGTCTTCAACATGGTTGCTTGATTTCATATTCTCTCTATTCCAAAATAACTGATGTTCTCACTGTATAATGAAGTTTTTTTTCTTCTAATATACCCTCAAATAAATTGTTTTCTCTTTCTTATTCATAACAATGTATTTATAAAAAAAATAACTAATTTAGTAAAATTGTTTTAAAAAGTAGTATATTTATTATTGCTCCTCATATATCTGTAATCACAGTAATTTTTTACCACAAATATTATGAGAATTAGATTTCAACCTTAAATAACTAATTATGAGTATGTCTAAGGAGAGTTATTTACATGCATTTCAATATGGATCTCATAGGTTCCTTAAAATTAAAACCATTTTCAGTACTCAGTTTTATCTATGCTAATCATCTCGCATTGCGAACTTCGTCTTTACACCAAAGTAAAAACGAGTAATGCAAAGTGGGGCCACAATCATGAGACAGATAATAAGCAACGATGTGGGGACCAATGGATGGCCTAATCCACCAAAGTCACGCGTAATGGATCCTATGACTCTCTCACTCACAACTCAACAAGCATAAATTAATGCCATCATCTATCTTCAGCTTCCAAAGACCACACTCTGTACTCAGCTATGCTTTCTTCTCATACTCTCCCACCTCTTCTCTCTCTCTCTTTCCTTCTTCTTACTTGCTTTCTGTATGTAGTTGCAGAAGAACCAAACCTTTCTAACAAAATTGGCCAAGGCTACCGTCTCATATCCATTAAAAATGCCCCTGATGGTACCCTTGTTGGCCTCCTCCAAGTTAAGCAGAAGAACAATATCTATGGCCCTGACATTCCCCTTTTACGATTACATGTGAAGTAAGTGATACTCCGTATCGTTATGCATTCACATTTTCTTCATGAAGCCATAAAAAGTGGATGTGTTTAGTCCCACATTTACTAGGAAAGGTCCCGAGAAAAGATATATAATACGTGACTCGTAGACGTACGAAATTTGACAGATTTAGTGTAGGAAATTCTTCTCCTCTGTCTTGTTAAACCCCTGAGTAGTGTTTAAACTCATTCTGAACCTTTACTTTGTTCTTTGTTATGCAGGCAAGAGACTGAGAACCGTTTGAGGGTACACATCACTGACGCAGAGAAACAAAGGTGGGAGGTTCCTTACAACCTTTTGCCGAGGGAGCAACCACTGAGTGTGAAACAAAACACTGAGTGGTCGTGGTCGTGGTCGAGGAAGAAGAACAACCTAATATCACTGTCAAATAGCTCTGAGCTTGTATTCAGCTACACTTCAGACCCGTTTAGTTTTGCAGTGAAAAGAAAGTCTAATGGGGATACTCTTTTTGACTCCAGTTCCAATGAGTTTAACACATTGGTCTTCAAGGACCAGTACTTGGAAATTTCTACCAAATTGCCCAAAGATGTTTCTCTGTACGGTTTGGGGGAGAACACACAGCCACATGGGATGAAGCTGTACCCAAGTGACCCTTACACTTTGTATACCACTAATGTCTCAGCCATTAATCTCAACACTGATTTATACAGCGCACACCCTGTGTACATGGATCTCAGAAATGAAGGTGACGAGCCTTATGCACATGGAGTTCTGTTGTTAAATAGCAATGCAATGGATGTGTTCTACAGAGGAACCTCTTTGACCTACAAGGTTATTGGAGGAGTGTTTGATTTTTACTTCTTTGCTGGACCCACGCCTCTGAATGTTGTGGATCAGTACACTTCCTTGATTGGTAGACCAGCTCCAATGCCTTACTGGGCCTTTGGTATGAGTCTCTTTTCTCTTTCTCTTACAGTCTTATAATATTATTGCATGTTCTATATTTAGTGTGCATTGCATTAGTCTTGAGTGCCATAAACCACTCCCCGTTTGTGAAGACAGAGGAATGTGGAGACGATAAGACTTTGAGAAAATAGTTTTTGCCTTTGGATAAGGGGAAATAGAGAAACTAATGTTTTACCATATCTCTGACATTCAATGACAGGGATGTTTTGTCCGCAAAATTATTTTGATTTCTGAATATATATCCATATGGTTTCTATACTGGTAAACTTTTTCGTCTTATTTTTATTCTCATTACCCCTTTTAGGTCCACACGAAAAGATATGGACATGTATAAAATTGAAACTTAACCATATTACATAAAATAAAAGTGAAATCCTTACTAAAATCAGAGGAAATTTTGACAAAATCTTATGCCAATGAATCAAAGGTTCCACGTTTTATTCATGTTATTTTTTGTACAGAACATTCCTTCCTAGTTAACAAAATAATAAAACCTTATCCATGATACTGTACAGTTTAGTGAAGTGAAAATAAAATAATACTTAGACGTAAACTTTGTCGAGGAATTTGGTTTTTATGATATGCATGTATTGTGTAAGCAATCTGTTGGTCTTTTCAAGAATCCTTTCTGCAAACTTATTATTACCTATCATTCTGTCCTCCTTTTTGTTTTTCTTTTTCTGAGGCGGAAACTTATTCGTATTTGTGAGAAATTGCTATCATGTCTTGTAAACAAGATTAGCCTTCACTCATGGGAAATATATTGGTAGGGTAATTTAATATAAACCAATTCTTTTCAGTCTTTTTTTCATTTTACTTGGGTTGGCATCATTGATCATTACGCTTTGCTTCCAGATCTAGCTTAATGATGTTTTTCTTCCAGAACTATCATTTGTATTAAGATAATTTGATTCTGAAAGGTATTTCACCAACATGCTAACTTGTTTTATTTGGTATATATTATCATAGGATTCCACCAATGCAGATGGGGCTATCATAATCTATCTGTAGTAGAAGATGTGGTCGACAACTACAAGAAGGCTAAAATCCCACTCGATGTGATATGGAATGATGATGATCACATGGATGGCCACAAGGACTTCACACTCAATCCAACTAACTACCCTCATTCCAAGCTTTTAGACTTCCTCGACAAAATACACAGCATTGGCATGAAATACATTGTGATCATTGATCCAGGAATTGCTGTTAACTCCAGTTATGGTGTGTATCAAAGGGGTATGGCTAATGATGTTTTTATCAAGTATGAAGGTGAACCCTTTTTGGCTCAAGTTTGGCCAGGAGCAGTAAATTTTCCTGATTTTCTCAATCCAAAAACAGTTTCATGGTGGGTTGATGAGATCCGTCGCTTCCATGAACTAGTCCCTATTGATGGTCTATGGATTGACATGAATGAAGCTTCAAATTTCTGTTCGGGAAAGTGCAGAATTCCTGAGGGAAAAGTGTGCCCAAGTGGAACAGGACCTGGTTGGATTTGTTGCTTAGATTGCAAAAACATCACAAGCACAAGGTGGGATGAACCTCCCTACAAAATTAACGCTTCAGGAGTACAGGCTCCTATAGGCTTCAAAACTATAGCCACTAGTGCAGTTCACTATAACGGTGTTTTGGAGTATGATGCTCACAGCATCTATGGTTTCTCTCAATCAATTGCAACTCACAAGGCTCTTCAGGGGCTTCAAGGAAAAAGGCCTTTCATATTGTCCCGCTCCACTTATGTGGGTTCAGGCAAATATGTTGCTCATTGGACTGGTGACAATAAGGGCACATGGGAGGACTTAAGGTACTCAATATCCACAATGCTCAATTTTGGAATATTTGGGGTGCCAATGGTTGGTTCAGACATATGTGGTTTCTATCCAGCTCCCACAGAAGAGCTTTGCAATCGATGGATTGAAGTTGGTGCCTTCTACCCTTTCTCAAGAGACCATGCAAACTTCTACTCCCCAAGACAGGAGCTTTACCAATGGGAATCAGTAGCTGAATCTGCTAGAAATGCTTTAGGTATGAGGTATAAGCTCCTCCCTTATCTATACACATTGAACTATGAGGCACATAATAGTGGAGCACCAATTGCAAGGCCTCTTTTCTTCTCATTTCCAAGTTACACTGAATGTTATGACCTCAACACGCAGTTCTTACTAGGGAGCAGTCTAATGGTTTCTCCTGTGGTAGAGCAAGGAAAAACACAAGTTAAAGCCCTTTTCCCTCCTGGAACGTGGTACAGTTTGTTTGATTTGACACAGACAATTGTATCAAAAGATGGGAACTATGTTACCCTTGATGCACCTCTGCATGTGGTCAATGTGCATTTGTATCAGAATACCATTCTTCCAATGCAACAGGGTGGAATGGTATCTAAGGATGCTAGAATGACACCCTTCAGCCTCATTGTGACCTTCCCGGCTGGTGCAACTGATGGAGTAGCCAAAGGGAAGCTTTTCCTTGACGATGATGAGCTTCCAGAAATGAAACTTGGAAGTGGCTTTTCAACCTACATTGATTTCCATGCAACTGTCAAAGAAGGAAACGTGAAAGTTTGGTCAGAAGTTCAAGAGGGCAAGTTTGCTCTAGATAAAGGTTGGGTTATTGACACAATAAAAGTGTTGGGATTAAGCAGAAATGGAACACTAACTGAAATTGAGATTGATGGAGAAAAACAGATGAACATCTTAAGTGTGGAAGTTAGTACAAGTCAACATAATTACTTATTTGGACATGGAGATGGAGATAAGATATTGATGGTAGGATTGAAGAGATTGAATATTCCTCTAGGTAAAAATTTTGCTGTCACCTGGAAGATGGGATCATAAGTTGAGATTGTTTCATCTCAATGAACACTTTTTATCTTTCTGTCAATTATCTTTTCTGTAAGTGTTATTAGTTTTGTTGGAAGAAGAGATGTGGAAGTATTAAGCTCTTCCTTCTCTATTTATATTCTAGTATATCATGCTGAGGGTCTTCTAAACACTATAGAATTTAAATTAGGTTCAAACTAAGTAGAAACTTAATTATTATATATATAATATCTTAATTTTACTGATGAAGTGTGAAAAAAATATAATTATACATGACGATATAATATAGAATATTAAATAGTTAAATTAACAATTAGTATGTGTTGGAAAAGAAAAGTCGTTACAAAAGTTTAGTTTTGCGTAGATGGAAAATCCAATATGATTTATATCTAAATTAAAATTTCTTTAAATAAATTTCATTTTCATTTTTAAAACGAGATCAAAACTTTAAAAGTTAGAACCAAAATATAAAAGTATTACAGAAATGGGTTAGCATAATTACTCATAAAAGACATGACTTGATACCACACAAATTTAACGAGCAAAGATTGAAGAAAGATGTGCAATAAAAATAAAAACACATTAGTTCAATATGAGTCCAAAACTCCCAATTGGGTCAATTGCAAATATGACACCTCTGTCGGCGGAAACACAAGTCTTTTTTTTCTTTTAATTAGATGTTTGTTCACCTAATAGACGACCAAAAGCCCAAATTACTTTTCAACGTTGTTACTTTCAACAACAAAACAAAACTCTAGCCAAAATCCAAATTTTGTGATACACCATGTGTTGTTGAATCGTTTGTATAAATGACAATTTTAATAAAGTACCAAATTCTTATAATTTTTAAAATATAAAGTTCAATTATGTTTTTTCCTGTATAAATAAATTATGATTTCTCTCATAATCCTTCACTAATACATTATGTACATAGATACCGAAAGGACACAGATACATATACGAAAGGGAATGCAATTTTATATATTATATAATTATAAATTATATAAATTAATTGACAATAAAAATTTATATGCATAAATATATTTCAGTTTTTTTAGCAGAAAAAATGCTTCTCACGACTTATTCTAATGGATTTATTCCTTGTTTTATAATCATATTAAAATTTTATATAATAAATTTGAGTTTTTAAAAAATTAATGTATTTATTTTTTATAAAATTGTGTTGAAACCGTACTAGAATTGTCAGAAATCCAACAAATGTATGTTTTTTTTAATTAGATACTTCACCTATATGTATCTTATGACTATCCTACAAATGTCGATGTGTGACACGTGTATCTAACATGAACACACTATTTAAGAGACGTGTCTGAACTTCATAGCCAATAGACATCCCTTAAACACATTTTTCTAATTTAGAGTTGGGAAATTATCTATTTTTTGTTGAATTATTTTGTTTGAATGAGTGCAGCGATTATTTAAAGTAGTTATAATGATTAATGGAAGAATAAGCAAAGTGCACTCCAATGTAGTGGACATGAATAAACTAAAATATTAGACAAGAAAATCGTTTAGACAGCTTCCTAATTACGTTAATAACCGAAAGCTTAATCTTGAAACGATGGCTCTTAAAGTATTAGACGGGACAATCATTTAGAGAACTTCGTAATCACGTTAATCACTGAAAGCTTGTTCTTAAACAATGGCTCTGTTTCACATAAAAAATACTAATTCAAAAGTTGATTGATAGTTAAAAAGTTAATTGGAAGTTGGAAAACTTATTGGGAGGTGAAAAGTTCGGAATTCAAAACAAAAGTATTCTCTCAAAATAAGTAACGCCTCTATATTAAAAAGTCATTTTGAAGTGACGTTTTATATTTTCACTGAAAATTAAGTATTTTATTTATTATATATTAAAAAATAATTAATGCAATTAAATTAATCCTAAGGTAGTGCGTAACGATAAAAGTAATTTAGTAAATTTGTTCAAATCATTAAATTAATATTTATTATTTTCTTAGTTTTTTAAAAAAATTAAAATTTTATTCATTCTTGTTTTGAAAAAGAGAAAGTAGTAATATCAATTAAAAAAAATTGGTTGATTAAGATAATACACAGCTTTTGACAAAATAATTAATTGTAGAATTAATTATTTTTTTGTAGTTCTAAGTGTGAAAAATTAATTTCATCCTCTAAATTTTAAAAATTCAATATGTTTTTCAAAAAATTTTAGAAAAAGTTTAATTTTATTCTATTTTTTTAAGATACAATGATGCCAACTTTTTTAAAATAATTAAATGGAATAAGAACATAGAAATTGTCAAGGAAAAATTTTAAAAATTACATTAAATCGTTTTAAAAATATCTGAAATTATATTAATTTTCTTCAAAATTCTAAATTTTTTATCATAATATAAATACATATAAAATATAAAAGAAAAAAGAAAAAAATAATTTTTTTGAATATAAATCATATCAGTAAGCTTATTTTAAAGTATGGAATTTGCATACCATATATATAGGTAGTGTATTCCAATTAAATTTGGAGTTTTACTTTCTTAAATTATATTTTACTAAGTGAATTACATGTTATTAAGATGAAATCTTCTTTTCATGTTTAATAAAAAATCGAATAAATTTGCTTTCTGTTGGACTTTTTCAACTTGTTAGACTTTGAATATTATATGTAAGGCGTGTAACTTATAATATTTTAATAACAAATTTTAGTGAATATGAAATAAAGTGTTAGACATTTATTATTTATTATTCTAAGATTTTTAGGTTTTTAAAATATCTGTTTTTTTATAAAAAAAATCAATAAAATATGGTTATGACTGTAGATATTTTGTGAAAGGTTTTGAAAATTAGAAGAAATATAAAATACTTTCAACTAATTTAAATTTAGTTTTGATAAATATATATATATATATATATATAATCTATCCATTACAAAAATATTTTAAAAAATATCTATTTAAATTCATCCATTTAACTTTATGGATGATAAACCATTCATTCATTATTCTTAAAAATAATAAATTATTCTATCAATGCTTACATATTAAAATTAGTCCAAGTAATTTTTTATAACTAAATCTTTCTTAGATTTTCTCATTTAAAAAGTTTTCAAGAATATATCTATATGTAAATCTATCTATAAATTATTATTATTTTAAAAAATATATTTATAAAAATAATTAAAATAATATTATTTTATCCATTTGTGAAAAAGTTGACAAGTTAACTTATTTGGTAAAGAGTAATTAAGTTTAAACTAAAAAAATCAATTTATAAATGCAAATTTGTATAAAATATGTATTTATTTTAATTCTTATAGAAATAAAATTTATTTTTGTAGATTAAAAAATATTTTTTACTAAGCATAGTTTAAAATTTCAATTAGATACTTTGGTCACGAAACTTGTTGGAAGACTGAAAGTTTTTCTGAAACAGATAACATCTAAAAAAATTTGAATATTTAAAATATATTTATTTTATATAAAAGTAACTAATTATATATAGAGTTATACCAATATAGTTTTTACCGACTATTACATAAATAATATTTTTATTTCATTGCGATTCCTTCCTCAAATATCAGTGTTACACGATGATATAGTAGTTACTTTCTTGTGGATTCAATAACGTGATTGAATATTGTTGATTTGAGATACTTTTTGGTGGCTATAAAGCATTACAAATTTGTTTATTTATGTGTGAATAACTGACTTTTTAAAATACACATTTTTGTTCTTTTAATTAAAGTCGTATCTAACTACTTTATACTGCCAACAATTTTTTAATACCACAGAATGGTATAAAAGCTCTTGAACGTACGGTATTCCATAACGTAAATCTCGTATCGAATTAGTTAACTACATGGTAAATCATAAATGTGAAAGACATAGATAAAATAACAATAGGAGATAAAATAATTTAAAAAAGTAAGAAAATTGAAAAAATAAGAATAATTAATAGAATTAAGGATGAATTATCTTTGTTGGAGTAGTTGCGAGTGTAGTGTATAGATAGTGTAGAGTGTAGGTTGTACGTAGTAGGTATGTAGAGTGTAGAAAGAGAGGGTTGGGTGGAAAGAAAACAGTGACGTTAGGATTGGCATATTAAATATTGAAGGCCACGTCAGCAGAAGTGTGTGAGTATTTAGCTTGGGCAAAAGGGAGCGGCAGCAGCACTTTCCACGCACCCACCTAAGAAGGACACTTGTCCCATCACTCACCACGTGTCCCACGTCTTTGGGACATTTTGGCGCCAAACATGTCCGTGGGTTCCACGTAGGCACTATTGGCGGGAAATGGAAGCAACCACTTCTTTCTCACTTCCTCACTCACTCACTCACTCATTCATTCCGTATCCCACATGCTCTCACTTCCTTCTTTTTCCCCACCCCACACTCAGTGGTCAAACACCATCATCATCATCATCCATGCATGCATCGCATCATGTGCATAGACCACCATGGCATGCGTCACGTGAAGAGAAAAATATCTTACTGAGAATAAGGGACACCCAATTATGCACCACACACTCTTCATCTGCACACACGCTCGCATCACGTGATCTTCTAATACTCCTCGTGTTAATACCACTAAATACTGCTCAGACATTAACCAACATGATCCACACCAACTTATTTATTCACAACACTAATGAATAAGACACTATCTCTGCACGTTCTTTTTTTTTTTTCTTTTCAGTTTACACTAACTGACCATTTTCTTCTATTCTTTCTAACTTCTAATCAAATCATTTAATTAGTATTTAAACCTTCTTCTTAAAGCATTCCCCAACAAAAACTGAAAAGCAAGTTCCCCACACCGATTATTAACAAATAGTGAGGACGTGTTTGGCATTTTATATAAAAAAGGATGCAGGAAAGTGGTAACGCCTTATATTCTTCTATTAATTCCGTCAGATCCAGTCATGTGTTAGCTAGATTCCACGTTGGCACAAGCCCGTTTGGCGTTGCTCAAGTAAAACACTGAATTCAAATAACATAGTTCTCTCTTCAATACAAGATATTATAAACTAAAACCACTTCTAGAAGTTAATCGCAGTTATATCAAATCAAATCACACAAGAAAAAAAAAATACAAACATAAGATTTTTAACAAGAAAGAGATAAAATCAACTTATTAAAAAAAAAATATAGGTCACGCAAGTATTTCTTAAGGTGTTCCTTAGTTTTAAGAGGTAATGTTAAGTAAAATAAATTTACTTAAGCGATATTATTTTAGGTTCAGTTTGGATCCGAGTGAATACTATTCACTCGGATTGAAAGGCAATGATTTATAAAAAAAAGTTGCGTTTGTTTCAATTCAATACCAAAGAAAGAAAAGCGCTGATTTGCGGATATGAAGAAAATGGTTGCCCGCAAATATGCGCAGCAGTGAATTCTGAAAAGGTTAGGTAATATAATAATAATAAACTAATATATTTATAATAATTTAAATGTATTTATAAATAATATTAAAAGAAAATAAATTAATAATATAAATATAAAAATTAAAAAATAATAATAATATACGTAAAATTTAAAATATTAATAATATATAAAAAAGTAATAAAATTATAAATAGTAATAGTAATTGAAATAAAATTTAAAATAATAAAAATAATTACAAACAATAATAATAAAAATAAATATAAATTATAAATCTAATAAGAATTAAAATAAATCTATTAAATAATAATATTAACAATAATATTTTTTTTTATTTATAAAAATAATTTTTATATGTATCTATGATAAAAATAAAAATATTAAATATATTTAAGCAATAAAAATATTTAATAATATTATTAATAAAAATAAATACTAATAATTAATAATTAATAATAATAAAATTATTTATAATAAATAAAAATAAATATACAAATTTTAGTTACTACAAATTATTTTTCATTTTTAAAGATTAAGATAAAATTATAAATTTATATTATAATATTTTAAAAAATTAAAAATTTCTTCACACACATCACATCACTCACTAACTTTAATAAACTTTCTCTACAAATCATTTCTCTATATACCTTAATCTAAACAACCTAACTTTCATCACACTTTCCACTCAAATCACTTCAAATTCACTCCCTCAAATCCTCACCTTTCTTCTCCCTAATCCAAACACGCCCTTAATGATGGTGGTAATGGCGCCATAGTTACCATATGAGAGTATGTACTTGTATTATGTGCATGTATAGTAATAATATACACATGTGTTATGTTTAGTTAAACATTCACATGTACAATATATTTTCTAGAGTATATTGTAAATAATATTTGTATGGTTATGTTGTTATTGATGGGTGTGGCTCTTTGTATCTTATATTTTATGGGTATAATAATATAAATACGATTTTTTATAGTGAAATGTTGAAGTTTGTATTCTTTTATAACATATGTAAAAAAAATATTATAAGATTGTTATTTATCAGTAATATTTTTAATGAACCATGCATATTAGAATATGCTTAATAATAATATTCTGTGAATTATAAAATTTTAGTACCGATGCTATTATATAATTATAATATTTTAAAATTATAATTACAATGTTTAGATGAATCTAAAAAATAAGTAATTATATTATTGGGTAATAAAATTTTATACACACATTTATCCCCATCCAGATCAAACCTTGTATACATGTATATAGGTAGATCCATAACCCACAAATGACATCTAACCCACAAATGACATCTATCATGTATATAACATGTAATGTATCTTAACGTACAATATACATCTACTTAGTATATAATTCAATATTTCCTCTTATACACCATATTATTAAAATAATGTGTATAAAAGTGTTAAGCAACATCATCATCTCATCATATCATCACCTAAGTAACATTATCATCACACACTAGGTAATAATTATTTTATTTGACTGACACATCAACTACTTGAGCGAAATATAAACCAAGAACAACAACTTCTCTCCTTACTCCCGCGACCACCTTGTCACTTGATCCTTACAACCAACTTTTGAGTGAAATCCACTTGTTAGTAACAAATCCTAAAAATTGCAAAGAGCTCTTCAACATTTTCTTCTCGCTTTAGTTGTCTTTATTGCTTGAGCAAGATCAACGTTTGAGGGCTCAAAACCATGTTATACATTAACAAAAGCTCGTGGCATTTACATACTGCCTTAGCCTCACTTAAGCATCCAATACAATGCTTCAACTATTAAACACATCACATAATACCTAAACCAACACTTGAGCAAAATGCTTCCTGAAGAAAGAGAATTATCTTAACATCTCTCACTACAAGTCATTACTTGAGTTACACAACATGTCACTTGAACAATGTATAGTGACAAATGTAATAATGTCTCACCGCATAGGCCTTGTTCCAGTGATCATATGTCATTCAAGCAATATTCAATCTTATAGCAATTCCAAATAACTTCCTGACAATATTTCTATTTATTTCGGTTCCTTCCATCCCAAACTCATTCATAAACTAAACATTATGTTATTAATAACACATAACTAACAAAACTAATAATTATACTATGAAAAATCATTTTTGAACAATCTCTATACATTGTATACAATCAAACAACTATTATTATTATTATTGTTGTAAAAGGACATTTTTATAGCTCCCCTTACTTAGATTGAAAGAGCTTGATCTAACAACTTCTTTAGAACTACTCTAAAGCATCAAAGTAAGCTTGCCAACACCCCTCTTAACCATTCATTCAAGAACAGAAAAAGAAAATTACTTAAAGTACTATAGAATCAACTTTTGCTTCATCCAATTTAATCTACCATACACCAACTTCTCAAGATCCTAATTGAGAAAGAATTTAAGGATAAAAAACTTGTTTTTTGAAGAGATATTGTATACTAGAAAGTGAACATTTCAAAATGAACTAAAAAAAAAATATTGGGCCTTAATCTTATATCTCTTCCACTTCATTTATTTATTTATTTCAATATACATAATGTGTCATTCTAATTTTGTCCTTGTTTGTTGAAATGGAAAAAAGTCCTTGTTGGTTGGAATGGAAAATAAGTTTTAAAGATAAACCTTGTTTCACTAATTATGCTATTTTAACAAACTTGAAATAGTTTTTTTTTTCTTATCTTATAATATATTATTTTTCACTTTTTAACATCATTCTCATCTTTAAAAATTTACTTTTTTTTCAACTATATTGAGATATTTAAAAATTTACTTTTTTTTTCAACTATATTGAGATACTGTAATTTCCTAAATTAATATATTTAATACACTATAAAAACCAATTAAAATATAATAATTTTCTAAATTAATATGTATGGATATTAATATCATTTATTTCAAAATTATTTTCTGTCCATATAATTTTGCTAGTGTTTATATTTTATGTTATAGTATCATAAATATGAATCTTTTAATTAATGTAATATATGTTTAAATAAAGTAATTTTTCAATTAATTTATCCTAAATTTATTTTAAAATTAATATAATTTAATTCAAATTTGTTCCTGCTTATGTTAAGATAAATTTCATTGATATTTTAGATTATATTTCTGTCTTTAGTTTTAATTTTTAAACTTTCAACAGTTTTATTCAACCAAACTATATAATATTTGAGTTGGATCATGAATAGTATTTTTTAAGAAAAGTAATGACATGTTACAAGTTGTTACACAAAATTATATTCACACCTCCTTTTAAAAAAAAATGTTGGATAAGGTAATACTAATCTGAATTTATTTTTAACATTTACTGTTTTGTTTAATTTAAAGATAATATTTTTATATTTTTTTAAAACTTATGATATATAAATACTAAGATTTAAAAATAGTTATATGTTTTTTCTTCTGTTTAATGTATTAAGTGATTATAAAAATACTTATTTATGTCTCATATAAAAGAAAGCAATTTTGAAATGAGAGTTTCCATCTTTCAAATGACCAGTTTTAATTTGTTTATTTTTTCTAATTTATTTATTTAAAATAATACATATTTACAAAAGTAAGTTTATTTTGGGGATTTTTTTTTACCATGTGCTTTGTTTCTTTTAATATATTAGTGTTAATTTAGTGTATATTCTTTTATTTTCAATGTATTGTATTGTATTAAATATTTTAAACATATATTAGTTTAGAAGATATTGATATAAAATAGTTTTAAATTTATTTTCTGTTTAAGGACGAAGTTGATTTCTTCAATATAACATGTATGCTATGGTATAAACATGTACTGATTGTTTTAGTATCATATTTTAATTAGTTAATTTTATCATTTAATAAAATAAAAAGTAATTTCTTTATTTAATACTAGCAGTGTGTATATCTGATTTTTTATTTCTTATTGTTGTATATGTCTTATTATATCTGTATTTATATTTATTTAAATAAAATATAAATATATATGTATTTGTATCTTTTAAATATCAAACTACCTATTTATATATATACATTTTCTTATTTTATTTATTATTTTTTATTTTCATATTTTTATCAATTTAAATTATCAAGTATTATAATTTATTTGATTTTTATAAGAAAAATAAAAATTGAATTACAATATGAAATAAATAAAAATTAACAAAAAATATAATGAAAATGAAAAAAGAAAAAACAGAAAGTTGTTTGGTAAATCACAAATTTTCAGTAGAACAGAAAAACTAAATAATTTATATAATTTTGTTTTAGTTTTCAAAACAAAACTAAACTATAATATCATTCTTAAATTTTACTTATAAAAAGAAATCATTTTTATATATAGATATAATATATTCATGTTTATTAAAATAAATTATAAATCTACACTCTTAATATAAATATGTGAATAATATTATTTATTTAATTTTAAATAATAATATATGAATAATATTAGTTTACTTATAATTTGTCATTTATTCAGATTATTGATAGATCTAAGTACTATATAGGACCAAATTCTTTAAATTTTTAAGTAAAAATCAAATAATTTAACTATTCATATTAATAAAACCAAATTTTAAATTTATTAATTTTATAAAAAAATAAATTGTATTGACGAGATATTTATAGAATTTTAGTTAAATATCTAATATATACAAATAATAAAATATAATATATTGCAAGACATTTAGTTTAAACCAAATATAATTTTTAAGAAAACAAATCAAATATATTTCTATTTATTAAATCCATTGAAAAAACACAATTTTTTTTCTATTCAAAATTCACTATTTATATATTTTTTTAGCTTTTATATTAGTAATAACAAATCAAAATTAGTGATTTACCAGTTGAGAGAATGAAACAGATGATGTAATTATTTTTAATATAATTATGTTTATTGTGTTATAAATTTAAATTTGTTTAATGTATTTTTACTGTAATTAAATAAAGAGAAAAAGAAACTATATTGCATGATATTTTTAAAGTTTTTTTTACCATATTACATGTCATTTATAAACTTAAAAATAAACTTATTATTTGTAAATTTAACGAATTGTATGACATTCGTAA
This sequence comes from Phaseolus vulgaris, assembly GCF_000499845.2. Taxonomy (NCBI): domain Eukaryota; kingdom Viridiplantae; phylum Streptophyta; class Magnoliopsida; order Fabales; family Fabaceae; genus Phaseolus; species Phaseolus vulgaris. The sequence goes on from NC_023753.2 coordinate 2,036,800, forward strand.
ATTACATGATATTTGTAAATTTAACTATATTGATTATATTTTTCACAATATATTATAATTTTTTTAAAATTTAATATTATTCTGTTCTTATAATTTTAAATTTAAGTAATTATAAATAATAAAATAATTAAAATAAAATATTAATATAAGAATAAAATAGAAAAAAATTACACTAAAAAACAGTTATAATAAAAATTAAATGACTATACTTTAAAAATAGTGTCACAGATTATTTTATTTTATTATTATTATAAAATTTTATATACTTTTTAAATTATATTATTTCCATGTTTTTTAATTAGTTATTCATAAAATTAGTAAAGTTATATTAATAGTAAAATTATATGTATTTTTAAATTATAATATTTTAATATAATAAAATTGTAAATACCCATTATAATAAGATAAAAATATCTTCAGTAGATAGTATATTAAAAAATTATTTTGAAAAAGCAAAAAGTATTTTGAAAAAATCAAACAAAATCCTTGGAAGAATACAGTATCATAGTAAAAATACAACTACTTTATTGTTGGTATTGCTATTATTTATTTATTTTTCCTCTAAATTTAAATGAGATATCATTTATTAGTTTACTGAGAAATCAGGAATGCACCAATATTAGCAATTCCGGTAAATATAATAAACGGTATTAGTTATTATTTTGTAGGCAACTGAAGCGCTCTTTGTTAGTCACCCTTGGCGGCGTAAAAAGCTGCATGTCAGAGATTACCTTGTTTCAGTCTCTCATAAGGGCGCGTGTGATTCACCGTGTGAGATCCTGGTAACGGAATAATCCTGTACGTTGGATTGACGCGTGAGAAACAGAAGCATCGGATTCCGAGAGAGTTAAGGAAGACGTTACATTATGAGGGCATGATACACATGTAGCATGTTGATGGGTCATGCATGGTTGATGTATGCGCAGTGTTTCACACTCACAGAGCCCAATGCCAGCTACACATAATAATAATAATAATAATAATGGAAATAAATAAAATGTTTTAGGAGGATTAATATTTATATGTTTTACCTACTCGGGCCCAATAAATGCGAAAATTTGACCGTAGATAAAAAAGAAGAAGAAAGAAGCGAATGGGTGTGTAGAATAGAAAAAGAGAGCAGAGAGGGGCCACTCAGTGTGAGAGAAACCACTGCCAAGATCGCAGACACAGACAGACACAAGAGAGAGACAGAGGGAAAGACAGACTAGCTTCCTCCGTCTCACCAAAAACAAACAAGGTAAATTTCCTGTTCTTTCAATCTTCTCCGTCCATTTTCTTTTCCACCTCGAGAATCTCATCTGATTAAAACACCATTATTATTATTATTATCGTTATTATGCAATGTCTTTTTCTCTCTCCTTTAAAAAAAATTCTTGGTCTGCTCATGTTGTATGGAGATTTGCACTCACTGTGTCCTCTGTCGTACCAGGGTCGGCTATTTTATATAAATTTATTTATCAGATCGATAAAAAAAAAAACTCTATTTGATGTTGGGGAGATAAAATCTGGTCCATATACTTGTAATCTCTCTCTTTTATCTCAGGAGTGAGGCATAGTAGTTTGGTTTTGGTTTTGTTTTTTTGTTATATATATCTGCATCTCTGGCTTGTTGATTCTCTTTTCTCTTCTTACTGGACGGTGAAGAGAGCGTTTTTTCTGCGTTTCTCGGAGGATCTGTCTTCAAAAAAAGGGCAGGCAAGCGGTGGATTTATGTCGTCTGGATTTATTCTGGCAGTAATTGGGGCTCCGTTGAAGCTCTCTATTGTTTATGTTTCTTTTTCTCTCTTTTTGAATCTATCTGAGTTTGTGTTCTCTGGGTTTGCCTCTTGGTGTATGCTACGCGGCATACTCAGTCATAATAGCGTGAAGCCATCTGTTTCAATGCGATTGAGGCCAAAAAGGTTTGTTTGTTTGGTGTTTGTTTTTTCTTTGTCTTTGTTTTCTGGTATTGGTCTGATGTTCTTCTTCTGGTTTTGGAACAGGACTTGTTGCGGAGTGGAGTGCTACGGGGGCTTTCATATACAGAGATTTTCTTATCTTTTCATATTCTTAAGAGGGGATTTCACTTGAGACATTGAGAGTTTTTCTTCATCCCTTTTGGTGCTGGCTTCCGTTCCCTCGATTTTCTTTTTTCTTTCATTCTTTTCGGTCTTCCTCAGTTCTCTGGTTTTTCTGAGGGGTTTTTGGAGGGTTTTTCCTCGTTTTTTTCTACCATGCCCGAGTCTCGGAAACAACCGGCTTCTAAACCGAAGCAGAAGCCTTGCCACTCCCTGCAGGAGTCCAAATCGATGAGAAAACTTCGTATAGTTTACGACGATCCTGATGCCACTGATTCATCCGACGATGAGTCAGAGTGGATGCAGAAACAGAAAAAAACAAAGAGAAGCCTTTGTGAGATCCCTCTTCCCCCTCTTCCTCAAACTTTCACCTCTCCCGAAACCACTTCCTTCGAGGTGAATAGCAACATCAATGCAGTGAGGGTGAAGGTTTGCATTGAAGGTCAACCCCAGAGTAGGAAGAGGGTTTTGACCCAAACCCCATCAGCGAGGAGGAACACTTCTGGGAAATACAGAGGTGTTAGGCAAAGAAAATGGGGTAAATGGGCTGCTGAGATTCGTGACCCTTTCCAGAGTACCCGCATATGGCTTGGTACTTTCAACACTGCAGAAGAGGCCTCTGAAGCCTACGAGGCCAGACGGCTTGAGTTTGAAGCCATGGCTAAGGCCCGAGCCTACAAAAATGTTTCTGAGCCTTTGCCCACAACTTCTGATAAGAGTATATGCTGTAACTCTTCAGATGCTGCTGCTGCCGTGTCTGTGTCTGAGAAGTTTTCTACTACCTTTGATGACTCAGATAGTGTACTGTCACATCCATCACCTTCTTCTGTGCTTGAGTTGGATTCTTCAGCTTCCAAACCCATTGACAAGGGTAATCTTTCTAATGAAGAAGCTGCAGAGGCTAATGATTTGGTTGCTGAATTAGCTGAACTGGAAATTCCAGATTTGAGTCTTTTGAACTCACCATCACCATTCGACCGTGCTACTGCTGCTGCTCTTCCGTCTGGGACTGAGCCAGACTTTGGACTTGATTTTGATTTTGTATCATTTGAGGATTATGGTCAAGGTTTTGATGATTTTGGTGGCTTGGAAGATATCAACATTTATGGGTTTGATGACAATGAGCCTAGTGAGCTTCCTGATTTCGATTTTGGCGATTTCTGTGCTGATGAGTTTGCTGGTTGGACCGAGGAGCCCCTCAACATACCTTGTGCCTAAGTTTTGCAGAACTCCATAGGAATAATTTTACAATATTAAAAGTTTTGCTATGATTATGATTAAGTTTTATTAGTTTCTTCTGTGAGATCTCAGAAATTGTATCTTCTGGGTGGATATGCTGTTATATTTATTTGTTCTTAGAGAGAGTAGTCCACTGAAAGGGGAGAGAATCTTTGGGTTTTCCCGTGCTGCTAAGAGCCGTCCAAAGGTTCTCAAACCATGAATATCAACTAGAATTTTGATATTAAGAGTTTTCTTTATCAGTTATATTATGCAAAACTTCTGCTAAAGTAACTAATGGTATTATGCAAAATGGTAGCTACACATGTTTTTATTAATTTTGATTTACACTAATTTGCCGTTATTCATGTTGTTGACGTTTCTTTTATTATATTAGTTTAATGGGATTAATTTGTCTTTAATTTAGCCTGTAGTTTTTTTTGGTTTTAGTAGTGACTTATGCAATGCTATGGAAGGAAATAACTACACCTGTTGAGAAGCAAATTATTTATAATGACAATTAAAGTTGCAGAGAATACCAGGGGAAGAAAGACTATTCATTAAAACGGTGTTAAATTTCAACAAATTTATAGAGTTAACATTATACTATTTCTCTTTCTGAATAATACCCCCTGATTTTAGTTATTTTTATGAAATACTTCTTTGAAGGTTAAAGGTGTATATAGGGGGAAATAGTATTTATTATGTAAAAACTTTTTTTGTTACTCCAAACAAAATTAGTGAATTAGAAAAAAGATTAAAATAAAAACTGATTTAAATGATAATGAATAATAACAACTAATTACGAATAAATAATTTTATAACCCTTAATGAGCATAAGATATAATTTATTATACCTAAAGATATAATCTTATAATTTGAGTAATTTGATTCAACAACTTAAAATGGAAGGCAAAGATCCATAATGCTCAAATCCAAGACAGTTGATTAAGAATTGTGTAGTGACTTCATTATGTATAAATATTGATGACGCATGATATTATGTCAATTTGTAGATGAAGTACTTGTTGACTTTGTTGAATACTAGTGAATAGTATCTTTTAATTTATTGGCAATTGTCATTTTTAATTTGAATATCTTGGTGTATCTTAATTACAACATTTTTTAAATATTATTTTTAAAATTTAAAATCCATCTATTTCCTAGTTAACCATTTTTACTCATTTTAATTTGTATCCTTATTAAAATAAAATTAAGAATACTTTTCTACTAATTTCACTCTATTTTTTTCTCTTTTATTTATTTTTCCACTTTCATAGCACTCCAAACAAACCCTTATGTAAAATTTGACCAAAATAGTTTAAAAAAGTATAAAGGTGGTAGAGTTAAGGGGAGTATGTGGGGCCAAGGGAAGGACCCTTTGGTAGTCAAGAGAAGAGGAGGCAAAGAAAGGTGCACACTGTTTAGGGTACCCTACCCCACTCCCACCTAGCTGTATCCCATTTCCTTCACTACTTCACTCTCTCACCACTTCCTTAATAAATAAATACACAAATAAATAAAATTTCCGTTTCTCACAAGTGGGACCCGTTTCTACACGTGTTGGTTGTTCCATAAACATACTGTATCCAATACGTAGGATTAATATTATAAATGTATGTTAGGATATTTTTCTGCGGTTAGGAAGCTTTCCATTTCATACCATACCCCTACAAGGCAATAAATCATTCACTTTCCATTCATAAAATATGATATCTCTTTATTCCGTCTTCCATTATTTTTTAATTTAATTTATATTCAATTTTTTCCAACTATACTAAACTCATGCAGTAAATACATGTTATTCACACATTTTCTTAATTATTATACTAGCCCTTCGCATCCAATTTTTTTTTTAATATCATGGCTATCTCAAAAGCCGATTTTGTTTGTATGGAGTGAATAAAAAAAATACTAACAATATTAATTTAAATGTTTTTTTATCTGATTTTAAATTTTGTACCAGTGTAGGTTTGATCATGTGTGTGCAAAACACTGTGTAGGTGGTTCATGCAGACAATTGAGAATCTCAGATATGATTCACATGCTTATGACTTTTGATTTTTCCCTCCCAATGAACCTAGTGTCCATAATTATAGCAATTCATTTTCAATTTTCTTTGAAATTCTGAACTTCTGCATGGTAAAATGTTTGGGCAGCTACTGGTCCATGCACGGAGAGTGTTGAAGGGGACACGTGGCGTGCATCAAGCGGTGAAAGAGGAGAAAATGTTGAGTGATTGGTGAGAATAAAGTATGGAGGTAGAAGTAATAATGGTGAAGGAGTGAAGTGAAATAGTTAGGTATGGGTGAAGAAGAAATGGGTCCCAAACCCAGTTATAGGGAGAATTAATGATGTTGTGATGATGGGAGTGAGAAAGAGAAGGGAGAAACATAACAATTGTGAATTTTGTCCTTCTAAATCTCTTGTTCAACTTTGATTTTCTTTCTCTTGGTCTTTTGAAGAGTTATAATAATTGTACTAATCTTTTGCATTAATAAGCTTTATTTGACTTTCTCACCATTGGTTGCAAATCTTTGTCAATTGTCTATAGTGCACACCCGAACAATAATATCAACATCTCCCTCCCCCACTTGTGTTAACTAAAAGTCGAATGACTATAACAATTTTGCTTGGACACCAAGTTTTGTTTCGTGCTCCACTTTCTATAATCCTTCTATTCCTGCAAAATACGTCACCACTATTTCCATCACCTTCCATTTTTTATTAGCAACACAGCCAAACACTAATTTCTTTCTAGATATCTACATCAATAAGGAAATCTTAATATAATAATATTTAATAATTATGTATTATCACACATCTTGGAAAAATGAGTTGAATGATCTGATATAATTTAATATTTTTAAATGACTAGATATAAAATTGTGATTTTGTTTTATGTGTATTATGCCTTATGGGTGAATTAAGTAAATTGGTTAGAAAGAGATATGGTAGTTATGATCTACAGAGACCTAGTAGTTTGACTCTTGGAAGACTCGATAGTTTGGATTCTGGGAGATCATCTGTTTCTGACAGATCTAGTCATTGATTTGGATCGGTGTATAGGAGATCGACGTCTCAAGTCCATTAAAAACATTTTGAGAGGTCTAACCGAATTCTAGTACTCATATTTTTTGGGAAGTCTTTTCTCTGATAAAAAATAATTTAATAAGAAAATTTTATTTGAATGAGTGTAATGACATAGATAAACTCTTTAAACATCATTATAGTAAAAAATAAGCTTTTGGACCATAAAAAAATCATTGTTGTTCCTGCTGGGGAAATGGAGCCTAGAGAACTATTAAAATCTTCGTCTTCCTCATTCGGTCGAGCAGGTTGCTGGGTGCTTGACTGAGGTCCTTCTCGTCTTCGTGTTTCTACTTCGACTCTCGATCTTGGGTGAACACCGAATGGGGTACCTGCAGAAGGCACTCCGACGCTCAAGTCAGTAAAGCGGGTGATCAGTGCACAGTACTAAATGACGTACCTTTCTCCTTGAAATGTGTGTTATTTATATTATTTTAATGGGCTAACCTCATTGAGTCTGATTAGTGGAATGGATCACACTTAGGGTTGCATTACCTAATCCTTAATTATGGCTTAGTTTCACTAACATTGGTTTGAATGTTAATGATTATACGTGTCGGTTGACCTGACTGTGCGGGGTGTGTCGGTCGATCGACCAGGGAGACAAAGACACGTTAGCGTGTGTCTCGATCATCTCGGGTAGAGAGGTCGAGACACGTCATGATGTCGGTCGACCATATCAATACAATTGTATTAAGAAAAAATAAATTCAATTAAGGTTTTAAAAATAAGAAGAATAAAGTTACATATGGTAGGAAGGAAGATTACACATTATAACAGGAATGGTTAATTTAAAAGGTGAATCTTGAGTTTAGTTATAGTTCTTGTTATGGAAAATGTAAACAATATCTGTGTGGATTTTCCATTAAGGAGTGAATATCTGAAAATTAATTTGTTGTGAAAAGAAGTGTGAAATATGGGAGAAGATGTTAGGTTTAGTGGGTCCTTGAGAATTGACAAGGAAGGGAGAAAGGAAAAGTATATTACGAGGTTTTTCACCAACTTTCCCCTCACTATTTGACCTATTCGGTGGAATAATAAAATATGACTTTGGGACTAAAACGTTATCACAAAAATAAAATAATTAAATTACTTAATTTAATTGCATGCATGTTATCTCTTCGGCAATTAAAAATTATATTATTCGGCGCAATAATTTCTGAGATTACCCTGGAAAATGACAACTCAATGTAAAGGCATTGCATATTTCTTTATTTTAAGAAATTTGGTTTTGGTCCCGTGAAATTTATTAACTTATTTTAATTGGTTGATTTTATCTCTAATTTTTAACTATATTACATTGTACCGAACGAATTGTCCACTAATTCTATTAACAATTAAATTTTATCTCTAATCTAACTTATATTTAATGAAGTACATAATTTTCTTTTTTTTAACAAGATTAGAAGTAATATTATTTAAATAAAAATATTTACAATGTGACAAAGAAATTCGGCTCAATTCCCTATCTAGCACCATTTATATCTTTATTTCCCTATCTAGCATCCTTTTGTTTTTATTTCCCTATCTAGCACCCTTTTGTTTTTATTTCCCTATCTAGCACTCTTTTATTTTTTATTTCCCTATCTAGCACCATTTTAAAAATAAATAAATAAATAATAATTTTTTTTAATAATTTTAATTTTGAATGCATTAAAAAATAAATATTTTTAATTTTTAAAATAATTAGAAATATAATTAATGAATAAATAAATGAGTTTTTACAAAATAAAAATAAAAAAGTAATAAATTAAAAATGTTTAGTTTAAAATTATTTTTTTTTTAAATGAAGAAAATAAAAAATTAAACTCTACAACAACATAAAAGTTGAATCTATAAACATAAATTAGTATTTATTTTTATTATTATTGATGATGTAATTTTATTTATTTCAAGTAAAAAATACAAGACATATTTATAAAAAAAACCAAAGTCAATTAGTATTAATTAATAGTGGACACATAAATAATATTGAAGTGTTTACCTAAATGCAAAATTCTAAAAAAAAATAATACAAATGTTACACTTAATGCTTAAAAATGAGACCAAAAAAATAAGTATAGAAAATAAAAACAGCAACAATAAAATAAAAACAAAAAATAGATATAAATAAAGAATGACAGAAAAAAAAAATAACAACTAAAAACATAAAAGATATAAAATAAAGGCAAAACAAAATAAGATAAAGATAAAAGATATAAAAAAAATTAAAACAAGATAAAGATAAGAGATATAAGGCGATATTAAATAAGTATATGTTGATCATAAAAAAGGAAAATAAATAAAAGATTATCATTCATTTGATATTTTCTTCAGTGGTACATTAAATAGTTTGTGCAAAATGAAACATAATTAATGACGAGAATTGCACAATCCAGTAATTTTTTTTATAATTTTAATTTTGAATGCATTAAAAAAATATTTTTAGTATTTAAAATAGTTAGAAATATTATTAATGAATAAAAACATAAATAGAAATAAATAAAGAATGGCAGAAAAAATAATAATAACTAGAAACATATTAAATGAATGATCATCTCTCATTTATTTTCCTTTTTATGATCAACATATACTTATTTAGCGTCTTATATCTCTTATATCTATCTTGTTTTGATTTATTTGATTTTTTTTATATCTTTTATCTTTATCTTATTTTGTTTTTCCTTTATTTTATACCTTTTATGTTTTTAGTTATTATTATTTTTTCTACTTTTATTTATTTATTTATGATTTTTGTTTTTATTTTATTGTTGTTGTTTTTATTTTCTAGACTTATTTATTTTTGCATTTTTTTCTTCTCATTTTTAAGCATTAAGTGTAACATTTGTATTAGTTTTTTTTATAATTTTGCATTTAGGTAAACACTTCAATATTATTTATGTGTCCACTATTAATTAATACTAATTGACTTTGGTTTTTTTTATAAATATGTCCTGTATTTTTTACTTAAAATTAACATGATTACATCATCAATAATAATAAAAATAAATACTAATGTATGTTTATAGATTCAACTTTTATGTTGCTGTAGAGTTTAATTTTTTATTTTCTTCATTTTAAAAAAAAATAATTTTAAACTAAACATTTTTAATTTATTACTTTTTTGTTTTTATTTTGTAAAAACTCATTTATTTATTCATTAATTATATTTCTAATTATTTTAAACATTAAAAATATTTATTTTTTAATGCATTAAGTGTAGCATTTGCATTAGCTTTTTTTTAGAATTTTGCATTTAGGGTAGACACTTCAATATTATTTATGTGTTCACTATTAATTAATACTAATTGACTTTGGTTTTTTTAATAATTATGTCATGTATTTTTTACTTGAAATTAACATGATTATATCATCAATAATAATAAAAATAAATACTAATTTATGTTTATAGATTCAACTTTTATGTTGTTGTATAGTTTAATTTTTTATTTTCTTCATTTTAAAAAATAATAATTTTAAACTAAACATTTTTAATTTATTATTTTTTTTATTTTTATTTTGTAAAAATTCATTTATTTATTCATTAATTATATTTCTAATTATTTTAAACATTAAAAATATTTATTTTTTAAAGCATTCAAAATTAAAATTATTAAAAAAAAAATAATTTATTATTTATTTATTTATTTTTAAAATGGTGCTAGTTAGGGAAATAAAAAATAAAAGAGTGTTAGATAGGGAAATAAAAACAAAAGGGTGCTAGATAGGGAAATAAAAACAAAAGGGTGCTAGATAGGGAAATAAAGATGTAAATGGTGCTAGATAGGGAATTGAGCCCAAAATGCAGTTAAAAGAAAACTTGGCAATAAGGATAGAAAAATAGTCAACAGTTAATTTTAGCATGAAACAAGATCCGTTCCCGTTAGTTAGTTGAAATAATGACGTCAAGTCAACCACGATTATGAATTTGAAAGATAAAAATAAATGAAGAATTTCAATCTCAGATTTATTAGTTATCTAATTTTTAGTAATTAAATTAAATATCTTTATTTATACAATATATTTCATTATAAATATATTTTAAATTCTCTATAAAAAATTATTTATATTTTTATTCAAATATAATATTAGACTTTGTGCGAAAAGAGTTTTGTCAAAAGTTATTTAGGACTTTCGGATTTTAATTTCATGAAGTACACTTTTTTTTTTAATTTGTGTGATATTGAAATTACTCAAACTTATACATTTTTTTTCTTAATTTAAAGATTCATGAAACTTTAGGATTTTAGTTTTCGTTGACAATAACAAAGAGTTCTTAGGATACTTATTAGAAATCACACATTTATTATAAATATGATTAAATTATAATATATAAGTGTATATAAATTTAACATTATAAATTAATTTTATAAAATTAAGTAAGACTTAAAAGTTCACTTTCTAAGAAAGTATGCAATTATCTTATTAAGGATTGTTGTGTTTGTCCTATTACCTACTATTGAGCATCTATTGAACCATATATATATACTCACGTCCCAAGATGTCAAATTCTCGATATAGTGAGGTTTATTGGAGATCTCACATAAAGTGGGAACATGATTGATTATTTAATATAAATGAGTGCAAATATTACTAAAAGAATAATATGTTAGCTCTAGAGATGGGCTTTGAATAGAGTTAATAAAACATTTGTAGAAAATTGTTCACAAATGGCCCAAACAATAATAGAAGATCATCAAAAGCTTTTATAAAATACATTTACCAGTCTTTTGAAAGGGATATCCAATAAGTAACAAAATGTATAATATAAAGATAAACAATAACATAATTTTATAATGATTCACCCCAACCTAGGCTACTTCTAGTTCACGAATGCCAATGAAAAAGGCATCCACTATATTAAACAATTTTAAAATATTAATAATGTTACTTCTCTTTTACAATGCGTATATAAAGTCATTTCAATGTATCCGAATAAACAATGTCTCTCTAGAATAAGTATACAAAGTATTCTCATTGTAAGTTGTTTGCTTCATAACATCTTAAGTAAGATCTTTTTTGGAGGTTCATAACTTCTGCTAACATCCTTATTTTTGTAGCAATGAGGTGATTAGATCACATTATTTATCTTTGTGATGTACCTATATCACTAACACTACCAAATACAAATTTTGCACATTGGTTGAATTGTACTACATATCATAATTTTCCTTCAAAGATGTTCTTTATCAACTTTTAGACTTTAGACGATGTGACATCACGATGTGTCTTGTGCTTGGCATACATGAAATGCTTTTATTGCATAAGGGATAAATGGTTTTTTCTTCACATTTTTTTTTAGAGTAGTTTGTTGTTTGGTTTCATGCCTACTACTATATATGTCCACAAATATTTTATATATCTTTAAATGTGGATTCTTCAACTTATGTTCTTCAACTTGTGTTCTTCAAGCTTTTGTATTTTTTTTTTCTAAGATAATCTTTTGTTGATGATGTCTTTTATTTCATCTACTACTTGTTTCACACTATTTAACTAACATTAGACGAACCAAAATTATTTTGTTTGTTATGGTTAAAGATGACTGTCAAATGACAAGACTTAAGAGATTAAGACTTTCATCTTATTAAAACTTAACTCGTTTTTATCTTAGTACTTACATTATAAGTCAATTTTATGAGGTTGAGATCTATAATTCACTTTTTAAGAATACCATTGTTTATGAATTTTTTGAAACTTTCTATTTGTAGTTTCTTTTAATGAGTAGTGTAGTTTAAAAACATTTATATTTAGATATATTGAATGCTTTTAAAGATAAAATAAAATACCATATGATATATTTTGAAGAGTACTTTGCCTAATAATTCTATCATTGTAGGGTCATCTCTTCTCATTTTTTTTTTTTTTTAAATTTAGGTGTTACTAAATGAGTATGGTTAAGTTACATGCAATCCATATTAAACTTAAATAAATCATTCATGATGTTTATGTGATCTCATTATTAAAAAAATATTACATCTTAGTCATTCAATTCTTACACAAAAAAGTTGTTTTTACTTATTTTAATTATTGTTTTATTTTGAAAGGAATACTAAGTCATGTTGTGCAATCATGTTGTTGTTAAAGCTCAAGTAATAGTCTATTTTGAATGAGAATGTTAAATATTTGTTGTTAAGGTTTGGTTATGTAACCTTTATACGCAACATAATAAATGTTATTTGATTGTATTTGTTGGAGTATCTCTTACTTTTTGTTTGAATTAGATGATAAAAAATAAGAAGTAAAAAAAAGGTTAAACTTAAGATTGTGTATATTAAATATGATTTTTTGTTAATAATTTTATTTATTTTTAAAATTATTCATAATTGTTGTAACAGAAAAATATCTATAATTAATTATGAATACACATAACATTTTAAAATATCAAATTTTAAGTAACATATCCTTTGTATTATATTTATAAGTCACGTGAGAACATATACAAACTTCTGTTCTCTCCTACATGAAACAAGTGCAAGCAAACACAACCTGAACCTTTTCTGAAACAATTTTTTTTTTCCCGAAAAAAAGATATAGTTATTTGTTAATGCTTCGACAATCTACTTTATTATTACTTTTATGGTGTTCAACATAGGTCTGATTGGATAATAACTAAACTCATGCTTGCATTTTCTTTTACGATAATATAGATGAAAAAAGAATTATAATAAAAATAGTAGAATGGCTAATACTCTTTTTATAAATTTTATAATTATTTTTTGTTGGACCATTGTTCCCTGAAATTTATACTTTTTTTTTTTGTTTTTTGGTGAAATTGACCTCGTCACAAATAATATTATTTTCCTTCTATTGTTTAATATATAATAATATTTTTTTGTGGCGAAGATTACACGCGGCTACAAAAGTGGTAGGGAAGATCTTATTCCCGCTTTTGTTGATTCTGAGATGAACTATTTTAGACTTTTCCTCCCAAATAAAACACTTTCAAAGGAACTTTATTTTCTCAAGTAGACTCATTTACTATTTATGATAAGAATTTAATCGAATTTTTGGTTTAGTATATCCATTTACTATTTAAAGTGACTTTTTTTTATATATAATTCAATAGTTGGAGATTTGACATTAATTAGATATTAAAATTAAGATATAATTTATTTCTTTATTTTTTTTCTTAAACGTTCTAGAAAAATATGTTGATGGGTGTGTGAAATCTAATCTCTATTTAATAGAGTAACTTTTCTAAACTTTTTTAATGGTTATAGTCTAATGTTTGCCTTTGAAAATAATTTTTTTTATACACTTAAATCAATTATAACGTTTGCAATTAAAATAAAAAATATTATAAAACAAATTTTATTTAATTATACTTTTTATAGAACCATAAATGAATTATTCAATCATATATCTAAACATATAAATGATTTTGATTAAAATATTTTTCGTTACATCAATTATTTAATTAATATAACTTATTTGGTTATACGGCAGTACAACATTAATTAGCGCTGTGATAAAAACTAAAAGAATATTTAAAAAAAAATTCAGAAATCTAAAGATAAAAATATTACAAAAAAAAGAGAAAAAATTATTTTATAAAAACTTAAAAAATCTTCATGTCTTGTAAAAGATATAGCTTAAAATATACATAGTTCTCGAATTAGAAATATAGAGAAATACGTTTTGAACAAAAGTCCAAAACAAATTATGAAAAGATAAATTTAAAATACAAATAATTCATTTTAAAAAAGAAATTCCAAAAAAGCAAAATTCAAAATACATTCGAAAAAAGAATTTTAGAAGATAAAATCCATAAACATATTTTCTAAAATCTTATTCCAGAGAGTTATTCCAAAAAAACTAATTTGAAAATATGTTTTAAAAAAACTAATCTAAAAAAGTGTTTCAAAAACCCAAATCTAAAATTGGATTTCACAATGGAAAATTTAGAGGCAACTTCTTCCTGCACGATTCTACAAATTTCTTCCTGCACTCCATCATTTTCAAAAGAGACTATTTTGCCTCTTTTAAAAAATGAGTTTCAAATTGTTTTTTCTGAAATATTTCCAGAACGTCTTTTCTGAAACATGTTTTATGAATTATGGATTTATAAATCTGGAAATAAAAAAATGTGTTCCAAAAAAATGTTGCAGAATAAGTTTTTTTATGTTCTGTATTTTCTATTCCGAAAATATCCTTTACTTACAGAACAACTATTCTAGAAACACCTAAAACTGTAAAGAGTAATTTCAATATTTTTGAAGAATGTAGGGGTGCAGGAAGAAAATTTTTGAGGTGCAGGAAGAAACACCCAAATTTAGAATATATTTTGATTAGTTTTAGGGTTTAACTAGTGTTTGGGTTTATGAGTTTGTGAATGGGCCTAACAATGAATACATGCCTACATAGGCCTTCTTATTGTACAAATATAAGTGGGGCTTCCTATTTTTTTCAGCCTTTTACTATTTACACCTATCAATTTATTGAATAAAATATTCACCATTTTAAAGTTTTTTATTAACGAAAACTCCGTTTTGTAAAAAATACGATAAATTTTATTTATTTATTTGCATACATTATTCCTTAACCTCTTTTTTTTCTCTGCCACCTTCATTATTCTTTAAACTTTAACTTTGAGTTTCATCTTCATCACTCCTTAAACCATTTAAATGTTTTTTTCCCTTTCCTCTATAGAAAAAACAATAGAATTTGATCATAATTTTATTCAGTACGTTGAATATGATATATTTTTCACTGAACACAAATGATTGTGTGCTTTTTCATCAAATATATATTCTATATAACATTTTTAGTCTTGGAAGCTATTATGTATCACATATTTTTTTTTTTATCAGCAAATTATGTATCACATATAAGAACCAAATTTTATTGTTTTAAAATAAATGAATTTAAAAGGACGATTTTTTTTAAATGTTAAGAATATAAATTAGAATTTTATTTATTTATTTTCTAAAAAATCACTACCTCTCTAAACTCCTATTATTTAATCTTTATATATTTCTCTAACTTTTTCATTTTTTTTAATAAACTGTGTGAGATTTTAATTAGTTGCATTTATATAAATTTTATCTTATTACAGTCTTATTTGAAGTAACTTTATTTTTTACTTTAGGTTTGTTCTTTATGATTTTATTTGTAAATATAGTATTTCACAAGCTAACAATTGGGTAAAGATTTTTTCAACACCATATTATAATAATATTATAAAATTTAAAAAATAAAAAATAAATTAAATATGATTAAAATATGATTTTATTGGTTTGGGATGTTAATATTTGAACTGTGTTAACATATCAACCACCCTAACAATTGATTGATAATGCTATTTTTTAGTGGTGTAGTTTCTTATTGTTGTTTTGATTGGTTAGGTAGTTTAGCTTAGGATTTTCAATTATTCCCCTTAACAGAGTTGTCGTTAGTTAGGAAACAAGCAATTGTGACATAAAGGGAGTTTAAATAAATTTGATTTTTTTAAGTGTTTATAGATATTTAGAACTCTATGTTAAATTTTAGATGTGTAATGTTTTTTTTAAAACATTAATATAATTATATTTTGAGTTAATTATTTTTTACTGAATTATGATAAAAGTATGATATGATTTAAATTTTTATATTATACTTTCTTTTGTTCTATTTTACCTACATATTTGTTTATTGTCAGGAGGAAGGAGGAGTTTTCTTTATCAATAATTAATTTTTTTCAAAAAATTATTTCTCTGTCACTCTTAAAAAAAATCATTCTTATTAGAGAAATAAGAATTAATAAAAATCTGTTAAACTTAACTCTAAATGTAAAGCACGAAAACTGCATCTATTTGTTATATCGGTTGTAGTTGTCTCTGTTATTTTGTTTTTTTATTTGTTTTATAAATAAAACTTCTAATAATATGAATAGATGTGTAACTGGTTTATAAAACACAATCTTTTCTTGATTTTTTTTCCTTCTGTTTATGTTTCTTTCTCTACAAATAAGGTATATAAAACTAATACATATATTTTATATTTTTGTTTTATTTTAATTACATTTTCAAATTAAAAAATATAAAGTAATCATATATTAAAAGTAATTTGGTACGTATCAACAACACAATCTATTATAAATTATTATCTCTTTTCAATAGGAGTACACATTACAAATTATCTACTATTTTTTAGGTAACTAACATTAATTTTTCAAATTTTATTCTCATTAGTTTATTAATAACGTAAATATAATTTTATTTTCTGCTACATTTTAGTGTTTTGTTATACTTATTGTTTACCCTTCCTGCAAGCTTTCTCTTTTATTAATGACCAAACACAAATAAACAAAAACACAACAAAATAGATGACATCAAAAAATTGACTACAAAGTATTTACAAGCTTCGACAAAGTCCATCTTTAGCTTAATGGGCCTTGTATTGGGCTCTGCTTACTTTTTTCATTTATTGCTTTATATATACATCCCCACTTTTGCTTTCTGTAACACATTATTCAATCTACAGAATATACGTTCTCATTTGTGCTTTTTGCCTTCTCTTATTACTATTCATCCTTTATATATATTGATTGGTATGAGAGGTACCGAGCTTAAATAAATAAATTATAAAAGTAAGAAATAATAAATAAAGAAAATGTAATTATATTTAATTTATGTTTTAAACAATAAATATTTATATAACGAGCTTGTTTAGCTAATAGAAAGTATCGCATTTTTACTTTTTTAAAGTAATTTAGTAATTCAATTTTATATTTTCGAGTTTTAAATATTTTTATTAGGTTTGAGGATTCAAAATTTGAATTTTAGTCTCACGATTCAGCAATTGCGTGAATTTAGTTTTCTTATACAGTTTAGTCTCGTCACACGTTATTATACAATGTTTAACAAATTTGAAGAAATTAAAGATTAAAAACTACACAAATGTATATTGTAATATATGGAAAATTCAATTCATATAATTAAGTTTTGATCGAGTAAAATTGTATTTTTTTTTACACTTGGATGATTTAGATCGCATGATTGGAACTTGAAAGAATAAAACTTAAAATAGAGAAAAGTTCAAATAAAAAAAAAAATTAAAAAATCTATTTTTTCTTTGCTGCTTTGACACGTAATATAATTAATTTCGTGCTTTGTTTGGAGTAAGGTTGGTGTCTGATGGTTGTTTCAATTTAATGACAAAAATAAAGATAAGGAGAATGTCAACAAATATAAGATATTAGCCAAGCATTAAAAACTGAAAAGATGGCACTTATAAAATAATATTTCTTCATTCTAAATTATCAGTATGAGTTTACACATTTATTAATAATACTACTACTAATAAATATATAATTTTATTAATAAATATATTATGTTTCCTTCATTTACTCCCCACCTATACATTATCCTAAAAAAATCTTTAAAATTAATATAATTTATTTGAAGAAAATTGGGAGAGAATAACTATTTCTACATTTCAATTTGATAACATAAACTATTTAAAAAAAAATTATCGGAAAAAAATTTATGAACTATTTAAGGAACAAACTCTTTTACATAACATTCATTTTAAAAGAGAAATCTAACAAACTCAAAAAAAACTGTCTATTCAAAATTAATAAAGACAATTAAAGAAAATACCACAAAGTCCACCGCTCAAAATTATCAAAGGTTCTTGATAAAAACAAACAAATCCACGTATCAATACACTAATCAGAAAAAGAAAAATATATAAAAGTAAATTTAGTTGAGCTTTTATAAAAATAATAGTTGTTAATTAATACTAAATTTTTAATTTAAAAAAATTCAAAATATTCAATCACTCTTTTTTTAAAATTGTGCCTATTCATATGCCTCTTATTTTAGAATAATTTTTAAATATTATAAATGCATATATAATTTAATTTAGGAGGGAGGAAGTAATTTGTACAATAAATTAATGATGTGATAAAAAAATGATATAATTATTATAAATACTATTGAATTGATAAAAAAAGTGAACATTTATTATTGAATAACTTTACAAAAGTTATTTTCACTGAGTAGCAGTAATGGAAAGGATTGGCCTGAAATAGATAAAGTAAAAAATAGACCAGGAATTGAAATCCGATGTTGTAGGAGGATAGTCTAATTTCGCACCTAGAAAATTAAATTATGGAGCAGAGCACATGTCTCATTTTTAATGGAGAAACGTGACAAGGACAGGGACAAAACACAAAAAATTATATATTTTAAATTGAACACTGTTCATTGAATATTTTTTTATCGTAGTTTTGTTAATTATTATAAGATTATCTTCTACGAAGCCCTAGAAATTCCAAGTGGCTGAGTTACCCACCACAGAGGAAAACGAAGAGAGTGTTATACTTTTTGTAGCAACCAAAGTTATGATAGTTAGGTTTAGGTCAACCAAAATCACGGGATAAGATTAAAACTTTAATTTCATAAACCCTAAACCAGAAAAATTGACAAGAGTTCATTCACGTATTCATATGCTAAAATATTATAAACAAGTAAAATTAAAATGCACACAATTTTTTTTTTTTTTGATCAGCACAATTTTTTATTTCTTATTCCATCAATTCTTTATTTGATTTGAGCATAGATTTGTCTTCTACAAGATACACACCCGCACGTGTGGTGTCTATAGATTTTATAATTTCTTCAATTTCTAGACTATTTTTAAAATAAAACAAAATTTAATTTATTGTTAAACATTTTACTCATATTTACTTATATAGACCAACATTTACCATAATCAGAACTAAAGTTAAACATTAACACATTCTTATTAGTCTCTCTCTCTCTCTATATATATATATACTTCAAAGTTTTGACTTTTTCATTTTTCAAAGACCTAGTAGTCCAAAGATATGAGTGAACGTGATATGAATAGTGAAAGTGAGAGTGATGAGAATGCTTAGATATATTGTAGCTAAATCACAAGGAGAATTATGAGGATTGATTATCGTTTCCTAAAAGTTATTGAATTGTTTTGGACATTTATATTCATTGCATACTTGAAAATAAAAATGTAGCTTGTATCACAACAAAAAAAAAGTCAGATATATGGAGAGATCATCTATTCACTTTCATTTGCATGGAGGAGAGAAACAAGAGACATAAAGAAAGTGAAAATAAATATAATAAAAATAGTTTAAATAATATGAAACTATATCATGTCTATATAAAGTTTTTATTGTATTTTAGATGGACAAGTGTAAATTATTTCTATAGTGACTAGTGAAGATAAATAAGACGATTTAAATTTTCAAGGTAACACCTATTGGATATTGGACATTTAAATCTATAGTGACCTATTATTAGTTCTCAGTTTTTTAATTTACAATTTAAATATTTTATTATTATTTTTTAGTTAATATATATATATATATATATATTCATATTTATTTTGTATAAGTATATATATACATATAGTATAGACATATCACTATAATAAAATAATTAAATAAAAACCAAATTTAGAGATAAAAACAATTAGGTACTATATTAAATAAATTAAAGACCATTTTAGAAACTAAAAAATTATTGGTATTTAAAGTAGTTTCTAAATTTACAAACTAGTTTCTAAACTGGTATCTAATTGACATATATAATTAGTTACCAAGTTTAACTACCAATGTTTTAGAATCTAAAGTAGTTGGTAGCTAAAACCTTAGTAAGTAATTAAATACCAATTTAGAAACTAATTTAGATACCAATAATTTATATAATCTTTAATTAGTCAATATAGTAACTAATTATTTTTTATCTCTAAAATTAATTTATATTTAATGATTTTGTAGTAGTGTATAGAAATATCTATATATTATGAAATATGTATTTCAAAATATATATTTTTGTCATTTAAAATTTTAATTATTATAGTTATGTTTCTTATATAATAGTTAGGGATATTATATTATACCATTATCATAATAAAGTATATAATAATTTAACAAGATGAGTTTAGTAACATTTCATACGTAAAATAATATAAAAATAGTAATAAATATGTTACCATATTATGGGTGAACTTTAAGCCTAACTCAACCCCATAAAACCGGCTCATGAGGTTGAGGTTTGCACCCACTTATATACAATGAAAGGCTCTAATCTCTAGTCGATGTGGGATCTCCAACAAAATATCTCATTCCCCTACCTTGATAACTCTCGAGAATATATACTTAAATTGGATCAAGCACTTAAATTGAGAATTGCACTTAAATTCTCTTCTCTCTTATTCTTTCACTTTGTGCTTCCTTCTTTCTTAATGATTTGGTTTTACCATTAGTGATATTTATAGGCACTTCTCTATGATTTCAATTTGTTGTGCTTGATTTTCACTATATAAATTTGATTCAATGCACTATAAGGTCTGCCACCTTGCAGACTTATCTCATTTTTTTTTTCTTGTTATTGTTATTTTTTTAAAATGTTAAATCAGGTCCAACATTCAAGTAAACCAAATTCTATGTACGCATAACCTACAAAAGTGAACACCTCACCCCCAAAAAAAAAATGGCATATCAGCTCATAAGAATGATTTTATATTATAATATTAGAATCATATTATTAAGGATTTTAACTTAATTGATTATGATAATGTAAGAATTGTTGTAAATTTTTTAATGTGTATTTAATTCCTATTATCGTGGACAAGAAAATATTTATATTATTGTCTTAGTGTATCAAAACAATTTCCTTCAACATGTTATTAGAGATTTGATGAGGTTAAAGTTGAATGAATAATTAAAAGTAAGATTATGTGGAAAAGAAAAACAACTTTCATAAGAATATCAGGAAGGTGATAACCTTTTCTATATGGATGATATGACGTATGAGGAATTATGCTAGATTTCAGGATAAGATTGGGGTTTCTAAGGCTATTTCGATAATTAAAGATTTAACTTGTCTAGTGGGAAATTCGTCTAAAGTTTCAATGAAGAATGATATGTTGGACTTCAACGTGATTAAGTTTTTCGGTATTAAGACTCGTAGTGGTAAAGTTCTTCGTCCTCTTCCTATTAGATGGGAATTTCCTTCACCAGGCTGGGTCAAAATTAATATTGATGGGGCTGCTAGGGGTATCCTGGTCTTGCTACTTGTGGAGGTATTTTTCGTGGGAGTATGAGAGAATTTATTGGTGCTTTTTCAGCGTTTCTTGAAGTTCAAACTGCTTTGGTTGCTGAGTTTTATGGAGTTATACATGCTATGGAGGAAGCTCAAAAAATGGGACTTACTAATGTCTGGCTTGAATGTGATTCTGCCTTGGTTTGTGCTGCGTTTACTGCTAGGACTAATGTTCCTTGGATGCTTCAGAATCGATGGAATACTTGTCTTAATTTTTGTGGGACAATCAGGTTTAGGGTAACTCATATTTTTCGTGAAGGGAATGCGTGTGCTGATAAGTTGGCTAATTTAGGATTTATTCATAGAGAATCTTTTCATTGGTATAATAGACTCCCAGCTAGTCTGTTCTTAGAATTCTTTATGAATAGGTATAATCTACCTATGTATCGTTTGTGTTAACATATGAGTTTTGGTCTAATCCCCCCATATTTTTGTATTTTCTTTCTTTTTTCTTTTTTTTAATAATATTTTTTTTCATGTGATGGCAGATGATTGTTGTTTCTTGAGGTGTCAGCTTAGCTGAGATGTCAAGTTGCATAGTGATGCCTAACATGAAAACTTTATAAAAAAAAAGAAAAGAAAAAAGAGTGCGACGCAATAGATTGGTCAAGGAATAGTTGTTGAGTATAACAATGTTGAGGTGAATTCTTAAAACATGGAAATGGTGGAACAGAACATAGACAACATAAAATAGCAAAATTGCTAAATTCCTTATGAAGTGGGTGACATGGATTCTAAACTTTTCGACATTTATATAGATAATTTAGCAGTGCTTTTTATTCCGTATTGGCATGGCTCGGAACTTGTCAATAGAATTTCACAATTCTTGCTTTAGAAATTCGATTTTTTTATCTGTAAAAAATGTGTGATTGAAGCATTTATACTAAATAATGCTTCAAGTTCGGTTAATGATATTTGGAAAGCAATTTGAATTGAAGTTGTGAGTAAAATTTGAAAACACAGGAACAATATCATTTTTAAAAGAAGAGCGGTTGATGTGTTAGAAGTGTTAACAATTGTTCAATTAAAGGTTTGGTCTTGAATTTATTCAAAGTCTCGCTTTAGGTCGTTCTCTTATCCTAACTGTCGTTTGAACCCTTTGACTTGCATGAGATATTCTTTTTGAGATTTTGTTTTGTTAGTATCTTTGGTTTTGTCTGTTTGGTAGGAGTTTCTTGGTAGGTAGGGGAGGATAAAGTACAATTTTGTATTAGGGTTGGATCATCCCAAAAGTGGTTCATATTTATTAATTATTTATTGCTGATTAAAAAACTTATTTGAATGGGTATAAGTACAATAATTAGTCAGATTTATTACTTTATTCACGTGCATTAAAATTATTTTTTGTAGTAACTAGTTGAACTACATATAATTTAATTTGCATTTTTCTCAAAATAGAGTCAACCATAAAATAAAACATACAATTCAACCCACTATTGGATTCATGTGCAACATTTAAATCATTTGTAGATTGATTATTCATGATAAATGAAATTATCAAATCCCACTAATTTAAATCCTCAAGGTCCAACATTCAGCTACATTTAATTTAAATTTTCACTCCTCCAATACGTTAAATGTAAAACAAATCGAGAATACCTTTTTAAGAAAGAGGAATATCAATCAAACAAAATAATGAAATTATAAATACCTAACTTGATATCAAACACAAGAAAAAATAGAAAGTTCCTTGCTAAATCAATCATATATCATTACACAGGATAAAGAATATAGGATAAATTGGATAATGAGATTAGGGAGATGTCACTCAAAAAGAATAATACAATAGTTATATATAATAATTGTCTCATTCCTTTGATTATTTTTTAAGATTAATGTATTGATATTCTTCTATCTTCTTATGTCGTTGTTTTTGTAGTAGTGTGTACTCATCTGATGTTAATGCTCTTATTTATAGTGTAACGATCACATTTCTCTCAATTTAAATTAGAATTTTGTATTTTGGTTTCACTTCAATGGTTAGTTTGTAAAAGATAAATCTTCAAGATGATTGATAAAAAATATAATTCAGTAAATTAGTCCTGGAGGTTTAATGGAGTGAAATGAATTAAACTTATCTTTGCATTAAAGTTGTCATATGAACAATAAATTTAGTTCTTATCCTATTAAATGAATCTCATAAGAAAAATTATGAATTATATTTCAGCTGACCATTCTTTTTATTCATATGATGATATTAAATTCTTTGTGAGATGATCAGTCTATTATGTTATGATACTTAAGATAAAAATAACTTATATGATTCAAACCATGACTATTTATGTGTATTTCATGTTAATTTCGTTCTAAAGTGGATCGTCTATCCTCGTTACATAAGAGTTATTTCTTTAATCTATTTCGTCCTATTTTATAATTTTTGGAAGTATGTCAAATAAAACTTTTAATCTGCTAAATCATATTCAATACTTAAAAGAGAACTCATATATTCTGTTTGCTTGTTATTAAAATATTAAATCCTCAATTGTCCAACTTATTCACATAGGTCTCACCTAATCTATTTTAATTTTGATACAGCCTAATTCACTTATCTTGAGCCTAACCAGGTTTACATGATTTAAGCTCAATAGTATCCACCTTGAATGAGTTAGACCATACCTAAGTTAAGCTCAATAGTATCCACCTTGAATGAGTTAGACCATACCTAAGTTAATTAGGTATTGTCTTATATATCCATAACCCTATAATTTGATATTTTGATTTGGATTTTTAAGATTAAGAAATTATCCAATTTATATAAATCCAAATTCAATTACATATATTAATTTTAAAATTAAAAAAAATGATTATGAGTTTAAAATAAATTTATGAAAATAAAAATACACATAATGTAATATGATGGAATATTTGAATTTTTTTCTACCTACACCATATTGAAAGTGTTGAAAGTGAAAGAAGAAGAAAGTGGGCGTTTATTGGGAAAGTTTGTGAGGTGTCATGGTCAGGTACCGGCATGCGCATATGATAACACATGCATAAAATATATATATATATATATATATATATATATATATATATATATATAAATAAGCATATATTTATTTGATTAGTGGATATTGTTTTAATGATAAAATGGTATTAAGTAGATTAATTAGTTTAATAGTATATATTAAGAAGAAGGAGGTAAATTGAGAGAGGAGTGCAGGTGGCGGAGGACGGTGCATTAAGTTGCTAATCTCCCTGTCGTCCCTTATTTGTTAGCTGTCGGTAGATAACAATAAGTGGTGCATTAGATATCACAGTAATTTTTTTTATACATTTTCATTTTTTAATTTTTTTTATGAAAAAAGTCCTTTATAAATACTCTTAATTTTTCTTTAGAAAATATTCGTGGAAGAACTGTTATTGTTTTACAAAATTCACAACAACATAAAAATATGTTCTCCCTTTTTAAAAATTTAAAATTAAATTGTCGATTTAGTTTTTGAAATTTTGACGACATGTTAAATTATTCATATTTTAATTCATTAGTTTTTTATTATTATTTAAACTTTTAGAAGGGTTTAATAATAATGCATTACAAATACTACTATTATGAAATAAAGCAATGAAGTGGGTTTTAAAGGCTTTTTTTTTAGTTTTCGTGAATTTCAAATAGAAAATGTTTGTTATTTTTTATTTTTTTAAATATATAATTTTTAAATAATATTTTATATAATTTATTTTAACCATTGCATTATTTATAATTTTTATTTTATTATTTGAACATTATACTTCAAGATATTGAAAATGAACATGAGAGATTTTTTTTTTCATTATTTTTAAATATTTTTCATATTATAGTGTTTATTTTAATGAATATAGTATCGAGATATTTTATCCATAGCACTATTTACGTAATAAAAGCATAACAACTATTTAAGTATATGCTATTTCTATTTTATTTTAAGTTAAAAATATTATAATATAAAGCATAAAACTAATAAAAAATATCACAATTAAAAACAAATTTTCTATATATAAAAATTCCAAGAGTTTAAAAGAAATTAAAAATTAAAATTGATATAAAATATCATATAAACATGTTGTTTTATACCATTTTCAACAGTAAATTATTTTAATAAAAATATCAAAATACTTATAATTCAATAAATTAGTTTAATCGATTTTAGTGTTGGCTATAACTCTTCGGTTTTCCGTAATCTGCGCTTCAAATTTTAAATACATATGAAAATAAAATAAATCATTAAGGTGAATTAATGAAAGATAATGACAAAAATAATAATAAAAAAAGGGCAAACACACATGGTCTTAATAATGCGAGATGATAATACCCGAAATAAATGGAATATTAATCAATATTTAGATTTTTCTTAATATTTTATTATTAAAATTTTATTTTTGTGTACTCGTCTCCAATTCTTAAGATATTATGAACTGACTTTCTATTATATTTTTAAAATATTTTGTAGTGTTAAATATATTATATATTACGAAGTAATGATAATTGGATAATAATACCAATCATAAAATATTTTTCAAATTAATTATTTTAATAGTGTCCACTTTTAAATAGACATAATTAATAAATGCTTGCAAACTACAAATATTAATGTTTTCTATATATCACAACATCATACCTTCCATATCCATATCTGTTGTCCCTGACACCAACCTCGACATAACAATTCTTCTCCAACAAAATTAATGATAGAAGATTTGAGCTAAAATAATAACTTAGATTTTTTATGGTATTGTTTTGAGATAAGTTTAAGTAATAAAAACAATGCTAGTTTAAAAAGCTATGAACTCTATTAAAGATGTTCTAAACAATATTTGGATAAAAAAAAATTAGAAAAGAAGGTTTAATGTGTGTTTTTTCTCTATCTTTATTTTTTAAGGAATATATAAATAATAAATTATGATTATAATATATTTAATTGTTTTGCCTTGGTTTTAGATTATTTTTATATAAATAATCAAAATACTACTTATCACAAGCATTGAAAGGTTTGGGATGTTAGGTTTGAAAATGAACATGCTTATTAAATGTGACAGTTTCATAGAAATAATTGAAATGCTAAATATTTAATTATGTATTTTAACGAAGATACATATTAAAACAACTGGTAATGTGTATAGTAATATGAAAATAACATAACAATAATTTAGGTATCAAATTAAAATTTATTTTTACTATCATCATAATATAACTATTATATAGAAAAGAAAACACTTTTAATTTTAAGATGAAGCGGAAACATAATAACTTTCTAATAAAAAAGTTACTTTAATTAATAATAATTTTTTTTACTTAAAACTGTTTATGCCTTACTGTAATAGGATTAGGTTGAGTTTATCTAATTTTCGACTGAATTTTAATTGGGTTAAGTTTGATTACCAGGTTGAATAATTTAAAAAAAAAGAATAATCTATTAAAAGAATAATTCAAAATAAAATATAAAGTATAATTTTTTAAAATTTTAAATAAATAATATTTATATTATATATTTGTTATGAAGTTGGATTAGGTATTTCAATTTAATTTGAATTTGATTGAATTTAAGGAATTGGTGAAGTGTGTCGTTCTATTGAAATTACGAAATTATATTGAGTTGTAATTGGATTGAAAAAAAAAAGCAATTTATTATAAAAAATTTGTTTCTAACTCAACCTGAAAACAAGTTCAAATATATTGATATAATATTCAATAAAAACTTAAATTTGATTTGATTGTAACATTTGAAATAGTTAATAAAAAGATTGTCATCTGCTCGTACTGCTAGCGACATGCTCCTGCCAACGCCCACCTTCTCATTTACTGCAACTTTGTAAATTGCCAATCACAAATTACGTTTCTTTCCTCTCATAATTATTTTGATTTATTTAATAAGTATATCTTTACATCAACAATTAAATAAAATATTTATTAAAATGTAAATTTATAATATTATTAACATCCTAGTTACATTTATATATATATATATATATATGAAAACAAAAGACTAAAAGAAATATAAAATCTCTTTTGTTTAAGGTAGAGTTAAATCACTTGCAACATCTTCTACTTCCATACTTCAATACTTCATCCATTTCAACTTACCAATTAAGTGTCTATAAATAATTTATATTCAATATTACTTACTCTAAAATTTTATTGACATACATAGAGACTTTACTTTATTTATGAAAAACACATGTGTTGAATTTGACTCAAAGATTTACACTTATCATACTATCTTTACTATATTGTCTCTCCACACAGTTACATGAACATAAGAATAAGTTATCTCATGTGACAGAGTAAATTCATATGACCTGTCAGACCAACTATATTTCAAATGATATACTAAGTCGTATGAACATCTATTGACTCTTGCTACTTCATAATTTTTGTGTATATGATTTCAATATATCATTAGAACCAGGATACTTCCTTTTAGACAAATCTATAATTCAATGCATGTCCTAAACAATTTCAACACAATTATTTCATTATTTGGAAATACTGTATCTCAATCACACTTCCACATGGTTCATAATTCATATCACACATCAATAACCATTCAATCACACATAAATTTAGATTTTAAAACAATTAGAAAATATTAAAATCACATAATTGCATATGCATTTTCAACCAAGGTTTTCAGCCAATAAACATACACTTATTAGCTTCGTGCCTCTAGATAATATAAAACAAAGAGTGAATGAGTCATTTCGACAATATATGGATCGTTTTGTTAAAACATCACTAAATATATTTTTTTTTCGATCACGACTATGTACACAAGTCTCATGGACTTACACTGGAGTTGTTTTCTCAATAGTTTGTTTGCAAATCCACCAAAAATATGGACAAACTTTGCTAGCAAAAACCTATTATATTACCATCGTATAGAATCTTGAGATGCAAAAATTATTTGTTAAAGGTGCAACAACCTCATCCTCCATTAACATTACTCCAACTATTTTAGCAGTCCCAAAACAATAACACATGAGAAGGTGAGGAAATCACCATGGTGATATCAATGATTAACACATCAATCAAGAACAAAACCAAGACATTGCTCAAATTTAAAAACACCTTGCAAAGGTAAGAAGGGTTTTTATTCCATAACAGACAATTTTGCTAGCGATGGAAGCTTAATTTGTGCAAAAGAGAGACACCTCCAAAGTATCAAAACAATTAGTCTTTTCCCACCCATATCTCTCTCAAAGATAGCCTTTACCATAAGAAGTGGTTTTGCTACTGATAGAAGCTCGAGCTCTGCAAGAAAGAGACATCTTTGAAGTATCAACACAATTAGTCATTTTCCACCTAGTTCTCTCTCAAAGATAACTTTTTTTGTTGAGGACTTCTAGAACAATGAGTTTGATCAAGATGATTCAATTGTTTTTTTCTCCTACCATTGCCAATTGGAGAGTTAAAAAAATGCTCATGGACCAAGGACACTCAGTTGATGTCTTATATTGGTCAAAACTTTCTTGACATTCTACATTCCTAATCACTTATTAAGTCTTATCCTAGTCCACTACTTGAATTTGCAAGGGAATAAGTTTGTACAGGTGGTTACATTGACTTGTTAACTCCATTCAAAACAAATGAGACACATTGAAAGATAATGGTTTGACACATTCTTGTGAAAGTCGATACCTCCTACAATTTATTAATAAAACGAAGGACTCTTAATGAACTTGGTGTTATTGTCTTTACAATAAACATGACAATGACATTTTTAAGGAGAAAATGGAACCATCATAACAAAAAATTCAACCCAAAAACAACATGAGAATGTCACAATCATAGTTTAAAGTTAGCTCCTTAATTTTTGAAAGGGCTCATGATAATGGGTCAATCTAAACTAGAGTAATGATTTTTTTTGACAATATCCCGAACAAAAGTGATAAACCTCTTGAGAAATTTCATAACATTATAAGTTTATACATGTTAATCCAAATTTGAAATAACAAAATGAGATCAACCCATATTTTAGAGTTGATTTCGAAGAAGATCATCCTACATTTGATTAAGTTATAGTGAAATTACAATTATAATTACACCCTATTTTAAAAACCATAAAGGACACATATATTAGATGATATAAATTTTACAAGTCATAAACTCATTATCGTACTCTAACCAAAATCACTAGCTCAATAAAAAAGAAAGCTTGAAAAAGAATAAAAATATGGAATTAATAATGAAAATAACACTAACATGTATTAATAACATTTATACTAACAAAGTGTCATTCTATTCATAAATTTAATTTTAACGTAGTTATAATTTAAGAAAATAAATATTGTCACTTTAATAATATTACCAGTGTTCACCATTAACATATTTATCGAAAATATAGTTGGGTAAAGTTTGCTTAAATTTGTTATTGAAAGGATAAAAATATTTTGGCTTAGGTTGATCGAGACTACAATTTTTCTAGTTAAATTTAAATTAAATCAACTTGATAAATAATGAACCAAAACAAAGGTCTATATGATTAAAAAGAAAATATTTTATGCAATTATATTCCGTTGTTAGTATGTTTATAATCATTCTATTGAATTAAAATTGATTATTGTTTTATTATTCATTACTAGTTCTTATAATTAAAAATCAATTACTTTACTAAAAAAAGTTTTAAAAGACTAGAAACTTCATATTGTTATTTATAATATATTTACAAGTTATTAACAAAATGAAAACAGTCAATAAATAATAGTTTTAAATGATAACATCACCTCAACAATTAGATATATATGGATTCACTAATTTAAGAATAAAAATCTATTGTCTAAAATTTGTCTTCTTTGAAATTTTTTGATTGATTTTGATAGGAACTCAAAAGTCATCTTATTAGGATGGAAATTCAAATGGGGTTTATCTTGAATGTGAATAGACTGTTCAAACGTTAGTTGAATAATTAAAAAAAATACATTGGATAAGGTTGCGTAAAAGAGAACACAAATTCTATTGAATAAATAAGAAAATCTTAAATTTTGAATCTAAATTCCTATAAATCACATAGAGATAAGCCAATGTATACTTAAAAATAAACAATGAAAATGTTAGAATGTAATTTTAAACATTACAAAGTCAAAATAAGAATTCTTTGAAAAATCTATTTAAATATGATTTATTAAGATTAAGCAAAAAGTAAAAAATATTATATCACCTACTTATATAAGAGTCAATAAGACTAAATAAAGAAAAGTTGTGACTTAAAATAGGACTCACTTAAATTAAGAAAAAAAAGAAGTTAAGATTTCTCTATAAAAAAACTTTTATTATGAATTAAGTTGTATTACACAAAAACACTTAAATCCTCGTACAAACTCTAATACCAAATATTCTCTTGACAAATAAGGGAATTATGATAAATTTATTTATCTTTTCAAACAACTCAAGCTAAATTAAAACAATAAAAAAAAATATCCAATTTAAAAGTCAAAATCTTTAGTGTGGTTCAAGACTATTAAAGACCAAAAATATTTTTTATTATCACTAACTAAGGGTATTTATCACTCTTAATAATGCAGGACGAGAAATATCAATATCAATATATCATGAAAATTGGTATCATATTCTTATTCTCTCCAAATAACGTGTATTTATATCTGCATGCTATCCGTTCAAATATTTGCTAAATAATTTTTAAAAATAAATAAAATATAATTATATCGGTAGGATCCACGCTACCGAGACCATGTCTTGACCCGTTCATTATGTCGATCAACACCACAAAGATAATTATGTTTAAGCAGAATTAGTGAGGTTAATCAACCATCAAGATCTAGGTAAATACACTTTTAAACATGACTCAACTCTTTAACCTGATTCAATAAAAAAGGTTCATCACAATCATATAAATAGACATAAAATCCAAGAACCAGGTACGTTATTATACCGTACTCAGAATACCAAGTGTCGAATATTAAATCTGACTTGAGCGTCAGAGTGCCTTCTGCAAGTGCGTCCAAGTCTGGACTTTGTGGAGATCGAGAAACCAAGGGAGGAGAGGAGAGTAAGGAACTTGTTTGGAGAGAAATAGGAGTACAGATCGACCGATCGACCGAGAAGACAAAGAAGAGGAGGAGCCTGAATTGTTCTCTTAGTTCCAATTCCAGTCGAGAACAATAATATTTTAAAAATCATTATATTAAAATGACAATTTTATTTTCTCCAATACCAAATAACATTATAATTACATAAAATTAAAAATAGACTACTAAATAAACTAAAAATATATTAATAATTTAAAATGGAAATAAATATAATATTTATGCTCATAGAATATTATTTATATACATGTCCGTTTAATATTTAATATAAGTATTTCCTACGTACAGACAAATTGGTATATATTTATTATTTACCATTTGTAGGATGAGTCCCTAATTACATTACTGCCCATCAAAATAAGTGGGGTCGCCTAAAAAATCAGTGGTTTAGAATTCTCTGGGGACATTAATCTTGTCATAAATAATTGAAAGAACTAGGTTTTTGGTCCAAGTAATATGGCCACAAGTTTTATTATAGATAAACAGTTGTTTTTGGTATTGAATGTGAATCCTTTTATTAAAATTTGGGTTTCAAACTTTGTTGATAAAAAATATAGCTAAGAAAGAAGAACTAAGTTAGTTCTCGGATAAGAAATATATTATATAATTTTATAAGTTGATTATTGTAAACTAATATTTATAATATGAGATAACCTATTTTATGTGTGTAATTTTTTTTCTATTTTACTTTTATTAATATTTTAAAGTCATAAATAAAATTAACAGTAAAAAGTATCAATGTAATAAATAAATAAAAATTAAAATATAGTATAGCAAAATAAGAAGAAAACAAGAAAGAAACTAAATACGAGACACTGAAAAGAAATCCCACCTATACTAAAAAAAACTTCCTATATTCTATATAAAATTTAATTAAGTTTAATTGTTTAGAAGGTTTGATTATATACTATAAATTTATTGTATTATATCATAATTTTAATATAATATAATATAATAAAAACTAAGGATGAAGGATGACAAATGAATTTATCTCTGTTCATATTATAATTTTGACGAGAAATCTTCTTATTATTAATTGAATATGAGAACGAGTAATATTTAAATTTTTAAATTGGATATGATAATTTATATATACATATATATAAATAAAAAAATTATCATTCTGGCTTTATATTCGTTTTAATACCTATTTTTTATTTTAATTTATTAATATTTATTTTAGTTAATATAAAAATTAATAATTTTTTTTTCTCTAAACTTAGTTTCTAATTAGTGATTTTTTAATAGTTATAATTATAATTTTTTTTCTTTATATCTGACATTAGAGAAAATAACAGATGATATATATGAATACAAAACTTATAGAAGAAGAAACTAATATTTTTTTTTTTATCATTTATTGACTCTTTCTTTTAATTCTATATAAAAAAGTTATTAGAAGAAATATTCATTCTATGTCTTTTACCTTCAATTTTTTTATAATAGAAAAAAAATGTGTATTATTTTGACATTAAATACTTGATAATATATTTTTTATTGTGATTTTTATTTTTTTATAAAAAGAATTAATTAATATTTAAATAGTATGAAGGCGGGTACAAATGTATCCATTCTTCCATGAAGATGAGAAGTTTAATATCTTATAAAAATAAGAATTCACTTCAAATTATATGTAAGTTTAAAGATTAGTACAAGTAAATAAGAAAATATATTATAAAAAACTATTAACATAAACCATGAAATATAATTTAATTTTATATTTCTAAATATATAATACTGATAAAATAATAAATAAGAATATTTAATAATATTCAATATAGAAACAATATTATGTAAAATATTTAAAAAAGAATAAGGTTGTGTACTTTGACCCGTGTAGACTCCGGCTATAAGCAAACTGATGGATTTAAATATCTTTGCAGTGGACTCTGGGTCAGCTCATACATCCCCATATTATTATTCCTAATAAATATTATATTTAATTATCTTATTTTCATATAATAAATTATAATGCATATATATTTTTATTTATATCAAAATATAAGACAATATAAGAAAATATACTAGACTATATGACACTAGTGTTTTTTCCTAGTAACGATAATGTGAATAGAGACTAATCATACAAATTTGTTGACACCCCCAATTTCAAAAAGCTCCACTCAATAATATGTTAAATAATATAGTCATAAATATTTTTAAATATGGTAAAAAAATATAAGTTACTATAAATAAAACACAATATTTCATTTTATATTTTTATATGATATAATTGTGAGTTTTGATATATATTATCCTGTACTTAGGCCTTTCTTAAATTTTTGTACAATCCAATCTTACAATGATATTTATTAAAATGGACATACAAAAATAAAAAATAAAAAGTAAATGAAAATACTAGAATATAAATAAAAATGGAGAGAGAAAGTGATTGGCAACTATCATCTAAACTCAGGACATTTATTTGCCAGCCTGCCACTTGTTTTACCAATTTGCCCTCCTTTCGTCATAAATAATAAATAAATAAATAAGTATACGCTTTGTTGCATCGTTTAGCTGTGAACCAAATAGTGTACTTTTTAAA
This sequence comes from Phaseolus vulgaris, assembly GCF_000499845.2. Taxonomy (NCBI): domain Eukaryota; kingdom Viridiplantae; phylum Streptophyta; class Magnoliopsida; order Fabales; family Fabaceae; genus Phaseolus; species Phaseolus vulgaris. Next base: position 2,070,783 of record NC_023753.2, read on the forward strand.
AAACAAAAGTTTATTTTTTTATGAAATTGTTTGTGAGCTACAAATGTTGGGCCTCGTGTAAGTTTGTCCATTAATTTCATAAAAATAATACTGTTTTCTACAGTTAATATATTAATTGAGTTTGAGAAATCAAACATTCATTCACCGTCATATTCATTGCGCATTAATAGACTAAAGATTTTTAATATCTTTTTCTAAAGGCCCCATATATATATAATAGAAAATTAAAATATACTCTTTTAAATTTTTTCTTTATCATTTCCGGAAAAAAGATTAACGAAGTCAATTTTCAACAACATCTTCAATTTAAAACTAATAAATTCACCTTTTTAAATCAAAATCTACACATATAAAGCCGTTTCTACCTAACACCCCATACTACTTAATTTCATTATGACTACTAAAATTGATAAACATAACTCGATTCCAATAATACAGATACACATATGAACATACATACTCTATAACTCTAAAGTAGATGGGATTTTTATAAAAGTATAAACTATTTAGGTTTAATAGTTGTTTAATTTCATTAAGTGTTGTGATAACAAATACAATTATGACAATCATCACATATAAAACAACACTCAATTAACCTAACAAAAATTAGATAAAACCATAACTCACAAGTTTATTATATATATATATATATAATATGTTATGTTTGAATAAGAAGTTCAATATGTAATATAGATATTGATAGACTGACAGAAATACATATTTATGTATAATTTGTAAAATATAGATACGGAACACAAATTTATATATTATATAATTATAAATTATTTTTAAGTAAAGATAATTTTTTATTATGGCTGGTTAAAAAATATTTGTTTCTTATTTTTATAATCATAATACATGAGTTTTTATCTAATCTCCATATATTAGTGTAACTGAAATATCAAGTTGTGTAATGGTATAACACAAAAAATTATATAAAAAAAATTAGTATTTGATCTTTAAAAGTTAAGTGTACCAACTACCAATAAATACATAGATTAAGTTATTTATAGAGATAAATTAGATTTTTATATTATATTAATTTATATTAGCACAATTTTTACAATTAACTTCTGATAGCATATATATTTTGTCTCTAATATTTATTTTAATTTTATTTTTAAATGTTAAATGAAGTTTAGTCCATATAATTAGTTATATAACTAGTTGTAACCGCGTAACAGTATCCACGATTCTCCCGTTTTCTCTTATGAACAGTACTCACGATCATTGCGTGTCCCTTCTTCATGAATGCTCTTTTCCTCGGTGATCGTGCCACTTGAACACACTCGTTTTGTTTAATTCACACATGTGTAAAAGTAATTTTTTAAATAATTGAAATATAAATAATGCTTATAATGTATTTAACTTCTTAACTTTAGAATCTATTGTAAACTGAAAAAAAAACACTTTTGTTACAAAACCGACTAATAGTATTTAGAATTGGATACTCCAATTATATATAATAATTTTTAAATCATTCAATCTTAGTATTCTTGATATTTACTGTTCATGTCACTGTCATTATGCATAACGCAGTTTATAATAACACACGTGACTTTTCTAAAATATGTATCGAGTTTTAATATATAAAAATAAATCAAAATATATTTTTGTGCATAACAATATATTTTGTCGGTTATCAAAGTCTTAATTCATGATTGATGATATACGAAATTATACGACAAAAGAAAACAACGTATTGCTTCAGAATACATTCAATCTTCTGTATATCCATCATATCAAAACTTATTTATCGTTATCCCAACTAAATTTGTTAAAACTGCAATTAATAATTTGTTATTAATTCTTTTATAACGAGGCTTTTTATGTGTGCATGCATGCAAATAATAATTTTTCTTCGTGAGAGATAGTTCAAGATTAAAATACATAAACCATTTCTCTTTCTTAAAAAGTCATAAAAAGTGTTTTAAGTGACCGTGTAATTTTATTTTTTTAATAATTTACTTCTATTCGTTAAAAATAACTTTGTTTAAGCTAAAAATAAGATCACTATAAATAGTTGATGAGCGAATAAACTATGATTAAAATATTATTAATAAGTCTTCATATTAAATAATAAGTCAATAATTATTTTATTTATTAAAATATTATTATAACTGGATTGTCAACTATTATATATATATATATATATTAAATTGTTAAAACATTCAAATTTCCTTAGTCTCTTGAATTAAAACGTTTCAAGATCCATTAAATATTATGTAAGCTTATCGAATATGATTAGACATTATTTGTATAGTTTTGATCTTCAATTTCATCCTAATTTTCTAAATCTAACTTGTCATCCTATATATATATATATATATATATATATCACTGGAGATATTTCTTATTTTAGTAAACCATCATTTATGTTAGGGATCACAATTTAAAGTATTCCATGAAGGACTTCCAAAATAATTTAATTCATGAAAAAGACCAATGAAAGGAGCATTTAAAAAACATTAGAGATTTTCAAGTTAAATATCATGATCTGACAATGCAATTTTTTTATAATTTGAAAGAATATCATTTATACAGAGGGTGAGAAATAGGAGAATAAAGTAATAGCAGCAATACTACTTAACTACATCCAGCTTTTGTTTCATTTCATGCCTACTCATTTTGATATATATATATATATATATAATTTTATTTTTATTATTATTATTATTTTTATATTCATCACATTTATTATAAATTTTTTGTGAACTACTATTGGTTGAAAATTAAATTTCCTTCTTTTATTTTCTCTATAAATATTATCCGACAGTTAAGTGAGTGTTTAATATTCAATAAATATTATAATAATAATGTTATTTTAATTGTGATTGAACATTGACTTTGATTAAGACGTGCATTATCATTAATATTCATATTACTTAATTTTTTATATGGTTTAATTACCTTAAATCTTAAATTGTAAATACACACTTATATGTTGGGGACCGTTTGGTCATTGACAATATAATTATATATTTTTCTATATGCTTAACTCTTTCTGTTAATTTTCGCAATTATATGTAGTGCCTATTATAATTGGAGCGTGCCAAAAGGGTTGTTTTCATTTCTAAACACAAGTCTCAGAAACCTCCTTTTTAGGTCTATCCCTAAGTAAGGCTAATTCCTGAAAAATATTTAAATTTATTTAGGGAATTGATGTCTGAAAATAGATTGTTTTATATAGAAAATAAATTAAATGCCTGACCACATTACATGTGAGGTTTTGTACTCGAAGTCATGAGTGATGGTTGTCATTCATATGTTCCAGTAAATTTAAACAAAGAAATTAAAAAAAATGAACACGCAGTTAACGGGAGTGCATTAAATCAGTAAAATAAAATATTAGACGTTACTATAATGTATTAAATGAACTTTATATGGTCAATGCTTATTGTTGAAAACTTTTGAATAGTCAATGTTATCTTTTTTGAATAGTCAACTTCATCTATTTATCCTTGCCATGGACTTTGGCAACATTGATGTTAATACTAACCAAAAAAAAAATAAAAATAATAATAATAATAATAATAATAATAATAATAAAAATATATATATATATATATATATATATATACTGTTCAGGAAAAAACTACAGAAAAAAAATTATTAGATCGAAAGCTAGAGAGATGGAGAGACTGCTATCTCACAAAAAGTCAAGTACAATTAAAAATAAATAAAATAGTCTTATGAAACTTCAATCTATAAGTTCAAAATATTGAAAATACTTGTATAAAAAATAAAAGGTCTAATAAAAATGATAAAATCGGATAATAAGTACAATAAATAAGTGATTTGATTTATAGATAAGTATAGTATTTTATATAAAAATTATAATTTAATCTATTGATTTTGACTTTATCATTGAAATATTTTATAAGTACATTATTCATTTGTATGAAAGAGAGTTCAAGTTAATCTGACTGAAAGAGAATCCAAATCAACCCGAGAGTACAAGTCAACTTATTTAAAAACCAAAATTTTATTAATCAAGTCATTAACTAGAAGATACTGAATGATTGAGAGAATGAGAAGACGATAAATTATTTACTTTGTGTTAAATCACGTAAGAACAATAATAAAAAAATTATTTACTTTGTGTTAAATCACGTAAGAATAATATATATATATATATATATATATATATATATATATATATAAAATAGAATGACCGTCCCTATAAAAAAGGAAAATATATACAAATTAAGAATGATTATGTTCTGGTCAACATCATTTTTTTGTTTCTATAAAACAATGAACTATGCGAATAAGGGAAGTAAAACTAAATTGTAATAGCACACATTTTCTTGCAAAAGATGACTAATTTTAAAAAGATAATTATTATGAATAAATTTATTTCATTGAAATTTTGTTCGTACGTAATATGTTTTTCTATACAAAATATTTTTTTAATATATATAATTCAAACAAACAAAAAATCATAGAATCAATTTTTTACTAACATATTCTAATGTATAGATTTAACTTTTATCATGATTAATGTTGGAGATTTCACATCGACTAGAGATTAGAGTCTTTCATTGTATATAAGTGGGTGCAAACCTCAATCCTATGAACCGATTTTATGGGGTTGAGTTAGGCTTAAAATCCACTTCGTAATATGGTATCAGAGCCATTTCGAACATATCCTAGCGAGTGTTTGTGTTGGGCCTATCGTGCCACCCGCTATCGGGCCGCTATCGGACCACCCAAAATAGTTGGCAGTCTCGACCCTATGAGCCGGTTTTATGGGGTTGAGTTAGACTTAAATTCCATAATAATTAACTTAAAAATTAAATATCAATTTATCCTGTTTTCTTTTATTTTTCCCATTAATATTTTTTATGCATACATAAAAATAGTTAACATTTATGTTAAATTTTGATGTGATTTTTTAATAATTTTAGTCCCTTTATTGTATCTATTTTTATTTACGGATATTTTTCTTACAAACTCTTCTTCCTTTTTCTTTCATATATATATATATATATATATATATATATATTCATAAATGTACAAAATAAAACACGTGACTATTATTTTCAAATAAATAATTTAAAAATCAAATAAATATACATTGTAGTTTAATAAATTTACATATATCACTAAAAGTTAAATTAAAATATAACATACAAAGTCTCACTGTAACAAAATCATTAAAAAAACATTATACCAATAATTAATGATTGTATTGACTAAATTAGATATTATTTTGTATAAAAAAATTATTAGTATTTGAAGTAATTTTTATTATTAATAAAATTTATAAAGTAATTTCTAATTTAATATCTAATTATATATAAAGATTTTAACTACAAAATTATTAATAATCAAAACTACTTTCCATACAACTAATTTTTTAATATCTAAAATTAATATCTAATTTATTAATTTAAAGTAACTAATTATTTTTTATTTATAAAAATTATTTTTATTTAATGGTTTTTTTTTTAATGTCTTATCATGATCATCACAACATGTGATTATCACATTCTTTTTATTAATTTTTTTCTTATTTCTTTGCTAACATAATTGTTACATTCTTGTATTGTTTATCCTTGTTGAAATGAAATTTTATTCTCTTAATTATTTGCTCTGAACTTTGGATAATATTTTTGGTGAAAACCAATATAATCATAATACAATCAAATATAGTTTATAAATTTTTTAACTCAATCCAAATTATAAAAACAAGCAAAATAAATCTTTCATCTATCAACCATACAACTATAATACTTCCATCAACCAAAAACCACTACCACAATTATTCAACATTTCAAAACTACACCAATCCAACAATTTCACATAAATACAAACTTTATACAATACAAACTTTATACACTCCAAATCTTCCATGCTAAGTTGCTCTCAATATTAACTACTTCCCTCACCTAAAAAATATTCAGCTATTCGAAGTCAAATCCAACAAGTGCAACATTTAACATATGAAACTCAAATCTAAAAAACCCTAATTAATCAAGCTAAAAATATTATTACAACTCTATAATAGATATTCATCTTCGTGAATTAAACTCTAGATGAAAAAAATCCTAAAGAAATACCAAAAATAAATAAATTATTTTAAACAAAATTATGATTGTTAAATTATCTTTCTCTCTCAAAGTATCCTAGGATAAACTCTAATCTTGAAAGTAATACACTCATCTATTAGGATAATGAAGTTTGAATATATAGTTAAATTTTTTTATTTAAGAAATAAAATATTCAAATCCTATAAGTAACACTATTTACGAAAAAAAATCCCATGAAACAATATATTTGATAAAAAAAATGTTTTAACTTTAAGTTTATTGGCATAGTTTATTTAAATTAGGACATTGCAAGTACCGTCTGGAATAAAAGTTAATGACTCTGACAGAGTTTGTTGTAATTTTGTATAACTAAAAACTGTATATTTATAACAGATTTAAAAATTGGGTCCTTGTACTATTGCACGATGTACCGTGAATATAGGTTCCTATTTGTATCGTGGGATAATTAGTTATTGCGTCCAAATTCTATATACAAACACATGCCTAATTTTTTATTTATTTAATTTTTATGATGATAGAAATGTAGTATACATATAAAATATAATTTTGTACGTTAACATTAAAAAACAAAAAATAAGTGTCGAGAGTGATTAAAAATATTTTATTTATTTATTTTATATGTAAAATTTAGAATGAAAATGTGTAAGATTATGTTTTTTTTTTATTTAAAATAAAGAACTATAAGAAAATAATAGAGAAATCATATAAAAACGGTATATTAGTATTAATTTAAAAATTAAAAAAATTATTTTTTAAATAATTTATATGAAATAACAAAATACTTCATTAATAAAATAAGATATATTAAATAAGGGTAGAATTGAAAAAAATTATATAAAAAAAAAATTAAAAAAAATTATTATAATAGAAAATCTCTTTATATATACATATAGATGACATTATTATTTTTTAAAGTTCTTATCAACTTAATGTCAGAAATTTCTTTACAGATATATCACCATTCAATCGATTTAATAATTTAAAGTGTTTAACCGTTCATTCAAACACTTCGAAAGAACCAAAGTTCATTCTTAACGACAATAAAATGTATAAATTGAATTTTTATCATGAACATAAAAATTAGTTAAAAATTTATCCTGTTTTCTTTTACTTTTCCAATTAATATATTTTTTTATTATGTGTACATGCAAATATTTAATATTTATGTTAAATTTTGATGTGAATTTTTAATAATTTTAGTCCCTTTATTGTATCTATTTTTATTTAGGGATATTTGTCTTACTAACTTTCTTTATTTTCTCTTAATAAGCAATTAGAAAATCACATTTCACTTTCTTTTCTTCCTTTTTCTTTCATATTTATCTTTTTTCATAAATTAAACAAAAAGTAAATGTACAACATAAAACATTTCAGTATTATTTTCACATAAATAATTTAAAAATTCAAATAAATATACGTTACAATTCAATAAAATTTACGTATATCACTACAAGTTAAATAAAAATATAACATATAAAACATTTTTTTCTCCTCACAATGGCAATGCAAATCACCCAACAAAATGGTAAAATAGTAATAAAAAACTTACATAATAAAAATATAGTTACAATGGAAAAGTTGAGAGCTTTTATTAGTTTTAATTTGAGATGATTATTACTTTTAATTAATTCTATTGAATTTTTCAAATTAGCTATTGAGAATTTAAGGTTAAACTGTACTACTAATTAGTGGAATTAGGAATAAACAACTCTGAAGAGAGTCAAAGTATACTTGGAACACATGCATCAAATGAAATTAATAAATACATATAAGAAAAAAATATGAAATCAATTCTGGTTAGTTATACATGAAAAAAATTATTAAATATAAATTAATTTTAGGGATCACAAATACTATATTAACTAAATTAGATATGATTTTATAAACTAAATAAATTATTAATATCTAAATTAATTTCTATTATTAATAAATAATTTTTAAATTGATATTTAACTACCAACAATTAAAGTATAAAGTTATTAGCTAAAACCCTGATAGCTAACCAATATAATTATAATACAATCAAATATATATAGTTTATAATTTTTTTAAATCAATCCAAATTATAAAACAAGCAAAATAAATCTTTCATCTATCAACCATACAACTATAATCCTTCCATCAACCAAAAACCACTACCACAATTATTCAACATTTCAAAACTACACCAATCCAACAATTTCACATAAATTCAAACTTTCTACATAACACATCATTATGACCAAAACAGTCTAAATCTTCCATGCTAAGTTGCTCTCAATAGTAACTACTTCTATCACCTAAAAAAATTCAGCTATTCGAATCCAACAAGTGCTACATTTAACGCAACTCAAACCTAAAAAACCCTAATAATAAAGCTAAAGGTATTATTACAACCTATTCATCTTTGTCTATTAAACTCTATATGCAAACAATCCAAAAGAAAAAAAATACCAAAAGGAAACTTATTCTAAACATTATGATTGTTCAATTATCTTTCTCACTCTGTAAGTATCCTAGGAGAGACTCAAATCTTGAAAGTAATAGACTCATCTATTAGGAACTTGAAGAGAAGCCATAAAAATACACATTTTCATAAATATAATGTTTTTTATAAAATGAAGTTTGAATACTTAAATTTTTTTATTTATAAAAAAATTAATTTAACAAATAAAATATTCAAAATTTATCTTATCTTTTTAGACAAACTAACTCCATTCTTACCCTAGAAGTAACACTGTTTACAAAAAATGACGTGAAACAATATTTAAAAAAAAATTGTTTTAACTGTAATTTTATTCATAGTTTAAATTAGGACATTGCAAGTACTGTCTGGAATAAAGGTTAATAACTCTGACATAGTTTTGTTGTAATTTTGTATATATTTAAAAAAAAAGATTTAAAATTTGGATCGTTCTAGTGTTCGGAGTTTTAGGTGCAGCAAAATATGTATATTTCCCTGAAAAGCAGGAAAGTGTGATAGTTGAACTCATTTGGAAGTTCGTTGTATCTACATATGACCGTATTAAAATGTACCTAAATCTATGTTTAGTTAAAGTTGGGCGTTCTGACACCTGGCTTAGCTATATTCTTTGGCCATGATGAGTTGATTGGTTGGATCCGGGAGATTGTGGTGTAGTGAAGTTTTGGTTCGTGTTTGATTAAGAGAATGAGATAAGATAAGATGATGATGAAAAGAAGCAAGAGAAGAGAAGAGAAGAGAAGTAAATGAGAGAAAAAGTTTTTACGGGTGTTAGGGTTTAGTTAGATGTCGAAGGGTGGAGTTATGAAAATTAATACCAAGTTAAGTGAGCGTTGAGTGACGTGAAGTCTTTCATTAACTACTCTCATCTGCCCCCGTTCAGAGTTCATGGACCCTTCGCCTTTAAAACCTCACCACCCCCCTACCCTCTCTTATTATCATCCAACCTTCTTCTTCTTCTTCTTCTTCTTCTCTTTCTTTCTCAACCAATTCTCTAATCATCAACATGCCTCCAATCTTGCCGGATTTCTCCACCTCTGTCAAGCTCAAGTATGTCAAACTAGGCTACCAATACCTCGTCAACCACATTCTCACCCTCACTCTCATTCCCATCATCATCGCCATCTTCATCGAGGTTCTGCGCTTAGGCCCCGCCGAGATCCTCTCCCTCTGGAACTCCCTCCACTTCGATCTCCTCCAAATCCTCTGCTCAGCCTTCCTCATCATCTTCATAGCCACCGTCTACTTCATGTCCAAGCCTCGCACCATCTACCTCGTTGACTATGCATGCTTCAAACCCCCCGTCACATGCCGTGTTCCTTTTGCTACCTTCATGGAACACTCCAGGCTCATCTTAAAGGACAACCCCAAGAGCGTCGAGTTCCAAATGAGGATTCTGGAACGTTCTGGTCTCGGAGAAGAGACCTGTCTCCCTCCCTCCATTCACTACATCCCTCCCAAGCCCACCATGGAGGCTGCCAGAGGAGAGGCCGAGCTTGTCATTTTCTCCGCCATGGACTCTTTGTTCACCAAAACGGGCCTCAAGCCCAAGGACATAGACATCCTCATAGTTAATTGCAGCCTCTTTTCTCCCACTCCCTCTTTGTCCGCTATGGTGATCAACAAGTACAAGCTCAGGAGCAACATCAAGAGCTTCAACCTCTCCGGCATGGGCTGCAGCGCTGGCCTAATATCCATTGACTTGGCACGTGACCTTCTCCAAGTCCACCCCAATTCAAACGCCGTCGTTGTGAGCACGGAGATCATAACTCCCAACTACTACCAAGGCAACGAGCGAGCCATGCTCCTTCCGAATTGCCTCTTCCGAATGGGGGGTGCTGCTATTCTGTTGTCGAACCGTAGCAATGAACGTAGGAGAGCCAAGTACAGGTTGGTACACGTTGTTCGCACACACAAAGGTGCTGACGACAAAGCCTACCGTTGTGTGTTTGAGGAGGAAGACAAGGAGGGGAAAGTTGGGATTTCGCTTCAGAAGGATCTCATGGCTATTGCAGGTGAGGCTCTCAAGTCCAACATCACCACCATGGGTCCTCTTGTGCTTCCGGCTTCCGAGCAGTTACTCTTCCTTCTCACTCTGATCGGGAGGAAAATCTTCAACCCCAAATGGAAGCCTTATATTCCTGACTTCAAACAAGCGTTTGAGCACTTCTGCATCCACGCCGGTGGGCGTGCTGTGATTGATGAGCTGCAGAAGAATCTTCAGCTTTCTACCGAACACGTGGAGGCTTCTAGAATGACCCTGCACAGGTTTGGAAACACTTCCTCCTCTTCTCTGTGGTATGAGCTGAACTACATTGAGTCAAAGGGAAGGATGAAGAGAGGAGATAGGGTGTGGCAGATAGCGTTTGGGAGTGGGTTTAAATGCAACAGTGCTGTGTGGAAGTGCAACAGAAACATTAAGACACCGGTTGATGGGGCTTGGTCTGATTGCATTGATCGTTATCCGGTTCACATTCCTGAGATCGTTAAGCTCTAGGAGGAGAATTGAATCAAAGAAGGAAAAACAAAAGAAAAGGAAATTAGTTATTACTTTGGTTTCAGTAATGAAATAGATGAGTACTAATAACCCTTCTCTGCTGTAGCCGTACCACAGATCTCAACATTTCTCAGTCATATTGGTCTTTTTATCATATCAAATCCCACTTTTTATTTATATATTTGTTCTCCTTTTTTTCCTGTTTATTTTCCAAACAGTTACAGGGCCTCTAGTGAATTTGCATAGACATGGCCAACGGGGGTAATTACATGTGTTTATTCATCAATATGTGCAACATGTAAGGGAAACAAAGTTTCAAATTCCAAGTTTGTGTTTATTGGAAGCTTGTAATGAGGACTTGAGATGTAATTAGAAGTGCTTTGGTTTGTTGTTATCCGCGAGATTGAGCAAAATGTATGTAGCAATAAGACTGTGAGGGTGTGTGTGAAGAATGTTATATTAATTGTGTTGTTGTAGTGATTGTGCGCTAAAATAATGGCGCCTGCTATTGATTAGTAACACCTACCATTACCAATCATAAAATTTCCTTCAGATACGCAGTTGGCAGGTCATGCTTTTTTTCCGATGTGGTTGTTTTCAATTGCTCTGGCGTTTGGTAGTGTGCATGCAATAAATTGATGGTTCCCTTGCCTTGCTCACTGGCTTTTGCCAGTCACTATTAGCAATGGGAGTTGTTGACAACTGTTTATTCGTAGCTTTTGGGCTCAACAGTGTTAAAGTTGGGAAAAATTCTCATGAAACATTTATTTACGACTTTACGTGAAAATGAGAATTGAAGTAGTGAGAGTCCAGTGGGGGAACACCACACATTGGATGTTCAACATGGGACTAGTAATAAATCTGCAGAAAACGGCAAATGGTGAAAGTGTTTGAATATTTAATTTTTTTCGGTGGACTCTATAACTGAACCAGCAACAGAATCTCAGCTGCTACTGGCACTTCAAAAGGGTCTTTTTGTTTCTGGAGACTTTCAGGAGATAGTGAATAGTCAACTTTGAAAAGAAATATATCATGCACAGATAACTAGTACTATAATTGTCAAACAGAAATTGAGGAATTGTATGTATAAGCAAATTTTGTAAAAAGCATTGTATATTATAGAAAGTGGTATATCTATTAACTATATATCTTTTAAACTATTCACATTAGTTACATAATTAGGTAAATATTTTGACTCTTAAGAGTAAAATATAATGATATTGATTTTTGATGATCCTTTTTATGGTAATTTAGTGGAAGGAAGAGAGAATGATGAGTAATTAAAGTAAAAGATTGTATAGGTATTTGTAAGAAAATAGGGAGCATGCAATGCAGCAGAATGGTTTGTCTTTTTGCTTTTATTAAGCAGGCATCTGTTAGAGTGTTATGGTGGGTATTTTGTTTTATCTTTGTGGGGGGAAAAAGGTGATCGAGAATAGAAAGTGCGGGTAAGTCACGTAGTTTTGTGGAAATTAGAGATGGTGAAAAGTGAAGTTGACGATCCATCCACCAAACTTTTCAAGACTCATAAAAGATGGTAAAAGCTACTAAGTGCTCTAACAGAAATAGAAGAAAGCCAAAACAAAACATGATTCAAATTAATACAGCTTTGTTAGTTCAAGAATCTCACTGACGCCATTATGGATATGAACTGGCAGGTCTCGCTCCAAAGGAGCAGCACCATTCATTACCAACCTTGCCTTTACTTTTTTCCATCAAATTACTTTTTCAATTTTCATTCAAACTCAAAATCTATACTTTAACATAGTATTATATCAATTTATAATAATAAATGTAACCGTGGTGTCGATAACTGAAAGTCAAACATAGATCAAGGTCGATCGACACAATCAAATTCAGTTAACGATAATCATATAAGTATGTATAAATTTCAAGAATCAGGTAGGTTATCATTCAGTATTGATAGCATGAAAGTCGAATATCGAAAATCTAATTTGAGAATCGGAATACCTTTTACAAGTATCATCCGAACTTGAAGTAGTTCACATAAATGAAAAGAAGAAGAGTGAAAGAAAAAAAAAATTCAAGTAAAAGGTAGAAAAAACAAACCGATTTAAAAGAAGAATAATCATTCTATTAATTCTAATTTGATTTGAGAACAATGAATCATTCAACTAAACCTTAAAAAGGAAGTATCGGATTTGTTCATACTCATCTTCTAATTATGATACGTCGTTTCTCATGTCCATTAATGCCGTTTTGGTGGATTAGACTTTTCTTTTTGCCTTTTATACAGAATAAAATGAGTGGGAAATGATATTGAAACAGCTGTGTATAGATTCAGCTACCATGCATGATATTGACTGCTGGTGCCAAATTAATAGCTCCAATTTGAATTTTATTGATCCAGAAAGTACAATGAGGACAAAAAATAATTATCCCACGTCTTACTTTCTTTTATTCTCTTTCTCCGGGACCGGTAATAATAATCCTATTTAAACAACAATTCTTTCGTCACATTTTTATACAATTATATTATTCTTTTTATATTATTTAATTTTAAATTTATCTTTTATTATATATATTTATTTATAAATCTATTACGTTAAAGTGGTATATAATTCTAAGGATCGTCAAAAAAGTATCATTTTTCTTCGTCTAAAACGCATTAGAATTTAGAAGTTTAAGAGTTTCAGTATGTGTATATGAAAAGTTAATAATCTGTAAGTTGAGATTTAATTTAAGAATTTATAATTAAATTGTAGAATAATTTTAATAAATTAAATTAAACTGCATCAGTTTAATTTAATTGAATTATTTAAAAAAAAATTAATCACTCAATATCAGTTCATTTTTTTTCAAAATAATTTAAATTTTTTTATTAGAAAAAATAAATGAATTAATGGGACCATTTGAGGAATACTGCAATTGTATTAAAAAGGGTGGTGATACTTTCACACTACTAAGTGTTTATACATCCTTCTAATAACTCAACAAAATAATATTTTAATTATATTTATTTTATTTAAAATGACATTATATTATTAAAAGAGGTAAACTAATGTTGGTACTCTTCACTGTGTCAAAGCATTTTTTTCATTAAAAAAAATATTTTACCTACTATTACTAGGTACATTGAGACAAAATAATATGGAATTTACGATAATTCATACAATATTATGTCTAGTACAATGATATTTAACCAAATAATCTATAAAAGATAAATGTTAGTAGTACATTGAATTAGATTTTCTACTAGCATGGACTTAAATTGAGTGATTTGTTTATCTTCTTATTTAGGTTAAGCTATACAAGAAACATTATTCATCTACACTTCGGGAGGAGGGAAACAAAAATTAATGCTTCCATATTCAAAAGAGTCACTTGAAAGTTCAAAATTATTTCTATAAAATCTTAATTTGAATTAATCCTATAGTTTATTAAATAAAATTTAGTTCTTTTGCTTAATCTTGTATTTGGTGAGTAACATCTTATCATTATTTTCACGAGATGACTTGCTTGATAGTTTGGATATGTTACATTCCAGACAATGTTGAAGTTTTTATGTTTTTGTTTATCTTCCTTTTTTGTTGGAGATTCCACATCGATTAGAGATTAGAGTTTTTCATAGTATATAAGTGGGTGCAAACCTCACCTCATTGAGCCGGTTTTATGAGGTTGAGTTAGGCTTAAAGCCCACTTCTTAACATGGTATCAGAGCCATTTTGAGTCTATCCTAGCGAGTATTTGTAGTCTCGGCGTGAGGGGGTGTGTAAACCTCTGAATTAGGCTTAAAGCCCACTTCTTAACATTTTTCTTTATGATATTTGTTAATATTTTATTCCATGGTTAACATGTTTTTTATAATATCGTGTTATTTTTTTAACTTCTTTTTTAATACTTTGTTTAGCATAATTTTTTAATATGATATTGAAAATTTATATTTAAATATTAGATGTCTTAAGATATATTATATAATTTTTTTTCCTAAATTAGTAAATAATTTACACATTTTCTCATATTAAAAAAATTGTATATGTATGACCACATGTATCACCTTATATTTAGAGCCACTTATTTTATCATTCAATATGACAACTACTTTTTTAAATAATTAATCAAATACTTTAATAAAAATGCACCAACATTCAATGTAGATATTTAATTACACTATTTTATGTGTTAGATATTTATGATATTTTTATGTAGATATTTTTATATTATATTTTATATATATATATTTATATATATATATATATATTGTTTAATTGTAAGATGCAACTTTTGAATAATTCAACATTTTTTTTTAAACATTCTTTAATAAAAATGCACCAACATTCAATGTACATATTTAATTTACACTATTTTATGTATTAGATATTTATGATATTTTTATGTAGATATTTTTATATTATATATATTGTTTAATTGTAAAATGCAACTTTTGAATAATTCAAACATTTTTTTAAACATTCTTTAATAAAATATGCAAATGATATGCAAATTTTATTAAGTAAACTCATTAAACTAAGTGATATTTTGACAAATTGTGTAACATTAAATTTTTAAAAAAATATTCATGATGAAAAAGTTGAAAAATAATAGTTAAGCAAATCTACATATAACAAGTTAGGAGTTAACTACCAAACAAGGCTCTCTGTTAGACTATACAACATCCACATGACCTAACCAAACAAGGTATGGGAAATAAGCATAGGAATATACCACACAATGCATTTTAGATCACTTTCTTAATTTATCTAACATAGATTCACCCTGGTAGGAATTTTATTCAGTTTATATTAAGAATTTTATCAATTTGCTAATTTATTAAAGAACCTTACAGAGTTTTAAAAAATAACTTTAGTTAATTTATAAGAAAGTGAGTATCCAATAACTATTTCTTCATAAAAGATTACAGAATTTATATCTCAGAACACTTCTATATATATAAAGCAAATTTACATTTATGGTATAGATAAAAAGGAATCATTCTAGATTCAGTTTAAAGAAGCATTGGATACATACAACACAAAAAGAAAGAAACCAAATTTCATTAGTTAATAACCCAAATTAGATATTTCATTAGAAGTCACTTTTAAACTGAATAAAAAGACAATTTTGCTGGACATGAAGAAAATACAGACAAAAAATATAAAAGAGAAAGGATAAAAGAAAACTCAACATGCATTGTTCTCAATCTTCATTCAGCAATTGGACTTAAATAGTTTTTAAATTTTGGACTTAAATAGTTTTTAAATTTTTGGACTTAAATAGTTTTTAAATTTTGGACTTAAATCATAAAATCGCGATTAACTTGAGTTGACAAACTAAACATCTATTAAACTGTTAAAATAGTTAAAATCAAATAACGACTTCACAACATTGCATCCATAATAAGAAAGATTTGAGAGATTCAGTCATTGTTGAGACGTTAAAGAATGAAAGTTGGCATAGTGAGAATACTTATTGAAGATCTTCTGGTAGCTAGAAAGTTACACAGATTTTCGTGTAAACTGGCATATATATAGGTAAGAATGTTTAACAGTCACTAGTAATGGTTAGAAAAGACATAATAGGTGGCGCTTACTAGTTACATCAAAATGAAGTAAGGAGTTCTAGATTACTTTGTTCTAACTTGTCATCAAACTCATCATTCTTTTGGTAGAGATGACTTGGAATGGAAAGAAAAAAGCCATGTCCTCAAGAAATCACATTCCATAGTTACTAGCTATAAGAGCAAAAGCAAAAACTTAAATATGGAATTGATTTTTTTTTAGTAAATTAACTCAACATATTTTATTCATGTTAAGATAGTCAACTTACACGTGGAATTATATATTAAGAATGGTGCGAGACTATATATTAAGAATAGTTCGATAGTTGTCCGATAGTGAAGGACTTGATAAGTCTGGTACCGAGTCAGTTCGAGTTGGGATGCTCGATTATTCGAGTTAAAGGAAACATCAAGATATGCAATAAATGGTAGTAACAACTATTATAATAACACTTAATGAGTTATAATTCGTATCTCGAAATATGCGGGAAGTATCTCTGTCAGCTACAAACTGATTAACCAAAATATGTTGTAAATATGTTTTAGATATTTCAACATACCTATATACCAATATACATCTCTATTAATCAGGGATCATGATGCACAACTAGAATTCAACCTATCATAGTAAGAGCCCATGACTAATATACATTTTTTACACAGATTACTTACTTGATCGTCGAAATATCTTTTCAGGTCAATCTCGATCGAACATTAATATTTGAGAGAGAAAACTCAGAAGAAGAAACTAAAAGATTACCGACACGTTATCAATTATACGACCAAATTCAAATATTATCTAAACCCTCTTTATCTATACAGATTGACAAAAAAACATAACTAACTATTAAATATGACATTCATGACATTGTATAATACGCAGATAGAGTTCGTACAAAACAAGTACGTAGTATTAATTTAAATTTCATAGAAAACACCAGATTCAATATAGAGAACAACTTATAATGAGTTATATTATTTTTTATATAGAAGAAAATAGGGGAAACACAGGGATGGAAAAGGATTTAAAGAACAATGCAGAGGCAGTGTACAATTAAATAATCAATATCGAGTATAAAATTAAATTTTCAGAGATTAATGAAGTTAGATACAAAAAGGTTCTTTCTTAATGTATCTCCTTAGTTTATTGTGGTATTCCTATACTTCTTAAAATACTAAAAATATTTTTTATTTTAAAATGGATGGTTGAAAGAACTTCAGATTATAACAGATTATAAAATCTAAAAAGTATTTTTGGATTGAAAATATTTTATGGATTCTATAATTAGTGAAATTCTTTAAAAAAAATATTTCGAATTATAGAATTAAAAAGTATTTTCGGATTACAAAAATCTAGAAAGTATTTTCAGAGTAATTTAGAATGTATTTTTTTAAAGAAAAAAATATATTTAAATTATATAATCCAGAAATTATTTCTAAAAATATTTTCCTGTATATATAATCTAGATATGTAAATAGAAAAAATTAAATTTTCAAATTGCAGAATTAGAATGTAATAGTCTTCTGTCTTTTATGGGAGTACTAAAAGAAGTTATGGAGGTACAGAAAGAAACAATCCAGGGGTTTTATTTCTGTTGTCCTTGGCCAACTCTGCCAAACGTATATCCAATCAACTTCATTCGGGCTCAGTAGACATTGTGTCCAATGAACTTTTTTTTTTATCTGAGATGTTTTGGGCTATTTGAGTCTTTGGAAACGAATTATATCAAACAAAGATTGTTACTTCCTGCACCTTCATCACTTCTTCAGCTACCTCCATAAATTTTAAATTCCAAAAATTACCCTTTAATAAAAAGATAAAAATAGAAACAAAATTTTATACTACAATTACGTAATCTAAAACCTATTTAACAACTAACAATACTATATTTTAAAACATTATTTTTGTTTTTTTAGATATTTTAAAATTTTTGGGAGTGGTTGAAGAATTGATGGAATCTCAAACAAATATGATTATAAGTGACCACAATAAAATAACAAGACAAAACAAAATGACTTTGAATAAACTATTTTTTAATAATAGAAACTAATTTATAAACTAATTTTATTTAGTTATATGGTAACTAATTATTTTGATCTCTAAATATTTATTTCTATTTAATAATTTTGAAGTGGAATATTTATTTCTATTTAATAATTTTGAAGTGGATTATATAAAATAACAGTCTAATTCCTGTAATATCTCTGAAGCATAATACCTAGACTTTTCTTTACATGTTTCTGATATAAAAAATCAAAACAGAAACCACGGGAGATTACAACTTTTTTAACAAATATTTTATAATCGATAGATTTTAAATTGAAAGATAAAAACAGTAACTTAATTATTAACAAACCCATTCATTTTCTTTCTCCTTGCATTTTCTCTATTCTAAAAGTTCTCTTTATCTTTTTATATTTTCCCTATTCTAAAAGTTGTCTTTATCTTTTTCTATAATTTAACTTTTTTTTCCATTTTTAACAATTGAATTTTACACTTTTTGCATTTTTATTACTTTTAAAATTAAATGATTTTTAGGGATGACAATAAGGAATGGTTCAGCCCGTACAACCTGATAGAAAAGAAGTGGAACAAACTTACTATTTTAACTCTTGATGACCCTATAGGCTCGCCTGCATAACCCATAGCCTACGCAAGTCAGTTATAGGCATGGTGGGCCAAATCGCATAACCCTCATGCCATAATCATTTAAGAATGTTCTCATATCTCTTAACTTACATCATAACACATGAATGATGAAAACATAGTGAAATGGCATATGTAAGTCTCTAAATCTAATTTCAACATAGTGATATTTCAAAATTAGAATTTCTATTTGTTGGTGTCAATCGATTTCTAACACGAATGATGTTGAACATGAGATATTTGTAGACACTTGGTTGTTTATTACTTGAATATGAATAAAAAATGTTGATTCATGTGTTATGATGTAAATTAAGAGATATGAGAACATTCTTAAATGATTATTTGCTATAAAATTAAATTGAATATATATAAATTTTAATTTGTATGGTATAATTATTAAAGTAATATAATTGGGTATATTGTAGAATTGAGATTTAATATTTGATAAATGATTAGAATTAATTATTTTAGATGGAATGTATACTTGTTGATTCAAAATAATTTTCTGGTTTTGCGTAAAATCAATCCCCCGAAATGTAAATTCGCTTAAATCTCATGGGAAAAGAGCAGGGAAATAATTTTTAATGAAATTCTAAAATCAAGTGTTATTAACAATTTTATTAATTAAATTCGTTGAGAAAATGACTCCAATAAAAAAATTGGCATAAAATCATTGAGATTTTACACTTCCCATATTTAATTTAAACTGAAACAACGGAACAAATATCTTTCTCTTTTTAGGGATTCTTTCTGTCTCTCCTTAGATAAATTATAAAGCAAATATTTTTTTTTATATTTTTTTTATTGTATTTTTTGCACTTGTTAGTGAATTTTGGTGTTAGCCTGTGAGATGAAAATGCATATTATTATGCAATAAAAAAAAAACTATCTTACTAACCGATTTGCAATAACTGAAAAATATTTTGGTAAGTTATTGCTAAAAGACAGAATTTTACATTTACGAAGCATGTTGTAAAAAAACTACAACGTAAAAAAAGAATATAAATGTAGTTAGTTAATGTTTATTTATCTTAACCTGTGGAAGTATCTAACAGCATAAGATTCCAAATTGACACGTGAAAGGGAAGAGGATGGGAATGGGTATTGTCCTTGTCACGTCCAGGAATATGTTTCTCCATCCAATTCCTTCTTCTATGCTTCCAAATTTTTCATTTCACTCTCCATTTTTACTTTGGACCCTTTCATCTTTCATGTTTCACAATTCATAACTCTCCACATCATTGTCCCTTCTTCCACCTTTTCATAATACTCAAATCCTTATCCATATTAGTGTGCATCTCATTATATATAATTACATTCATTCGTTTCTTTGTTATTTTTTTCTATCACTATTTTTACCACTATTTTATTTTATCCTAAAACTGTTGAGATAACATCACTAAAATGAGAGACGTAAGATAAATAGGGGGAGAAAAGAAGTACGAGCATGACACACTCAACCCAAGTTTGTAAAATTGAAGATGAATATCAAGACAAACGATTTTCTTTTTTAAAAGTGTATCGAATCGTTACGGAGTTCAAATCATTGCGTCTCCTAGGATAATGTGGCTCTTCGACACAATAATTCATCATTGCACTTTAGAACTCCTCGTTAATGACCCATATTAATGTTGAAATCTATTACTTAATTATTTTAAATAAGTACTTGAATAATCATTAGTCACTCTCAAGATGACAAGTTATTTAAGCTATTCCAAAGTAGGATGAGTTCCTCCATCATGTCAATTTTATTTTTCTTCAAATTAGGATTTTCTCAATATTCTATCAGATAAGGCTAAAAAATCCAAGAACTTGATTTTCGAGCTTGAGAGCTTATGTACTATCCAATACCTAAAAAATAGGTATTTTATATATTATTTAAGTAATATTAACCACTATGCATACTGAATATAAATCGCTTGATAGTGGATATAAATCACATGTAAATTATCTTATAACTCGGTCTGATTGTGTTAAGTATCGTATATGTAGGTCATGTTATGCAACGTGGCCTAACATGTAAGAAAATTATATAATGTAAATTAATTTTATAATGTGACTCGTGTGAATTAGATTTTGGGTCTTGGACCTAAATGTGTTTTAATAAAATAATGGTTCATTGGTTAATGTAAGAGGTTATATATATATTATGATACCTGATGAAATCTAATCCCATGAAGATTGGAAAACATTAAGAATATAGGATACTGTTTCTATAAAGAAGTTTGTTTAACTGTTGTTCACCAAGAAAGGGTGTGATAAGTAAAGAATTATCAAGAGATAGATTGAGAGAAGATGCTTGAAGAAACAGTTCACGAATCTCATAGATAAATGTAAGTGTCTATGCCTATTACAATTGAAGGTATGGAATGTAAGAATCATAATTTGTAAGATTTTAATGTTATGCAAATAAGTTTTTACATAACAATTACAAGTAAGTAATCGGGACACTTTCTCTAAGTCTAATAACCTATAAGTATAACATCATTATTCAATAAGTAATATTTAATCTCATACCCACTTAACTAACTTTATATCTTTCTAAACTCTTACTAAAAAATTTCTCCAAATGTTCTAACACTCAATCCAACAACTCAAAATGTTAATCTTATGTTCCTCTTACTCGTCTCAAACACCTTACAAAATCTCAAACCCCTCTTAAAAATACAATTAAACCATGAATAAGTAAAAATGTTGTTTTATATATCCTGTGATTTCTTTTAATAGATTCACTTATTCAATCAAACTTATGTGTAATTCATCCAATGAAAACAAAAGGTATGCTTCCGATATTTTCCACACTTTTAGAGAATAAGAAATATCTTGTTAAAAAATTAAGATTCTTTTCACACACAAAAATGTAACACCGTGTTCTAAGACTAAAAGATATATTCTAAAAAAGACAAAAGATATTATAATAAAATTCCTACTTATTTACGCATGCTTTGCTGATTTATTTTTCGTGTTTCTCTCTTACAATACAACATAAAATTCCTTTTTAAAATATAACGTTAGTAAATATTCATAATCATAGTATTTCTCTAACCTTTTTAAAGAATATTTCTCACCTAATTCGTACCAAGTAAATAAAAGTTGTAATGATTTTTCAGCTTTGGACCTTACATCTTTCTTTGGGGTAGGTTTCGTGTTTATCCGTGTACAAGGAGAAATCCTTCGTGTGTCACTCTTTTCAAACACCCACAAAAGTCTCTTTGTTTAATTTTGATTAAAGTTTAAGTTTTTTACATGAATTAAGATAAACAAATCTTTCAAAAAACAACACTTCATATCTTCTAATCCACTCACCATATATGGTAATTTTTCATTCCAAAATAGTAATCTTCTAACATTTTTATATATAGTAATTAAGAAACATTTCATTATTAAATTTTAATAAACGAAGTACTCTAATATTTTAATTACTTTTATGTCTCTTTAATATAAGTTGTTCTATATCAATTACTCTTAATTTTTTTGAAAATATAGTTTTTAAAAGTTAAAAAGATTATGCTTTTAAAAAATGGTTTTAAAAATGAGGAATGCATTCAAATGTATTAAGGAATATAATTAATATTCTGAGTCTCATAGAAAATATAGTATATTATTTAACTTCCTAGTACAGTATCTTTACTTGTACTACACAATATTTTCATACTGAGGGTAATCTTTCAAAAGTACTTTTTTTTAAATCAGCAACAACTTTCAAAAGTATTTAATACATCATTGATTTTGTAAAAATATAACAAATTTAAAAATAGTTCTTTAAATTTAATGGTATATATATAAATGTTAAAATTCAATTTATTAAAATATACTCTTTTTAATTTCAACAAACATGTTATTCAGCATTATTTGAAGACAACAGTAGCATCTTAATCATTTGAATTTTGTTTCCATATCTCAACCATAATTTAAAACACTAAACACTAAACTATATTCTGCAATAAATAATTATTTATTAAACAGTGAGTTTAAAATAATGAATTCATACAACATATAAAGAAATGTTTCATACTATTATAAAAAAATAAGTGTAAAATATTTTTATAAAAAATTTATTAGTTCTAAGACAATGATCTCTAAATTACGTCAGGATAATTTCTAATTTGCTATCACACAAAATTTTACACTAAAAAACATATTTATTAAACTCAAAAAAATTGGTGGGTCCAAACACTTGTATCTTTTGTGCAAATATTACATTTGAGTGGTAATAGTATGTTTATTTTTAATTAAGAAATTCATTTAAGAAATAAGGTTTTTCTTTGATGGAAAAAGAACTATGTCACATGATCTATTAATAATTTCTAAATCAAATGTTTGAATGAGCCTGTCATCTTAATTTGTTTGGTATCTCCCCAATTTGAAGAAACATTATTATTGTTTTTGTCTACTCAATTATGTCATTTGACTTGACCTAATAACCTGATCTACTAGGATGCCTCATATCTGTGGTTATTTCAAGATAAAACTACGATAGATGTGACTCTACCAAGTCCTACATACACACTAGCAGCAGCAATATGACTTGGACAAATTGAAGTTGGGTGTAGTATTAGCTGGCAGGGCTCCATTCGCTACACTCTCACACTGAACCCAATAGATATAAGAAAAAGGTAAGGAACCAGAAAAGTGAATGGGGAAGAAAGAGAAATGGATCAAGGGGACCACAGAACAAAAGTCTTACCCTCTTATGTAGCTGTGAGGCTGAAGCAACAGAAACTACCAAAACTATCTCACTCAGATATTTCTAGCAAGAGGGTGTAGATTAACTCTTTTTCTTTCTGATATGGGATTAAAAAGCCCATGCTCATCCACAGGACAAGTGGGTGAGCACGCGAAATCGCTCTGATTAGAAATCCACCCAATAAGAAAGCAGAGAATAGGATGAACTTTTCAGGTTCCACCAATCAAAAACCAGATAAGACTTCCATTGTGGAGCCCAAAGTTCGCTCCTTTCAGTGTTCAAGGTCCAAAAGTGCATACCCAAACAATATCTCCCCGTTAAATGGACTGCAAAAGCGCCTCCTGTGGGTCACCTTACACACTCACAACCCCCTTTTTCATCAAAATATTCCCTCCCCTGTTACCAAACCAACACTGTAACTCCCTTTTTGGTATTGGTTTTGAAATTTTGTTCGGGTGTGATGAGTACAGCTAAGAACGCCGCAATCGCTGTTGGGGGCAAAACGGCAAGAGCATGCGATAGCTGTATAACGAAACGGGCGCGTTGGTACTGTGCTGCCGACGATGCTTTTCTCTGCCAAGCTTGTGACTCTTCGGTTCACTCCGCCAATCCCTTGGCTCGCAGACACGAACGAGTCCGCTTGAAAACGGCGTCGTACAAGTCCACCGACGAACAACAACAACAACCTCCCACGTGGCACACTAAGAAAGCTCGAACGCCCAGACACGGGAAACACTCTCGTAGCAGCAACCCCTTCCATCTGGTGCCTGAAGTGGGGTCGGAAGAGGTGAACTCCAATGAAGAGAACGAGGAGCAGCTTCTTTATAGAGTTCCCATATTCGACCCTTTTCTTGCTGAGCTATGTGGGACTAATAGTTCTTCTCCTTCTTCGGTGACTTCAACTGATCAAGGAGCAGCAGCTGCTGTGGCCGAGGGTGAAAACAAAGGGGTGCAGAGCAATTTTTTTTATCAAAGTAATAATGAGATGGAAAACTTGCATGGGATGCTTCCTTCGGATGCAGAACTTGCTGAGTTTGCTGCTGATGTTGAGAGTTTATTGGGTAGGGGGCTTGAAAACGAGTGCGTGGGGATGGAGGATTTGGGACTCATTGATGCGAAGGAGGAGGAGTGTTCGGAGGGTAGTGGGAAGGTGAAGGTGGAAGAAGAGAGCCCTGAGATGGAGATGGAGATGGTGGGAAGAGATGTATCATTTGAGTTGAGCTTTGATTATGAGACGTGTGAAGAGGTTAAGGAGAATGTTTGTGATTTGGAATTTGGCAAGGAGGAGGAGAAGGAAGAAGAAATGATGAAAAAGAAGAAGATATCGTTGCAGCTTGATTACGAGTCCGTGATTACCGCCTGGGCTAGCCAAAAGTCTCCCTGGACCACTCCTCACAAACCAAACTTGGACCCCGACGAGTGCTGGCACCATTGCATGGTTTGTTCTCCTTTATTTATTCTCTCCTTTTTCTTAAAATTCCCACCAACTGTTAGATTTGGGACTCATTGAATGTAGTAAGAATTATGAAAGATGAAATTGAACGTAGAATTTGTAGGTGATGCTTTGGTCTTCGTTTGACTAATGAAGTGTTGTGTTGTTTAATTTAACAGGAAAGTTGTGGGACGGGAATGGACGATCCTTATGGTGAAGTGGGTGGATTTGGGATTCATCCAATGATAAATGACGGCGGCAGAGAAGCGAGAGTGTCAAGGTACAGAGAAAAGCGCAGAACAAGGTTGTTCTCCAAGAAAATAAGGTACGAGGTTAGGAAATTGAATGCAGAGAAGAGACCCAGAATGAAGGGGAGGTTCGTCAAGAGGGCTTCCTTTGCACCACCAACATTTCCTTTGCTAAATCACTAAACTTTTGTAACTATTTCTTTCCTAAATATTATATTTTTTCTTACTGCATCATAATCCTTTTCATCTTATTTTCTCATTTCTTTGTATATAGCAATTTTGTTAAGTTAATGAATGCTCCAAATTTCTAATCACGTCTTCTCAATAACTACTGTAACAATGTTTCTCATGGAGTTCTCCAAACTCTATATTAGTTATCCCTACTATAGTTTTAGTTCACTTTTAATTGCACAAATATCAGGATGATGAAATCAAAAGTAAAATTAGAAATTACGATGTTGTATTTCACAAGTTTAGTTCTTCATGTGTGAACTTTATAACCGTAAACATATTTTCAACTTTTAAAATATCTTTTTATCTGGGAAGGTTCATAATATCTGGGTCTCGAGATATTATAATCACATATATATATATATATATTACGACATAATTTCAAATTATTTACTTTTTTTATACACAAACTTAGTTGTTAAATCTATATGAGTAAAATTGGAAACTAACAACGTTTTTGTAAATTCGATCAAATGTCAAGACTGGAATCATTAATATGATTTTCAAGTTAAATCAATTAGATCGATTGGACCGATCCAACTTTAATTTTTGAAAATTAACTAAATAACCTATTTTGTCACTTAGTATGAATCATGTAATTATGAAAACCTGAAATACTGTTTTAAAGTAAAAACATGCAATAAATTACAATTTCATATAAAAAAATGTATAAGACAGGAATCAAAACTGATGTTATAATTATTCATGTTGTTCTATAAAACTGATAAATATTTGAAATAGCGTCGCTAAATTTACATTTACCACTTTGTGTATCCATCTTTTACTGGAAAAATAATTAAATATCTTAGAAAAAATATATATTCTATAATTGACAGTTTTGTCACTTACGTACCTAGTAGAATGACAGAAGGATGCTACAGACAAATATATGATGAATGATATATACACTTGTTATTGGACAGACGATAATATAAACAATAATATAAAAGTTGGAAAAAGGAACTAAAATCAGCTTCGTTCTGACTCGAATTAATGGTACAAATTTTTAAACAAAGTTATTTGAGGTGTCTGTGTATTTCTTTTATGGTAGTAAATAATTTTAATGAGAGTATAGAGGTACTCCAATCTATATAAAAAAAATTCACTCCCTTAAATTAAAACTTAATAACAGCAAAAAAAAGTTTAAATTGTATAAAAACATTTCTATATGACATGTTATTACAAAAACAAAAGTGTTACTAAAAATATCTTCTCCTACGTTAGACCAAACAAATATCATACAAAATTAAATATGCATCAAACTAAATATACAAAACTTCGTTAGCATAATAGCTTAGACAAGCGTTCTCAGTGTAGAAAAAAAAAAGGACCACTTATATGTTATATCCGTGTGAGGGATATTTCTTATATTGATGTATGAGTTAGGATCTATTTTGGACAACTATGAACACCTGCCACGGTCCAAACCAGATTAAAGACCAACCCTGCATGAAAACTCAATAAACTTGTTTCTAGTCATATAAAACTTTGTTGTAGTGGATGTCATCATAATCATGCTCCAAAAAAATTGAGTTTTACTATGTAATTGAGATATTCAAAGTAAGTCACAATTTTGTCTTCATTAGTGTTTGTATCTCTAAGTTTTAGTCTTGTTTTTCTTCCAAAGCAAGAAGAAAACCAAGACATGTAAAGAAACTTTGACTGTCGTAACAACATTTGTATCATGAAGATTTTGTCAGCAACATTATAACTTTTGCATAGTTCATTACTCAAATGTCTTGTATCATCTGACCATAACACTTAAAAGACATCTCTGATGGATGTTTCTTCAATGAATCAGGTTTTGATATTCTGTTGTGCTTCGCAAAACCTCTGCATAGCCACAAGAATTGTCTTTTCCAACCACTGTATGAGATGTTGTGTAACTTCTTGTTTACAATTATATGAACACACAAATATGAGTTATATTATTGTCA
The DNA here is from genome assembly GCF_000499845.2 of Phaseolus vulgaris. Taxonomy (NCBI): domain Eukaryota; kingdom Viridiplantae; phylum Streptophyta; class Magnoliopsida; order Fabales; family Fabaceae; genus Phaseolus; species Phaseolus vulgaris. The sequence goes on from NC_023753.2 coordinate 2,098,497, forward strand.
ACAATTAGAGAAAAATTGAGCTTTGCATTGAGTCTAGTAAACAAAGTTGAACATGGCTTAAAAAATATAATAAAAGACAAAAAGAAAAATAGCAACAACCAAAATTAATAATGAGTTTTATTGCCATAGGTTGATTGGCAACAAAAGCCAAGAGTGAGTTCCAACTCCAACTTTGTTTCATGGACTCTCCTAAATATTCAGTAAGATACCTTCAACTAATATACTATTTATTTTGTGTGGGCTGTAGCCAATTTCTTCTGTTGTCCCTTCTCTTTCTCCATCACTTTGTGACTCATCCTCCAAAATCCTGAGATGATGACCCAGTCTAAATTGGGCTTCCATTTCTTTAACTACTGGGCCTAATATCCTTGCGTCACCGTTCACGCCAGCTAGCGTCTCTCTATGGATTATGGGTCGGCTATACAAGATCCCAGCTTATATTGGGCTGCTTCTTCCTGCACCTCCATACGTTATACGTTGTTGTCATCCCATAAATTTTTTATTCTAAAAATATCTTTCGATCAAAAATTAAAGTGTAGTTTATATTGTGAATTATATAGTCCAGAAACATTTTTCTAGATTTGTGATTAGTTTTTAAACTGTGTAATTCATAAGTTTTTTTTTCATAATTGTGATTAGTTTGTGGATTAAATAATATAGAAATATTTTCTTAATATGAGATTAGTTTTCGGATTATGTAATTCAAACTATATCTGGATTACATAATCCATAAGCTACTTTCAAATTAAAAAAAAACTTTTAAATTATGTAATCTAGAATAAAGGTACTAGGGTGTGAGATAAAATGGAAGAGAAAAAGGTGAAAAAGGTGTGAGATTTTAAAGATAAATTTATTTTTTTGTGATAAAAGTTTTTTTTTATATTTAGTATGGGAAAGAAATGTATGAGGTTCAAGAAGAAGCAACCATTATTTTATACTGTCTGCCATATTTTTCTTCCCATGATCCCAACATCAATTATGCACCGTAAGGCAATTTTAGTTTTCAAGAACATTTCTTATTTTCTTATGAAGTCAAATATAAAATTAGTCCAATCTAAAAACTATTAAAACATACACTTTTCACAGTAATTATTGTCACTATTTCCTACTTCATAGGGAACTCAGTGCGTGATCTGAATCATGGCTTGCAACAATTGCTTTCTGTCACAACTTTTCCCTCTATATACAATGTCAAAGATGTGGACTTCTCGTGTTAAGTACTTTATCTCACTTAAAGAAGTCAAACGGATGGTAATAACTAACAAAGTGTTTTCTGTAGTGGGAAAACTTGTATAAATTATTGGTTGGACTCTGTATATCCAGAGGCCGTAGAACCTTTACACATTCTGGTCTAAACAAGATGATGTTATACTCACAAAGAGTGCAACTCTTTGTTTTTTATGTGAGGAATCTTATTGAATGAGAAGCTAGTAGAATGAGATGGGAGTAGGTTAAATCATGTGGCTTCTAATACCCTTATAGGATGGTATGTTCTAATTCTCTTTTCCTCTTTCTCCATGCACCAAAATCACATCGAATTTTGTGGAACCAACTCATAGTTGTTTTTCAAGGTGTAGCCATCATCTAAATTACTTTTCCTTTTATTCCCTTTCATCTTAAGATATTCTTAAAAAGTAGTGAAAATAAAGTTGCCCTATCTTTCAACTAATTCCATAACAGTAACAGGGATTCATATCTCATCTAGCAGTTATCTTAGTTAAGTGCATATACAGTGAATAAATATGTCTGTACAGGTTGGCAATACATATAATTAAAAGTAGAAATTTGATTGTTTTTTCTACCATAAGTGTCTTAAAAATAGATAGTAATATAGTGGTGCCCTCTGTCTTAAGTGAAGGACTTGGTGCATGGAAAAGGCATAGCACCATTTTAGACCAAACCACAACATTCATATTTGAGCAAAGTGACCACAGCATAACATCTGAACAACAGAAACAACATAAGAATGGCATAAGGATGAATGGTTTAGGCCATGACATTTGAGAATGAGCTTAATAAGTGTGTCTTTGGGATCCCCAATTCCACAATGATCACGAGATATTGTCGATTAGCTATAGATGATCAGCATAACCGAGGTATACCCCACCCAGCAACAGGAACATTGAGTTGAATGAAGGGTGTATGTAGTATTTGGCAAGGAATATTGGTGTAATAATAATAATGAGTAAGAGAGCAATGAGGAAAGAAAGCCAATAAATAGAAGAAGATGAGAATTGGTCACGAAGACACTGCGCAAATTAAAATGCATCGAAGGGCTAAACCTAAAATTGTCTTCACAAGCAGAAGGGTGAATGAGAGTGAAAGTTGATTCCAAATCCAAAATGCTACGTGACAAAGGAGCAGACTACAAATCACTGACAACTTTTATTAAAACCTCTTCTTCGCCGCATAATACGTAGCGCTTTCCTTCATCAATGTCTCTGCCATTCTCACTTTCTTCCTCTAGTCCCTCTCATCACCACCAATTTACCCTTTCTTCTCTTCTTTGGGTTTTGCAACATGCCACCAACACATAAATCAAAACCTCACCCTATAAAAACAACAAAAACTAATCAATTCCCTTGAATTCAACCACATTACACTTTTTTTTATCTCTGTGTTGCCCTTTTCAATAGTGCGTGGCTGTCTTCACACACTTTTCTTAGAATGAGACACAAAAGTTATCATAAGAAAATACAAACCAACTCTTCTAAAGATACATTACTTTCCAAGGATTAAACTTCACCTAATTAAGCTTTAAATTTGGTTTATATAATCATAAGCTAGGAGTTCAAAATATTTAATAATTATGCAACCACTTCAAAAAACAATTACTCTTATTTCCGGGGATGAGATCTCTTACTTGATATGTTGCATGTATATAGGGATGTAACCTAATGAACAGTGAAAGAAACATTTTATACAGTTACATGCCTTTTCAAATGTATTGTGGTTTTAACCTTTCACTGTACATATATGATGTATGCTATAACTTGCATTCACTATTATATACTTAATAAAAGTAATGGAAATAAATTATCATTAGTAAGATTGTTTAAACTAGTTTTTTTTTTTCATAAGTTCATTCTATTGAATTAAAATTATTTTCTTACAAGCTAACTTATAAAAAAAAGTTCATATAAGTTCATTCTAAAATAATTGAAATGATTTTTTTTACAAGCTAGTTTATAAAAAAAATCATATAATTATTGTATTTTTTAATTAATATACAAATTAATTTTAATGGAGATTGTTTTTCTTTTAAAAAAAACCTTATGACAAATTTTGTAGAAATGGTTTATTTTCTTAAGTAAGGATATCAGGATATCAATATCACAACACAACTATGCTACAACATTATACTTCAACAATCATATGCTTCTCTCTACTGATAACAAAAATTATTTCAAAAAAATATAGCTTTAGACAAGTAGGTATATTTTCAAGATGAAACAAACTCTTGTTTCAAATATACCCTAAATTTGTTAGTCTATTATTAACACATTTGTTACCTTTTCTAAAATTATTAAAAGATTTTAAAATTTAAACAATCACTCCTAATTAAACTACAATTTCATCTTTCTTGAAAGCATTAACACGGAATACTTTCAAACCTAAAGAAGAACAATCCCAAAATACTTAATAATTGTATAGCAAGCATAATACTCATAATTTTTATCTAGATACTAACAGAAATCAAATATTCAGTTCCCTTTACACATTGTGTAAACTTGATATTCCCTTTAAATGTCATATCCAAATTCCTTTTAACATAATCATGTGCGGATAGTTTCTAAACCATTATAAAAATTTAAGAAGAAGCATATATATTAAAATGCTTTAAAACAACCAGCTCATCAATATTATTGTTCATTAAACCTATAGAGGGATTATAAGTCATCTTAACCTTTACTATGATAAGGTTTTCAACTGAGAGAATACGAATCAAATTTTCAAACATTTTGGAATTTATCAATCTTGCATATATATACCTCAAATCACATAAATGAAAACAATTAGCTGTGTATCTTAAATTTAAGTGCTACCAATATCATTAATAACCTCCACAACAGAAGAAGAAATAGAACAATCTAAAGAAGAAAAATTATAACTAAAGTCTATAAAGTCATTAAAAGCAATTTGAAAGCTGCAAAGCAATCTTTCAGCTAAAAAAATATATACTGTATTATCATTCCAAGAACACCACGTTTTGAAAAATCCCTTTCTATAAGAAAACGAGTTAATTTAATATTATTATGGTAACCTTTGCTGTCTTCGCTGTTTTTCCCTTCTTCACACTAATAAAATTCAGTTGTCAAACCTTTGCGTTTATGTTTTGTTTATAATTTTGTTCATGCTGTCATTTTCCTAGTTCGACAAGATTGCCGTATTGATTAAATTGTTTAATCATGTTAGCAAATTAGTGAGAAGTCTATTAATATAATATTGTCCTCACAATGTGTACCACCACCAATAATTCAAGAAAAAAAAGATGCTTTGCCAACAATAATTTACTTAGTTGGAGGACTTCTCATAATTCAAAACTATTCTGTATTTGTTTGTACATAGTAGTGATATATCTGCAACAACCAAGATTAGTTAGGTTATTTTTTCTTTGTGTTCTTCTTCAAATTTCTCTACATCTGAGTTCGTTTTAAGACTTTCTGTTTAATAGTTTTCTGTGTGATCCAATCTCATGTCAGCTTATTTGCAAAAGATACACCAGCATGCATATTTTCAAAATATTTTAAGCTTACACAGAAAGCTACAAATTTAAGTCCACAATGTATATGTAACTAACTAAACTTACAAAAATTAAAATTACAAAAAGATAAAAATGAATAATCATTTTCGATCAATTTGTCTCGTGTATCAGTTTCATCAATATGTAAATTCATAAAAATAAATTATCATAATTATGATAAATTAATAATATATTATGTTTTAAAACAAAAAAACTCCTTATTCTTTAAAAAATTCTTCTTTCAGTCTACTAAAATAATTATACACCACAACACTTATTATTTTAGTATTTAATATGAGTATATAATTAAAATTTGAACATGAAACAGAGCAATTTAAGGGGATTGAACTGTTTGACATACTAGGTAATACTAAAATTATTTGCTCTCATATTAACTGTGATGAATTTCTTATGCTTATAGATGATTATATTCATGCATCATATTACAAGCATAGTTATTATAGACACACAGAGTTTAATTATTTTAATTTGTACAAACAATTTATGTCTGTTGGTTAAAATAGAAAGAAGTCAAACCAAACAAAAATGATTGTACATAACTTTTTTCAGTAAAATCTGTAGAAAGTTAATGATGGTCAAACTGAAATGGATCTTCCAAACATGTTTCTGAAAACAAAAAGTTAGGATACTTTTCTCACTTTAAAATGAATCTAGTTGATGTGAATTTTAGCTTATATTTGGTCAATTCTAGCTTTTCCACACCAAATAATAAACTAAACTAAATTGAAATAAAATATGAGTAAACTTTTTCAGACCACACTGTCAATAACGCAGGCAGCAGAACAATAGACTATTCAGTAGGCATTGATAGCAAATGAATAAGCCAACTTGAGTCACTGAAAACCAACGGGTGAGATTTTCTGATGAAAGTTAGTCCTTCCCATCAGATTCCAAATCAGATCTTTTGACAAAACTTTTTAGAAAGCTGAGAAGAGTAGAGAAGTGAACAATCCTAAATTTGCTAAGGAAGCAAGAAGTCATGTGAGAGAAACAATAAATAAAGATAAAAAAACTTACCAAATGCAGCAGATCATGTTGCAGCATCACCCACACTAAGTACTCAACTTCAATAAAGGTCGATTAACTTTTCCTACTTCTATATTTTACCAGGCACAACTATGTGGAATCCTAAAAATAATATTTCAATCCTTCAAATTATTAGACTGATTATTTTAATATACCATCAAACACTTTTATCTTTGATAATGAAGGAAGCTGTGTTATTGGTTTCTGCACTGAGAGAAGAAGAGAGAAAGTAATTGTTTTACATTAGTATAGCCAAAGCTTATAACTACAGATTGAAGGCATGAATCCCTGCCTCTGTTACTGCCTATATCTGCCAGTTTTTTCAGCTTCCCTTTCTCAGGCACCAGGAAGAAAAATGGTAAATAACAAAATTACAGAAAGTCTACACAGGATTAGAAAAGTATCCAACGAAAATAGACTCTATAATTAACATTCCTCAGCATCTTCTATATACAAGCATAACATTGGTGATTATAACATTGGTGATTATGATAATTCATTTTGAATACTTCATGGATGAGAAGTTATGAAGATAAACAAAAAAAATCTGAATATAATACCAAAATACCACCGGTTTTCCCTCACATTCTACAACAAGAACACTCATTACCCGATAGAAAATGATGAGAAAAACGTGGGTATTTTGGAAGAACATATATATGTAAACCAGAATAAATTTAATACTGGAGAGAGACAATAAAGGGCAGGGATGAAAAAAAGTGGAAGATGAAAAATTGGATGGGAATTCTACTCGTTAATTATGGAGAGGATCTGGGCAACTTGGTACTCTTCTTTTGGTTTCATCAAAGCCCTTTTGGATTGTGTTGGTGGGAGCAAGAGGAGTTCTTCCATTGAAGTACTTGTTGAACAGATCCTCCTTCTTCTTATTGTTATCATTGATATTGCCATGGCTGAATTCCACGTTGGGCTCTGCATTTCCTGGGAGCACACGAATCCCCTGAACCTGGCACGTATGCAAGGCCACAAGCATCAGCATCACACACGCATAGAAGACTCTCCTGCCGCCGGCAACCAACATGGCAAGAGAGTAAAACACATAAATTTTGGGCGTTTTTGGAACCCAATTTCCCAGACACACTCTTGTTTTTCTTCTTGTTTGTTGCTAAGTAGTCTTTTGTTGAAACCTGGAGGAAAGTGGTGTTTGGTGTAGTGAAGAAAACAAAAAAAAGAAAAGAAGATAAAGGAGAAGTTGGAGTTTTGTTACTATTGTGAATTAAGAGAAAAATGTTTATGTGAGTTTGAGAGAGAGAGAGAGAGAAACAGAGAAGAAAAAAAAGCAAAGGAAAGGAGTGAATTGAGGGCTAGTTATTTGAGGGGAGAGATGCATGGTGTTTCTCGGTATTTTAAGATATTGCAATTTTGAACCAAATTCATGAGAATGGAAAAATTTGAAAAAAATAATAAGGAAATTTGTGATTGAGATACTTAAATAACAAAAGTTTATATATAAAATAATTAGTATTTTATTATATTTTAAAAAAAATCAAACATATCATGTATGATTTTATAAAACAACCAAATTATTCGACAATTTACTGCATAATTTTAATTCATATTAATAAATCATCCACCAAATTATATTATTACATTTATTTTTTAATTATCAACTCATATTACTTACTATTTTATTATAAACAAATAAATTATTCAAACACATTATTAGATTATTTATTAAATAAATAAAAAACATTATTAATAAATTGTACACATTATTTCTTTCTAAAAATTACACTATATTTTAATTCTCATCATATTTTTCACTGTTAATACATTATAGTAATCAAATTATTAAGCAATTTCTTAAATTAATCAAACATTTTATTATATTAATTATCATTTATTCAATAAATTGCAGTAATTTTTTTCATAATTTTTTACACGCAATTTTTTTATTTTTAAACAACAAATTTTCATTTTATACAAATTTTATAAATATAAAAAATTGAATTGAAATTGTAAAAGATTATGAAAACTTCAATAAAAAATAATACATAATATATAGAACGTTACACTGATGTGCTATTTTACTGAAATAATATTATTTTTAACTATTTAATCTTTAAAAAGTTAATAATAATAATAATTAAGTCAAATTAAAATCTTCTCAGTGCGGAACACTTCTTAAATAAATTATCTTCAAGGAAAGTTTAAGTTTTGTGATTAAGAATAATGATTTTTTTTTATTTTTCAATTAATATGAAAATTATGTTGAGATTTAAATGTATGAATTGATATAAATTTGATGTAAAATGAGAGTATTCCTCAAAACAACGGGTGTTTGTCTGTCTCATGTCATGGGCATCCGAGAGTGGGCCACTGTGGCCCACGTGAAACAAAAACCCGCAGTGCCCGCTAATGCAAGTTACTATATTATTAATTTACCCACTTAGCCACATGCTCTTCTCGTACAATTTCACTGCTTATTCATTTATTATCAAACAATTTAACCACTTCTCATATGAGGTGTTTTCAGGATGTTTTCAACATGTTTTTGAAACTCATTCAAGCACAATTAACTTCTTTCAAAACTTTTTATTTCAGCCATTTATTTTAGCCCTTTCAAATAATTAAAAATAGACTGTTTTCTAAAATTCATACAACTACTCCAAAACATAATAATTGTCTAAATAAGTTGTTGTGTAAATCATGGGTCCAATCCGATTATGTGGGTAAATAGTCGTCGATTGATACGTATGATTAAATATATTATTATCAGTATAAATCAAGAATCTCAGATGATCCATTTAAATGAAAGATAACATTTATTATTGAATTAGGCCGAAAACAAAATCAGATACAAAGAAATAATGATAGAGATTTTAGTATATATGAGTGGATATAAGAGAAAGAAACAGCTAATAATTCATATATTTTTTATTACATTTAGATGTTCAAATATCGTCAATATTTTTTATGAAACAATTATCATCATTAAATTGATAACTATGAGTTTAATTATGATGGGTATAATGATTATTAAATTGAAATTTTATGTGATTATTGATTAACTTAAAAGAGGTTTTTTGGCATAAGGTTGGAAGAGGAGGTATAAGGTGTTAATTGGGAATGAGAAGATTAGGTTTGGTATAGATGGGATTTGAAATAGTGATAGAATAGGTATATGTCGGTGAGAGACAGTTGGGGAGGAGGGACACGATGTTGCAGACTGTGCATTGAATTTGAGCAGTCCGTGACTCCAATTGAATGTTTTAATTATAATTCTCTCATTGATAACATAACTCTTTTCTTATTCTTTCAAAACTCACACCTCCATTCCCACATCACACGTCAATTCCACTTCGCAATAATATCTCATCTTATATTATATTATGTTTCACAAAAAAATCTTAATGAGAAATTTGTTCATTAATGTCAAAATAACATGAAACCACTCTAAGGTTATATGATTTTTCTATATTAATTGTGTATCATACTTAATCATATCAAGAAGTTTATTTTTATTAAAAGATAGCCAGAGCTATTAAATGGATTCAAGCCATTAATAAATCTGTATTAGTGTGACTCATACTTTAAAAAAATTATAATTTTTTATTTAAAATTGAACTTATATCAACAAGTCAAAGAACTATTTAGTCAACTTATATGTAATTATCTAATATGTAAATTAATATATATTTATGAAGATAATATTATTTTTATTTTATTAAATATAATTATTGCTTTATAAATTAAATCTACCCTTAAGATTATGACTAAGATTAATTTAAAATTTCTAGTACAATTAAAATTAACAATATTCTGACTTAATTTAATTTATAAATTTTTTTAGTCGGTTGATCAATTCAAACTTATTATATAAATCCAGTATTATTTTATAAAAAAAAATAGAGATCTATACTACTTTTGGAGAAACAATTTCGTTTACATAAGTGATGTGCCCACTAATTACATTTATCAGAACAAACAAATAAAACTATTAATTAAAAAAGGGCCCAACCGGGTTCGAATCGGTGACCTCTTGATCTGCAGTCAAATGCTCTACCTGAACCCTAAATCCTAAACTAATACTATTAATTAGAAAAGGGAACCGGGTTCGAACCAATGACCTCTTGATCTGCAGTCAAATGCTCTACCACTGAGCTATGGACCCATTTTATGAAAGTTAATAGTCTAATTTTAATTTCATATTAAATTCATAAATTCATAGGATTTCCTCAAAGCAAAATTATGTGCAGGAATTGTAAAAATCTCTTATGATATTTAATATATAAGTATTATTTGTAATAAGATGATATAAAAAAATATTACAATAATTACATTAAAATTTGTTATGTGGTGTGAAAAGAAAAAGAGGTGGTGTTAACATATCCAATTATTTATCAAAATATAATTATATGTGTGCCTAATATAATTTTTTTTTAAACCATCATACGCCCAGTTTACATTTTACTATGCAATAATTGTATTTTTTTTTTAAATTATGTATGTTTTCTAAATTCAATTAAAATAAATTAAATATTTAAATGTATTACTTTTATAACATCATGCGCTAACCTTGTGTATCGAGAGATGACATAATACACTTGCATGATATTTTATTGTCACATATTATATGCCAAGGTATATATCAGAAAGCCTATATGAATGCATGAAAGAGTTTAATGAATAAGCTTGTACAATATAATTTCACACTAAATTAAAAAAATTTCGTTTGATAATTAATATTTTCGTGATTGGCAGTACATTGATATGATTTGTACTATGTATTCAAATTTAGGATTATGCTTCTTTTAAATATATTTTTTATTACTAAGCACAACATGAATATTGAGAAAGATAAAACACAAGAAGCTATGAACTGTTTAATACATATTTCTTGTTAAATAAGTACATTAGCTCTTGATTAACCTTATAGGAAAAATCATGTGTGACCTCACTTTGAAGAGATGTATAAAATAATAAGCATGCATGTATAGTAGGAGCAAATGCCTCTAGAATGAAATCAATTTTATTTATGCAACTATATGAAGTCTCGTAATTAAAATAAGGTTAATTAGAGATAAATAAGATATCATTATTGGAGAAATTGAAGGGTGTTTAGTAGTTGAGATTTAGGGTTTAGGATTTAAAATTTAGGGTAGATGATGATTTCTTTTGATGTGGCTTACTATTCCTTTTTGAGCATTGGTTTGGTGGTTTGTAAAGTCTGAAGAATGTATGTAGGTCAGGTGTTAAACAAGTTAATTTTAGTCACATTTTTTAATAAGAGTTTGAATATTTTTGAAGTGCATGTATAAGGGTTAGAACACCTTTAAAATGTCTCATTTTATTTTATTTATTTATTATCGATAAAAAAAATTGAAATATTGAAAAACGCTTCAACTTGATATCGAAAAATATTAATTTTATTTTTAGAGTTTAATATATGAGAATGGAGTTGGTAGGATGAGAAAGCATCCCTTTCAATTAGGAAAAACAAACAAGATAAAGTTGTAGAATGTGAATTAGATGAGAAAAAGAATTAAGAGATTGAAGATATTTATGAGAAAGAAGCATAAAGGAAAAAAAAAAGGAGACAACGGCAGAAGAAAAACGGGGTAGAGAGGCGAGGAAGCTGGACCGCGAATCGCGACACACGGTTTTGTCTGTGTCGAGGTTTGACGTGCGTAGCAAGGTTTCGTGTTTTTTTTATAGATTCAAATTATTATTAGATTACTTCAAATTGAGATCTGACATATTTCGAATTTCAAGCAATATTAGACCAAGTATTTTTATACATTGATGATCAACAAAGAACTTTTAAGTGAATAAGAATAGTGAAAAGCACATTTGAATGGGTATATTTTGGGAAGGAGAAGAAGTAGGGAAGCTGTTAACTAAAAACTTTTTGGTGTACCATGATTTGAGTGAAACAAAATCTAGGTTTCCATAGCAACGTTAGTTTTCCCTTCCCACTGTTTTTTCTTTTTCTACAGGGCCCACATCACATCAAACTTGGCCTCCTTGTCCTGCTTCATGCTGCCAAACAAATGAAAAACCATTACGTTCAGGGATGGGAAGGAAACCATTGCGTCCTTTATACCATCCACATTTCACCTTTTTCCCACCACACCTACCTAATCCGCAACCCAAAAACAGGTCAACAACAGTTCATACCCCAACCCTTTTTCCATCATAAAGACTCAAAACAAAGGAATAAACAATTTATAAAAAGTGCTTATACATTGGGAATCATGCCCATATTATAATCAGAAAGAGAAACTTTAAAAAAAAAAAAAAAATTATTTTAAAATTATATTAATCAAATCACAGTTGTAAAGTGATGTCTTTCAATTTGCAATTATCGTAATATTTTTCATTTAAAAAATGTGTTAATACATTGACAATCATGCACAAGATTATAACTAGAAAGAGAAACAACTTTTTCTTAAAATGAAACAATTTTGAAATTCCATTGATCAAATTGTAAACTGTGTATTTCAATTTGCAATTGTCAAAGTAACATTTTTCATTTGGAAAGAGTGTTGATATGTTGACAACCATGCATCATATTATAATTGGAAAGAGAAACAATTTTTTCCTAAAATGAAACAATTTTAAAATTATATTGATCAGATCACAATTGTAAACTGATGTATTTCAATTTGCAGTTGTCAAACTAACATTTTTCATTTGGAACGAGGGCCGATATGTAGACAATCATGCACCATATTACAATTGAAAATAGAAACAATTTTTTTCCTAAAATGAAACAATTTAAAAATTATATTGATCAAATCACAATTGTAAACTTGTGTCTTTCAATTTATAGTTGTCAAAGTAACATTTTTCATTTGAAAAAAGCGCTGATATGTTGACAACCATGCACCATATTACAATTGGAAAGAGAAACAATTTTTTCCTAAAATGAAACAACAATTTTTTCCTAAAATGAAACAACAATTTTAAAATTATATTGATAAAATCAGAGTTCTAAACTGGTGTCTTTCAATTTGCAGTTGTCAAAGTAACATTTTCATTTGGAAAAAGAGTTTATATGTTGACAACCATGCTCCATATTACAATTGGAAAGAGAAACAATTTTTTTCTAAAATGAAACAATTTTAAAATTACATTGATCAAGTCACACTTGTAAAGTGGTGTCTTTCAATTTGCAGTTGTCAAAGTAACATTTTTCATTTGGAAAGAAGGTTGATATGTTGACAACCATGCACCATATTACAATTGGTAAGAGAAACATTCTTTCTTAAAATAAAACAATTTTAAAATTATATTGATCAAATCACAGTTGTAAACTGGTGTCTTTCAATTTGCAATTGTCAAAGTAACATTTTTCATTTGGAAAGAGGGTTGATATGTTGACAACTATGCACCATATTACAATTGGTAAGTGAAACATTTTTTCCTAAAATGAAACAATTTTAAAATTATATTAATCACATCATAGTTGTAAACTGGTGTCTTTCAATTTGCAGTTGTCAAAGTAACATTTTTCATTTGAAAGAGTGTTGATATGTTGACAACCATGCACCATATTACAATTGGAAAGAGAAACATTTTTTTTCCTACAATGAAACAATTTTAAAATTACATTGATTAAATCACAGTGGTAAACTGATGTCTTTCAATTTACAGTTGTCAAAGTAACATTTTTCATTTGGAAAGAGGGTTGATATGTAGACAATCATGCACCATATTACAGTTAGAAAGAGACAGTTTTTCCCTAAAATGAAACAATTTTAAAATTATATTGATCAAATCACAGTTGTAAACTGGTGTCTTTCAATTTACAGTTGTCAAAGTAACATTTTTCATTTGGAAAAAGGGTTGATATGTTAACAACCATGCACCATATTACAATTGGAAAGAGAAACATTTTTTTTCCTAAAATGAAATCATTTTAAAATTATATTAATCAAATCACAGTTGTAAACTTGTGTATTTCAATTTGTAGTTATCAAAGTAACATTTTTCATTTGGAAAGAGTGTTGATATGTTGACAACCGTTAATCATATTACAATTGGAAAGAGAAACATTTTTTTTTCCTAAAATGAAACAATTTTAAAATTATATTGATCAAATCACAGTTGTAAACTAGTGTCTTTCAATCTGCAGTTGTCAATGTAACATTTCTTATTTGGAAAGAGTGTTGATATGTTGACAATCATTCACCCGATTACAGTGGAAGAAAGAAACAACTTTTTACTTAAATGAACAATTTAAAATTGTATTGATCAAATAATAGTTGTAAACTAATGCCCTTCAATTTATCGTTATCAAAATAATATTTTTCAATTAAAAAAATAACATTTTTCAATTAAAAAGAGTGTAGGCATTAGTTTAACCTTTTAAACTATTTTTAGCATCCAAACCTGCTTCCAGTTTCCTTGGTTGTGTAACTATTTTTCATCCTAGTTCATATCCTTTTCTCAAGCACAAATCCTCTTATACAACGGGCCATTGAATAAATCCTTATAATCCACCTTATTAAAGAGGATTTGCAGAACACACTTCCACGACAGAACCTTTTTATATCCGTTTTCTTGAACTTTGTATGCCGATTAAAGAATCCACGTGAATACACTTTCTATATTGGGTTCCTTTTTAAGCCGTCATATTAATATTTTGTTCTCTCTCTTGTTCACTTTTTCACACTCTTTTGCAAGTAATTCAAAAATCTTACATATAAACAGGTATACAAACATAAAAATATATAAATATTCAAATAAATAATATGTATATATATATATAAAGTATATTTTTAAAAAATAAACAATTGAATGTAAGAAAAACTACAACCTATATCATAAATACTTAACAAAAAACTAAATTTACACGTTTTGATATATGGACCGTTAAAGAGAGTAGAGGTGACAAAGAAGTATTAAAAAACTTAGAAAAGAGATAAGTTTTAGTTTAAAGGTTCAATTTGGGCAAATGAGACTTATGTAGCTTTTAGAGTGGTGCAAAATTATCAAAGGAAATTTGGTCTTATAATTTGTTAAAAAATGCTTCTAATCAGGGTAATAATGAAGATTAATTATATTTTTAATTATTGATATTACGATTAGTTTTTCTTAAAGTCCAGATTCACTCAATATTTGAGTGGTGTTAACAAACACGATCAAGGTAATGAATTTTTACTAGGAACATGTAGTAAAAGAAACATACATTACTGATTCCAAGGAAATAAAGAGTGATTGTGGACTAAAAAGGAGATAGAACAACGTCTATAAAATCCCAAGCACACAATGATAGATAAAGACATGGCTAAGAGACTCGCGTGAGAACCAAAGATGATGAAAAGAAAAGGCAAAGATGATGAACGGACAAGAACAAAGCACGACGGCAGACAAAAATGCAACATACTGAAAAGGAAAAAAGAAACTGAATACTTGCAAAAGAGAATGATCACCTTTTTGGTTTTATTTATTTACTATTTTTTGTCTAATGTGACTATTTTTTCTATTTATAATTAGTACAAAGACGAGTTGCGTCGCTATGGTTCTCTGGGATGGGATTGGCCCATCGAAAAAATAAAGCAAAACACAGAGTAAAAATGAAAAATCTAAAATATAAATAGAAACTAGAAAAAATGATTATAAAATCTCCCACCCAGTATAAGAAAGAAATACAAATTCTTAACACTAAAATATCATAAAATGATTTCACCATTTCATAGCATTCCTAGATCATTACTTCACATCATAAAACCCGTAACAACATCCGAAAACTATTATTGTTTTATAAGTAAAAAGTCATATGATTATGTTTTTCACATAAACCCTTATTTAACCGTTACTATGACTAATCCAATACAAAATAGTTAAAATATGACATTCTTGTTGTTTCTGTTTGTTTTTTTGGTGCGAGTGAGACTATAAATATGTGATATGACTCAAAGAAATGATTACTGGATATTTCTTACATGTCGTTTAAATGTAGATTCTAGAAAGGGAGATTTCTATGTTAAGATTTGGCAGACGTCAAGAGAGGTGCACCACAAAAACATAAGATCACTGTTTTTAGAGAAAAAAGAAGAAAAAAAAAATATGGCTACAGTACAACACTTGGTAATCATAATAATCATACCAGAACCAATTCTAAGGTGCCAAAGGACCCACAACTTAAGATTCGTCTACCATGTTCATGTTACTCTCTCTCTCTCTCACTGGTGTTCATTATTATTACTCTTCTACTACATCAAGTTCATGGACGATGCATATCCCATTCAAAAGAACCTCAATGATCCCTTATAAAATTGTGTGTAATAAAAAATATTATTAAAATATATAATAAATTAGTACTTGATAGACTTTAAACATACATAATTATATATATATTTGTAATTTTTTTAAAACAAAAGATATATTATATAAGCAAAACAATTATATTAATGTAGAAAATACTTTTTGTTAAAATAAACTTTTTATATTAATTTCTACAACCATCATGATTGAGTGACATAAAAGTTATAAATTTCTTTAATAATGATTATACAACTGTTATAAAAATTTCACATTTTATATCGATTCTAAAATATTAATAATCATAATAAAATATACTTTTTAATGTATATATGATATTTTAACTGTTATATAATACGTTATTTTCTACAATATTTTACGTGGAATCAATAAATTTAAAAATAATTGTCATAAATTTTTTTTTTTTTAATTTTATATAATATTTATTTTTCTACTTACATTATATATCTTACATACTAAATACACGTTTTAAACAAAATCTTAACAATCTAATATATAGATAATTATAAACTATAATTAGTTAATATCTTCAAATTCATACAAATTCAATTTCATATAAAATTGCTAATTAGTTATTATAACAAATAATTAAAAAAATAATGTTATTTTAGAGATCACATCGATTAGGAATTGACATATTTTATTGTATATTAGTAAGTGCAAATCGAGCCAATTTTATGAACCGGTTTTATGAAAGTAGACTTTGTAATATTTATTATTTTCAAACTCTTGTAAAAAAAAATTATACAATTTTAAGTCAAATAGCAGATGGAAATAGTCGACTTAAAAACAAATATTTGTTTCTGATATTTTGATATCATAACAACTTCAGTATAATATTATCTTGTTATAAAATGAATTTCAATACTCTTCATCTTCAAGTAAAATGTATATATTTTATAAAATACTCCAATTTCATCTCAATTTTTTTACATAATATAATTAACTATTAAAATACAATAATAACTTCAAATTAATTTTCTAATTTAAAATAAAAAATAAAAAATAAACCCTGACATAAGTGAGAATAAAAAGAAGATAATGAGAAAGTAAAGTTGAATAGTTAGAAGTGAGATGTGTAGCAAAAAATAGAGTGAAGGGAAGATGAAAAGAAGGTGCAGGTATAGCAGGCGAAATAGGATGCGTCACTTCTGATTGAGATTGTGATTAGACTAAGCACACCATCTTCACTTTCACTGTCTCTAGTCTGCACAGCAACAACACTATTTAACTGACATACATTCACGTACAAACCCTAACCAACCCTAGATCCTTCCCTCCAATTCTCCATCACTTATAACTTTATTTTTATGCTTAATTAAACTAAGTATAACCCTAATCATTTAAATAACCATCTGTGCTAGATATTTCAGTAAGATCAAGTCATCTTTAAATAATAATGTCATCTTATATGATTGTTTTCTCAAAGTGTTCGTGATTCAAGTAAAGATTTTCATCTTAGATTTATTTAAAATGTTGTTTTGATTATTTATCTTATTTTAACTGGTGTTGGTATTCTTTAACTTGTATAAGGTTGATTTCTTGATGTCTTTATTGCAAATTTTATTTTGCCATGGAAAAACAAGAACGAACAAAGATACACAAAAAAGAAATAGAAGGATTGACGGTGATAAACGCAGCGAAATCATAACAGGATTCTACCATGTAAAAAAACAATGTGTGTATTTTAAAAGTAAAAGAAACTCTTACGTGGATTTGTATTCTTTATCCATCAGAAAACTCTCTTTATTATGGAATATATTGAACTAACTGTACAAACAGACAGAGAAAATCCCTTTTAGAAAGAAAAAAAAGTAATGGATGTGATTATGTTAGGTATAGAAAAACCGCTAAAGAGAATAAAAAAATTAAATAATAATTATGATTTGTGACTTTACTTTATCAGTCTAGTAAGTGGGGGATAAAGTAAAATTTTGTTATATTTATTATTGATAAAAAAAATCTGAGTGAGATGAAGTAAAGATACATAAAATCTGAACGCTGCACAGCAACTTCAGGCAGAGACTAATGAATGTAAGTTTTATGTTTTATAGCTTCTCATAGCTACGTTCGACCTTTTCTCCTTGGACTTACTCTCTTTCTATTTATGCAAATTATGAACTGGATAAAATCTGCTTGCTCTAAAAAACATATTTCATTACAAAACGTTACCTTGTCTTCTTAATTATTATAATAATAATTGTACATACTATAGTTGTATTTACTGGTAGAAGAGGCCAAATTTTACAGTCATAAATTTTGGGATATAGACAAAATTGTAAGGAACTTTTCTGAAATATCACAATTTTATTGTTGGCCGCACGCACGAGCA
Organism: Phaseolus vulgaris; assembly: GCF_000499845.2. Taxonomy (NCBI): domain Eukaryota; kingdom Viridiplantae; phylum Streptophyta; class Magnoliopsida; order Fabales; family Fabaceae; genus Phaseolus; species Phaseolus vulgaris. The sequence continues at coordinate 2,116,871 of NC_023753.2, forward strand.
ATAGAAATATATAGCTAAAAACCTAGAAAAAAAGGAAAAAGAGTGATTGAAGATAAAAAAACAGTATGTATTCAATTGTGTTTTTATCTTCGATCAAGATATTAGGGTTTGTTTTCAAAAATTAAAATCACAATTTCTAAATTTCAGTGTAGATTTTTCAAAATATATTAGGGATTTGATTTTGACCGTTTCGATTTCAGAAAGATAAGAGGAAATTTTGACAATGATTTTGGATTGGCTTTGAGAACAAGCTTTGGATTTCGATTTCATAATGAGTTTCCATTTCAAAATAGATTTTGATTATACAATGGATTTGGGTTCATCTCAAACGGTTGTGTTTTTTATACATATAAAACTTGTTTCACATATTTAAAAAAACACTTTATTTTTTTAATTTTATATGTAATATTTTATATACAAATACAATTTATATGTAATTATTTTTATTTTTTTTAATTTTGTATGCAATACTTTATATATGAATATAATTCGTATGTAAAGTGAATATTTTATATGGATATTTAGATACATTTCAGTATGTAAATAAATATTATATATGAAAACATTTTTATGTAATGTTTATTTAAATATTAAATTAAATTTGTATGCAATGTTTACTTTACACACGAACTTAGATCTGTATATAATAATCGCTATATAAATAAATAATTTCTTGTAGTGTATTATTAAGAAATTATAATTTTGCTCACTTATGTTAATGTTATCCTTAATTATTTTGCTTTTAGGTTAGAAAAATTAAGCTAACTATTTATGATATATTTATATCTTTTGTTTTATAGGTGATAACGAAATGAAAAGTATTTTTTGTTTTATAGAATTTCTTTTCTAGAATATAATTTTTTTATTTTATTCTTTAGAATTTTATTTTCGAAATGCAAAAAATATATTCCAATTTTCAATTCCAGAGTGAAAAGTAATTTTCAAATTTTAAAAAATTTATGCGGTGCAGATTCAAAAACATCGGTTGCACGAAGTAATCCTCCAACTTTTAAGCATCCACAGGTAAGGCCCACAGTTTGGAACTCTTAGAAAGAAAGAAAAAATGTCACTATTTCTTTGGAAAGCAGATGAAATTTTGAAGGTCCAACACTGTTTACGTAATTTCAACCCTAATTCTGAAAAATATCACGCATTCAGCGAGTGAAAGTAGTATATCGCTTATTATTGCTTAATTAACCACGTTCGAAATCTGATGAAATGAATCGTAATTTTTTTTTAGGAAAATAATCAGTTGTAAATAAATAAATTTTAATTTTTCTGTATTAAATAGTAACTTAATATCTTTTAAAAAAATTTACTGCTCATTTTAAAAAAAATAGATTAATATAAGTAAAAAAATAATTGCTTGTAATTAATCTATTGATTATAATAAACTCAAAATAATTTGGACAAACTTATACTAGGTTCCAAAGTTTCATGCCTCATGTTATTTTTTTTAAAGGAGTGTTATTATCCGATATATTTAATACCAACTTCAACAAAATAATTAACTTTTTCTAAAAGCCTCAGATTATAATGTTCATATGTGATAGTATTGTACCACCGCACCTCCTTTTTTTTCCTAATATCTTAATTCAAATTCAGGCGTAACATTATAAAATTAATAAAGAGGTCATCCTGAATTAATTACTAAATTTTTCACAGATTCTTAAAAGAAACTCTTTAAAAAAAAGTGAGTTTGCGTAATCAACCCTTACAAATTTGACTTCTTGAAAATGAAAACTGCTCTCATTATATATTATAGATTTACTTTATCTTTAATTGATGTACAACATGAATTTTTATCTTTAATTGATGTACAACATGAATTTGTAAGGTGGACTTTGCAAGGTAACAATTATTTAGTGTAACATTATGAGCTGAATTTTATATTGAGAGATATGAGAATCGATTTGAGATTGTCAAAATAAACTTAACTTTTAGTCTCATTGGCTTAGGCTAGGAGGCTGTAGCGTCATGGAGCCCGATATTGCATATGAACAGATCGTCTATCAATATTTATATTTAAAGACATTAATTTCGTATCGGCGCAAATCAAAGGCTTATAATCAACCTTAAATAAGAGACAACATTTATTATTAAATTAAGCCAATAACAAGGTCAGATAACGAGAAAATAGGATAAGGTGAGGATTGTCCATTATATATAAAAAAATAACTTTATCTTTAGTTGATGTAGAACATTAACTTAGAAGGTGAGAATTGCCCCGATGAGGACTGTCCCCATTATATAATTGAATTTATATTTAGTCGATGTAGGATCTTTAATACATCTCCTTCATGCCTTCGTAGGATGTCAAATAGTAATTCAATAGCAAATTACACAATGAGCCCACAAAACCTCACTAAAATGGACTCTTTGATACCATTTTAAAGAATTGAGTTTAAACCTAATTCATCCTCACAAAACTAACTTGTAAGATAATGATTATCCCACTAATATATCACAAATTCATCTTATTTCTAATTGATGTGAAATCTCCTTAAAAACACATAAAGATAGTCTTGATAGATTAATGGAAGGCTTCCAAGAAAACATATTAACTTGTTATTTTAAAAATATATATTTTTTACACATATGTTAAAATTAAGATTTATATACTCAGGAAAATCATTTATTATTTAAAAAAATAAAAATATTAGTTTAGATTTCGTGTTGTGTTAAAATTAATATTTGTACTAGTTGACAAAATGCCACTAAGTAATTTAGTAAGAAAAGGCATCCTAATAAAAGCTGCCTTCTTAAATGATATGTATAAGAAAAAAATTGATGTTGAACAATCAAGGTATTCTAGAAAAAGTCAAAAAGATTAAAGTGTATTTATTCAAGAATGTCTTTGAGGAGAAGTTCCGAAGCTTGACTCAGAGGAATATAGACACCACCATAATACACACAGATACAGGGAACACACCAATATATATTGTATGGGAAGGAATCAGATACCTATGTTCTTGTTGTGTCATGATCTTTTCAGTGACATGCAGCAGCGATGAACTTGTTACTCAGTTCAAAATGAAGAAGATAAAATCTTTTGAAGTGAGATGGAATCTTTACTGGAAAGGAAATTAAGGAACATGATTAAGGAATTTTTGTTTGTCAACTGAACTATGCTGAAGAAATTCTTTAAAGGTTTCAGATTATAGGCCAACACCCACCCCCATATGAATAAAAGAATAGCTAATCAAGTATGGTGGTTCAAAGAAGGTTGTTGAGTCACTTTATAGAAGTTTGATTGGATGTGTCTTCTAGTATATTACAACCAGAGTGGAAATTCTTCATGGTGCTTACCAATTACCAACACTGTGCTCATGCGGAGAATTTTAAAGCTACTAAAAGATTGTTTGAGATTATCAAAGGCATTGCAAATTATGGAGTCAAGTACGAATGATTGCAAGAAATTAACTTTCATGGATTTTCTGATACTGATTGCGCAGGTCCAATTGAAGATATTGAAAAGTACATATAGATACTACTTATCACTAGGATCTGAAATATTTGTAGAGTTCAAATAAGCAAGAAGTTGTAGCATAATCAACAACAGAAGTACAATTTATAGCTATTGCAGGACTGCTATCAAGCAGCTTGTGTCAGACAATTATTGGTTTATTTGCAAACGGAGTAAAAGAAAGACCAAGACTATGAAGCTACTATTGCAATTTTGAAAATCAAGCAATATCTAAGGAAGAACAAAGCACTTTTATATATATGTGTGTGTATAATTATTTATTTCTCAGGAAAGTCCAAAGTGAAAGTTCATCTAAACTATTGTAGAACTGATAACAAATAGCTGATATCTTTATCAAGCCTTCATTTGAAGGGAAGTGTGAAAATCTAAGAAAGAAAAAAGGTTTTCGAAGTTTGCCTGAGTCAGAGGAGTACTGTTATATATAGTTATAATTTTGAATCGGTACTGTTTTTAGGATCAGAAAAGCAACATATTGGGAAGTTGTTCCGAGGTAGGAGTACGAATGGAGTGGTAATCAATGACCACATTTTGTTTCTTATTCATATGGCAGATTTTCTTCAGTAAGATGAACCTTGTTTTCATCGAAAGAAACAAAAATCTTAAGAAAAGTATATTGGATAAAAATTGTCCATGATGGAGTAAGAAATATGTGTTAAGTGGCGTGCATGATGTGGTGATTAAGTCCACTAGTGATCACAGCATAATGGGTGATCCGTGTTAATCTTAGATTCTAGATGTAGTTATGCCATTTGAAATTTCACACTTGAGAAAGTGCACACCTTTTGAAACGTGTGCAAACGAAGTCCATATATTTAAGTTTCGTCGACCTTACGCACCCAACTACTTGCCTAGTTATTAAAACGGCGTGAGTGAATAAATAGTTCCTAAAGAAGTTGCTCTACTTGCATGGCTATCTCTGCCGACAAATAATTGTGGCCTTGAATTTAGCTTCTGTATTAAGTGTTCGCTTGGCTTTTGCCAGATATGGTATAAAGATTTGGAGGCAAAAAACATAACCCATCAAATTGTAGCTTGGTGATTGTATTCTTGTACCTATCATTTTCCCATGACGTGCTACAGACAGAAGGGTGGTTGATCCAATCATTGTCTCGTCACTGGTGGCTTATTTCATAATTGAGTTTCTGTCAATACGAGGCTTCCGACCAATAATCCGCATCTCAGAATGAAGGGTCAAGAACTGAGAACACACAAGAATAAACCAACAATTCTAGTCGCATTCATGTTCCCATCCAACACATGAGATAAGACAATGACCCTTCCCACATGGTATGGTACTACGAGTAGTGCTTGATGATAAGGCTACAAACTCCTTTCACTGCCTTCCATCACATATTAACACACCCTCAAAAGACAAACATTATACGATGAGCAGCAGCTTGCAAAGGCAATGGTCCTTTGATGATTTCATTTGGAACTGAGGACAGCCACGATTTTGGATTTCATTAGAGGAACATTTTAAATGTAATCGGTTTTCCACCTTCTATGTCAAAACATGATTATGTCAAATCATCAATTACATTAAAATAATTTATAACTACTGCAGAATATGAAATCAATTGTCAGATGTTTCACATTCACACTAGACTGGCCAAATAAACAGGGCACTAAACATTGAAAATTTCGTACAGCCACACTGAAGTCCTGAACCATTACCAGAAGAATATCGAGAAACTTGAATTTTTTATTCTATATACAATTCTAAAACTTGTTTTATTTGCCACATCTGTCACGTGTGTACCTCTGTTCCCTTCCTGTATCATCCATTAGCTAAAGAAATTGAATGGCTTGCTTAGTGAATCTGATATGTGTATTACTTTGACTACTTTTTGAAATTACAGAAAATTAGACAGAGTACCGTAATGTTTTTGTCAATGTTTTCAAATGTTTCTTAAGTTGTGCAACCATGCTTTTGTTCCATTAGCTCTTACATTTTGGTGGAATCCATTAGCTATCTTCTAGATGTATGTTTCATTCATTGGATTCCACCCTAAGAAAAGGCTATTTCTGAAAAGTTAGATTCGTGATCACTAGCATGCTTGCTTATTATGTTATTGATGAATGAATGAAGCACGAATTTGGGAGTAAAAAATAACTCGTTTGGAAGGGAATGACATTTTCTTTTCACCGGTGAAATAACTCGAGTATAGAAATGACAAACTGGCATAATTTTGACTCATTCTACAAAATAAGCAAAACTCAATAAATAAACTAGCAATTTGGATTATTCCAACTTCCAACGAGTTTCCTTACGGGTCTTCCGTCAACGATACTAAAATAATCAGAAGTAGACTTTGAGCCCTATACTTAGTGTTTTGCTTAATAAAATCATGAGATCGTGTGTTAAAGATAAGATTCTTCAAGATAAGGAATAATGTCTCTAAGCTATGTTTCTGCTACACGTCTAAAACAAGGGTCATGTTGTCTGACTCCATCCAGTAGCATTTCCAGGATTTGACTTCTCTAGAGATTCGTTTACTGCTAAAGCTAGATATTCTTCGCTACAGTATTATGCTCTTTCAAGAGCCAGCATAGGATTTGGACGTATGCACCTTTAGAACAAAGAACATTGCTGCTTTTACCAAAATGACCACCGAATAGTAAAAATAACACCGAGACAGAGAGCAATGAATGGGACACTGGTTTTGTTGAGAAGCCACACACAGGACAATCTGAACCAACAACAAACAATCTTCTTCTAGCTAAGTTTTCTCTAGTAGAAATGCCAGAGTTTTCTATTTCCACATTCCTCCTGTGATGAGGAACCGTTTTCCAAATTTTAATGCTTTCTGTAACTTTCTATTATCCCACATACACGCCAACTTTTACAAAAGCCATATCAAATATTCTTCAGAAACATTTTGACATACTTTCCGATATTTCACATCTGGGTGATCACGCTTTTTATGTTTGAAACCGATGGTAGCAATATTCGTGAACGTTTTCCCCTGTTCATATCAGATTTGGGGAACTTTTCATTTCCAACTGATTATCTTCAAACCATCACCCACTTACAAGATTTTGCGAATAAAAATATCTACAAACTCAAATTAACAAATTTGCAGCAGGTGGACACGAACCTTGATCAGCCAAATTAGCATTGAGAAAACAGAGAGAACTAAACATATATAATTGAAAGAAAACACTGAAATTCCATTCCTAACTAAGGGAAACATAAGGACGACGAGGCTTCGAAAACAGTGCAGAGTACTACAATCTCTACCCCCAATCAAACCTCTTTCTATCGAGGGGAATTGGAATTTGATTGTTGAGATTCCAGATATCATCATCCCAAACAACATCATTGTAGAGCTCCGTGAAAGCATCACCCCCCAAGAAGTCCATGTCCCAAGCAGGGACCCAGGTGGAACCCCATGACATTTGCTCATCCACCCCACCTCTCAACCAAGGGATATTCTGATTATTCTCCTCCCAATTCCAACCCATCACGCCACCGTCTCTTGCTCCTTGTTGCTGCTGCTGCTGCTGCAAGAACCCACCCACCATGTCTCTAGAGCTTTCCCTTCTCTCCTCTTCCTCCAGCACACTCTTCCCCACCTTTTGCTCACCCTCTTTCTTCACTTTCTTCTTCCCCAATGCCGTCACATCTTCAACATTGGGGGGATTGTTGGTGGGCATAACAACAGCATTCACAGTCACACCTCTCTGCCTCTTCATGTTGGTAGAGAAATTACAAGGAGTGGTGGAGCGATGGAAAAGTGAATTGAAATTGATGGTATTTATAGAGGGTATGGAAATGTAGAGTGTGGACAATTTTGTAATCAAGTTGTGGTGGTGTGATGTGATGTGAGCAGTCCCATGGATTTTTTGGGGTGATAAAATGCATATTCATTTGGGTTACCGGTACCATCCTTTTGCTCTAATTTGGAACATAACGACAAAAAAATCCCACCTTTTAGACAACGTAGGGGTGAAGTACCAAGTGCCGTAAGTAAGTTAGAAGCAAGTCAAACTCTTGATCTGGTCCATTTGTTTTCATAGGTAGGCCTAGTGCAATGAATTTTTCGGTGAAAATGAGGTCCCTGTTTCTTTTTTAATCACCCAAACCTTCTCTTACTTCTTCTTTTTTTACGGTTATCACTGTTTGCCTTACGAATCGTGTTGGAATCATGCATCCACATGACGCTGTTGCAAGTTGTTGCAACTTGCCCCTCTCTCTTTCATTAAATTCCTCTCTTTACCTTTTTCTAAAGATACTTTGTTAAAACTTTCAAGAAATCGAAGGAGCTGTCATTTTTTTTTTCTCGGGAAGGTAAATCTTGTTCGGATGGAAGTTTCAAGTTTCAATAAACAATCACCGTTTCCACAAAAATTTAATTTTCTTATCTGTTTTTTTTTTTAAAATTATACCGTTGATTTTATCAATGCAGAGAAAAAATCATTTAAATAACAGAAGAAGAAAATAACATTTTCAAAAGATTTAGCAAATCATTCATTTAAAACTACAATAAATTTTCTTAATTTCATTAAAAAAAACTTATGCAACTATCGGGAAGAGAATAGTTTAACGTTTAAAGTATGACTTTAAGTATTTGAAATTGTAAAGCTTACTTAAAAAATACTCTTATATCTGATTAAAAAAAAACTAACTTGTACAACAATATAAGTAATTAAGTAAGTAACTAAAATAAGACAAATAAAATTGTAATTCAGTTAATTTTATCAATTTTTTTAAAGAACTTGTTCTTAAGGTTGGAATTCTTTTTATAGTAACTTTAATAATATCATCTTATTTTTTCGATGGTTACTGTGTTTGATACTTTCTAGTCTTCCAAAATGAGTAATGAGTACCTGTGAAGGCGTCCGACGTTCAAGTCAGTCCAAGTAAAATATGTAAGTGTTAGGATAAAAAAAATTATCTCTAATATTGTCCCCTCTGATACCTATAACTTTGTGTTGAGTTTAATTATCTGGATCTGTTTTTGAATTTAGACGAAAGTTTATTTGTGACTTACTGTTTTAATTATGATTAATCACGATTTATCGTCTGTCAAAAAAAAAATTGTTCTTATGGACTATTTGGTTTTTCTATACAAGAACATTACTATTAATCCGTCATTTTACTCTGTTGCAGTAGTTTTGAAGAGGAAAAAGAGTGAAAAAGAGAAGGGATAAAGGTCTTTGTGTGATGTAGGTGATGATGGTGTGTGATTAATGCAAAGTGAGGATGGTTTGCATGTTGGGGAAGCGGCAAAAGCAGGAGGAGCAGAAATGAATATGGAATGGTAGCAGAAGCATTTGATTAGGTGAGTGAATGTGGCAGATACAAAAGGGTTAGTGTTGGAATAAGAAGTATAGTGTAGGTAGGAAGCAGTGCAACAGCATGCCTAGTCCTACAACTTCAACTGTTACATGCATGCTCTCTTTGCTCCTCTGTCGGCATAAAGTCCAAATTCAATTGTGGGCCATTTTCCAAACAATCTTCCCAACTTTCTCATCTCATCTCATCTCATCTCATCTCTCATAAAGCAGCTGTAAAGTAGATGGAAACCATCAATTCCTTCTCAACTCACTCTTTTCATTACTATATTTTAATGCTTACTTAATATTCCACAACAAACACTTCATTATTATCATTCTCATAACTACTGCTATCAACTCTCTCAATCTCATCTTACTCTCTCAACCATGCACACACCAATGGATTCTTCTCCATATTTTTTTACAACACACAATATCAAATATTAATTAATAAATATTCTGATATTGAAGAAATATTACACCAAAAAATATTGTTTCTTGAAAACATTCATTTGTAAAAAAGTAAACACGAAAAACTTTTTAATTTCGAATTCGTAAAAAAATAAAACAAAAATCTTGCAATAAACGTGCGATATATTCTAAACTTTGAACTGATGTGAGATATTTTTTATTTTATTTTACGAGACATTGTATAATAAATAATATTTTTCAACGCGCGACATGTATGTACAGTAAGGTTATATAGGTAGATAGATATTAAAGTATTATACAGCTGTAAGGATTTTGGACTTTTTTGCATTCCCTACACTCACTTGCACTATTCTCTGTCAACTCTCCTCTTAGTGTTTAACAGTAATTGATAAACAGAAGAAATTGAATAAAACTTATTGTGCAAAAAGTCATACATTTTTTATATTTATATTTTTTTTTGTAAAAATTGTTTTTTTTTTAACTACCAAACAATTATTTAACTTTTCATTACACCCTCTAGCTAAAATGATTTGTCATGGGTAGAGGGATACATTATGGCAAAGTAATAACACTTTATCCAACACAAGAAATTAGGGTTGACTCAAATTTAAAAAGACAATTCATAACAATCATTTTATATTTAAATTAAAAGATATTTCACTTTTAATATAGAAATCCTTTAATAACAGTGTTGTAACGATTAACATAAAAATATGATACTAGTGAATTTAATAGTGAATATCTTAAGATTTTTATTTTTTTTAATTGTGACACAGTTGTCATAATCAAACAAACATAAATTAAATTTAACAAAATTTTATTAATAAAACAAATGTTTACTACTAATGTGTTTAATATCTCACTCATTTCTAAGTGTCTACTTATGAGATGTTTAACTTTTACTCTTTGTACTAAACGAATAAGAGATTGATTAGAACTAAGTGAATGAATCAATAATTTTGATTAAAGAAAAGAATTGAATTTTTAACAAGTGTTAAAAGACAATTCCTTAACAAAAATCAAAGTTCAAAAAATCAAACATTCTAACACTGCTACAAAGAATTTAAGAATAAAAAATTATTGAACAAAAACTTTAAAATTCATTACAAAATCATAAGAGAATCAACCCAGGCAAAATGAAATAATTACAAAGAAGAAAATAAGAAAACTATGATGCTTTATTCTTTGAATATTGTGAGGCGGGTTGATTTCTCTTTGAAGTTGTATCTTTTTGTAGGTTTTTATAGTATAAGGATCTTGGAAATATATTATGTCTTATATATTGTTCATAGTTTCTAACTTTTCAAAATTCTCAAATTTTATTTCTAGTTTAATTGCGATTTTGTTTATTCATATATGTGCAAATGATTTGTTTCTAATCCTATTTCTTTATTGTAAATTTTATTCTCTAATTCTTTAACTCAATTTTTGTTTCTTGTTTTAATTCAAATAAATAACTTGGACTTTCGCTTGATGAGCCTTACTCAGGCTCATCATGTCATCTATTAGAAGCTTTTATTAGATCGTCTAGTTAGACGGTCCACTTTATAAAATATTATATTTTTTACTGCAACTAAAAACACAAAACACAAGATTAGCATAAAAAAATAGTTAAAACCAAAAACACATAATTACATTCCAATAATCTACTATTAAAGTTTTAAAGTATGAGTAAAATTATATTCATCAATAACCTAAAATACATCTTCTCATTTGTCTCCACAAACCAAATGTTTCATGTAACTCACGAGAATCCTTATTTATTTTCTGTTATAAGTTTTTTCCTAACTTGTTCAAGCACATATTTAAAACATTTTAGATACATAATTATAACTAGTATATAATTAGTAGTTGAACCTAACATTAAGATCTAACAATGTGTTATTCAATAATAAAATAATTTCAACTAATTACAACATCTTCAAATCTACTTTTCTTCCGACAACCCACTTCTTTTTTTTCTCTCTCTTTCACTTATTCAATCTGTAATTTATATTTTCATTCATTCGTATTTACTTCAACATGTTAACGAATGAGTACAAACTTTTAGTGTAACTTAATTATTTTTATCAAACAAAAAAATGTATGATTTGTTTGATCATAAAATAATTATTTTTAAGGATAATTTATAGGTTGTTCTCGTCGAACTAGAAGTCGGGAACTTGGAGGTAGTTTATGAGAAGATTTCTTTGTAACCATAGTCTTTGAACGATTTGAAATCACAGTGAGATGATGAGAGTTTCACCGGTTGACAATAGTCTAACGATCAAGCAAGTGAAAACATAAAAAATCTTAATGTGTAATATGTATTGCATAGAATAATGTCTTTTTTTACTTGAAGAACTCTACTCATTTTGTAACATCATTGATCTCCCATTCTTTGAAGAATCGTAACAAAAAATAGAGTATTTTTATAATTTTTGTGACGAAAATCTTTATAAGTATCTTACATTCTAATAAAACATTAAACATTTTCAATTTTTCAAAAATCAAATAGTAAACAATTAAAATTTTGATTACCCTTTTTCCTTTTAATAAGTAGCTAGCATTCTTTATGATTGCCCTTTTGGGATTGGAAATTATGAGAGTTAAATGGAACAGATCGACCACTAATGATGATATTGAAGAAATGGTAGCATTTTTATTTGATGACTATAGAGTAGCATTATTATACCATGGTGGCACCATGATCAAAACACCATAAATGAGCAAAGTTGGACACAGACACTTGCCCTTAAGAAATTAATGGAAATGGCTCTATGGTACTCAACAGTGACAATATGGTATCAAAGTTGTAATCATAGTATGTGTGATGCTCTGACAGATCATAGTGCTCTCTGTTCCTCAGAACCATGAATGATGAAACAGTAGGTGGGCCAGAGGTGGGCCATAGGTGGGCCACATTTATTACAGACAAAACAGTTCAGACAGAAAGGGACGCTTATAATGAATTTGAGTTGGACCGAATAACATTGTCAGATTATGGGCTTCTCTTTGTCACACCCTTATTTAGTTTAGGCCCATTATGTACAATTTTCTTCCGAGTGGGGACCAATGTGATGCCAGTACATCACTTGTTCAAAAGCATTTTAGAAAGGTTATAACTTTGCAATTATTATTACTTGTGGTTAAATTAAATCTCAACTTATGAGAATTAAATATGTTTTTGATATTATGTAATATAATATTATAATTAAGTTGAAGACAAATTATAATTAGTAGAGTTAAAAGTATTGTGTTAGATGATTTAGAGAATTAAATTCTCGAAAATAAATAAAATAATATAATTCTTAGATAAATTTCAGATATATGTTTCCTTTATTTCAAAATACAGTTTATAATAAAATATTTTAACACTTTAATTTACATTAAATTTTATTTATCACGTACAATGATGAATTTCAATAGTTTGACAAATATATAGAATAACTATTATTGTAAATAGTATTTTGATGTGTGTGAGAATGATGTTGTGTATTTACATAAAAAAAAAAACAGATATCAAATAGCTTGTGTTGAAATCAAATACATTTTGCTTAAATCCAAAAGATTGGTTTCTTTTCATAGCAATATATAAGAGTGTTATTAGCAAACAACGAAATCAATTTTAAAGAACCACAACAACTTAAGAACAATTTTAAAGCCTCCACATCTAAGCATGTGACACAAATGTGTTATCCCATAATCAAACAGAAAACTAAGTTATCGACTACTAATGAAACACACAACTTGAACCAAGATATCCAAATAATAAGAAAACTTCTTTTTCACCTAAACCCTGATTGTTATAAAAAAATTTTAAAAAATTATTGATCAAAACCTAAAAATTCGATAAAAAAATTACAAATAAAAGAAAAATTAACTTTCCATTTGAAAGAAAAAATAAAAAATACAAATACAAAAAAATAAACAAAAATAATCACTCATGTCTCACAGATATTGATGTCTTCTATATATGTCCCTACTTATATTTGTACATATTTAGTTCAAAGGTAGATACTTTCTTTCTACTTTAAAAATATAAAATTAACAAAAAAATAATTAAAATCTAAAGAAATTAAATTAAAATAAATTATTTATTTATTATTATATTTCAATAATTTATAATTAAAATTATTAAATATAAATAAAATTATACTCATTAATATGTCAAATTTGTAAGTATATATACATCATATAATTAATTATATAATGTAATAAAAAATATTAAAAATAAAAATATTAAAAAAAATTATCTAATAATTTTTTAAAATAGTATTATTTATAAAATAAATAATTATAATATAATAAAAATATAGTCATTTATATAAAAAAAATTATAATTTAATTATAAATTATAAATTGACTATAGTCATCTTTACTTCTCATCATGTCAAACATGTAAGTATAGTTTAGTGGAATAGACTTTGTAAGACATCTTACACCGTAATAATACTTATGCTTAAATTTTGCAAAGGTTCTTCGAGTTAAAATACTTAGAAATTCTTTTTAGATTTTATATATCTATAAAGAGTATTAATGATATAATTTAACCTCTTTAAAAAGTCACTAATAGAATATTATCTGACAAAAATTTATATATTTAATATTTACACATGGATTCATAATCCTAGGTAATAACTAATAACTTCAAGCTTAAGTTAAGATTGTTAAAAATATTCTGTAACTATGCAATGTATTGCAACTAGCCTGAATTTATTTTAAAACTGTGGTTGATAACACTTCACAACTTATGGTTGCATTTTCAAATTTCAAACAGGAAACTATTATTCAGAACTGCTTAATCATTTTATTTTGTAAGAAGACAAGATAAAGTAGACAAGATATGAAACAAGTTTATTCCAGTTAAAAAGAATCTATTGAATGAAACAATTTTATTCCAGTTTTAAAAATCTATTGAATTACAAAAAAGTGTTATAATATTAACTAAAAGTATTTGTCAACCATCAAACTTTAAGAAATGATTCTATAGGGAGTCACAAATATAGATATAGATTGAAACATAAGATTTTTCTTTATACAATTTTACAAGACTATATATTCATTTTTTGTTAATTTAATATATTAATGCACAAGTACAAACATGAAACGAGATAAATAATTAGGATACATAAAAACGTTAATTCACCCATTATCATATTTTTTTTTATAAAAACTATCTGTGGAAACAAGATTAAACTAATTATATAGAACACACTTATTTAACTCTGTATAAGTATCAAATAGGATCACGACAGTCCTTTCTTGTCAACCACATCTCAATCATTTTGAAATAAATTTCATTCATATAAAATATTAGTAGGAATTTAATTGAAAGAATAAAGATAAACGGATACCAGATAACTCTATTTTATTATTTTATTAAAGTGAACCTATGTTGTCATGTTTCCAAATACAGATTAATTGCTGCACCTAATTAACAAGCAGTTTCTCACCGAGAATTCCCTGTTATCAAACTACTCTACAATTTCTTCTAGTAATATAATAATCTATATTAAAACATAACAAATATATAATTAAAACAATAATATATTAAATTATAAAGTGAGAGTAATTTTTTAAAGGTGTAAACACATCATCACCTCACCCTGCTTTCAACCAAACAAAGAACTCATTGTGTTGAGAACAAGTACAACAGATTCCAAAACAGTTTTGAAAATGCCACAGCACCTAAGAAAAATGCGACCAGCAAAAAACTCGTTTTCCTTTATGCTGTCCCCCATCGCAACTCTATTGTTCTTTAATTCTTTGACACTATTTAATGCATAGCGTAGAGTATAAGCAAAGTCAGAGGCAAATTTTTAATTAAATAATAATAATATTATTATTATCATACAGTCAACTTGTTCTTTTTTTTTTTTTACATTCAACATTCTCATATAAAAACCATTTTGTACAAATTTTCCATCTTAAGTTGCTAATAGTTACAATTTAAAGACCCATAACAAAAAGAAATCTTACCATTCTCTTGAAGACTTCTATCTACAAAAAAGAGAATGGTATTTAAACACAGACCTCTGATCTCAAATCAGTCCTATATCATTATTTGGATACTAGACAATTGAGTATATTTACAAACAGACACAAGATAATACTTTATCTCTTCCTCTGAACTCAAAAGATCCAAAAATTACTTCTTCTTTCCGTGTTTATTGTATGAAGACTGGTTATGTTTATGTTTATGTTGAACTCAATCCTAATATTAAAACTGCGAGAGAGGACAGGATCTATGCCAGGGCAGGGATGCTGCAATTTCGTCTATCCCTATCAAGGCAATCGAATCCCTCAACTCTCACAACAGGATTGTTACCAAAATTAGCTCGAACACACCCTCCCTTCCTTGAAGAGGATGAGGGAGATGGTGGAAGACCTGATGCGGTCGGAACCACCACCCACGACTGCGGTGAGAGAGGAGAAAACGTCTCATCTCCAAATCGAGCATCTTGAATCAAAGGGTTAGTTGCTCTGCTAGGCGGCGACCCACAGAAAAATGGTGGCGAGGAGGCTGCCACTGGCCATGAGTGCTCTACATCAAAATCACTGTCCTGAAAAACCATCAACACACAAAATCAATTAAATCTGAACGCAACCTTCATATCAAAACAACAAATTAACCTAAACCACATGGCTCAAAACAAAAGAGAAAAACCAAATAAAAAACATTAAAGAACAATACCTACCTTGTTGAGTATGTTGTCCAGAGGATTCGAACCAGAGGAGGTTGAATCACACGGCTCGACCTGGCAGCTGCAGAGAAACAAAGTATGCAAAGTTTAGCAATAATAATTGTAATAATATTTTGAAATAGAACAAGGAGAAGAAAGGATAGCGCCTATACCTGAGATGCCATCGGAAGTTTCTAACAGGGTGATCGTTGACGGGAAAGTTGAAGAGGCCGCAGAGGCCGACGCGGCGGGGCTTGGGACAAACCACGCTAATCTCATCGTGTGATGGAACGACCACGTTTTGGATGGCAAACTGCTTCATCTTCCTGCTAGGATTTCAATCTATGTATTTAATTACAACTAAAACCTGCTCCACACCAACACAAGTAGCAAAGGAGAGAATAATTAGAAGAGGTCATTAAAAGAAAATTCAAAAACAAAAAGCAATAAACAAATCAAGCGTGTCAAACCAAATTTGGTAATAATATATTAAACGCAAAAGCACATGTAACTATTTGAACAGCTGAAGGTTCAGATCTAGTAAAATTGAAAAACCTAAAGACAAAAACAACTCATAATCACGCGTGGAGTTTCTTTCTGAAATCTCAATCACCTAGCTCCTACCATAGCTACACACCTCACCTACAGATCTAACTAAAACAACAGAATTATTTGCGTGATTTATTTATGCAAATAAAAAATGGTTACATGAATTGAGACAACATAGATCGAGTGAGATCTGGAAAAGGAAATTGCTGGTTTATGATTATTAAAATTAAACTTGAATTTGGCACAGACAAGGATTATAGATCGAGAAGAGTGGTGATAGTAGAAGCAGTACCTGTGAGGTGAGGTGAGGTTTGATTAACTAACTGTACAGAGGCTGTGAAGAAAAGAAAAGGATTTGAATTGAAAGAGGAAGATTGAGAGAGAAGGGACAGAGAAAAGTGAGGGGAGAGGGATGGAGAAGATTGAACTATGGCTTGCAACCACACTTCCTTTATATTTATCTTATATTTATAATTTATAATTTATTTTAAGGGGAGATTTTTATTTTAATATGTATGGTTAATTCATGCGGACGGTGCCTCCCGCGATAAATCACATCGATTTTGGCACCCATGAATCATGAATACTTTGTCTTCTTAAAATATTAACTATCATACTATGATGTGAAAAATATCTTAAATATCAACCCATCCCTTGGGAATGAGAATGAGTCTTGTATGGTGGAGCATTGCGCAACGCACTACGTTTAACCTCCTCCCTACACGTGGCACCCTCTCCCCCTTTTACAACCCAAGGTCGGCAAACTCATACTTTACTATTCTTTTTCCTTTGATCCTTTTCTTACCACCCTGTTAAGACTCCATCATTCAAATCCTTTATATCATCATACCATACTATTCAAAATAATTAAACCCTTTCTCTAACAATGTTTTTCAAACTTATTTCTCCTTTCTCTTTTCTTTCTTCAAACTACTTATTTTTTTCTCTTTAAATTCTTTTATCATTTTTCTTTTTAACTTTTCTCACTCCTATTTTAAAATTTGTGGTGTGTTTTTATGCGTATTTTTTTATTTTTTTTTATTTGATGTTTATGATTATTAGGTGTTTGACTTATTTATGTTTGTTGATAAAGATGAGTTTAGTTGTGGGAATATTTTTTTTTTTAGAATGTGATTCTCTTAAAATGTTAATTTATTTGTATTATATTGCGTTTATGTCTCCTATCTTGTCTATGTCAATATAGTTGATGTGTTGTAATGTCGGTTGAATTTTCAGGTATTTAAGTGTTAAAAAGTTTGATCTATGTATAAGAGATACGATACTCTTAAAATATCTCATTTTATTTTTTTATAAAATTCCTATAACCATTTTTTATACTTATTCAAATGATTTATTCTAATTAATTTTATGTTACCTATCTCACAACCACATCACATCTATCTTTCCTTTATGTAATAATGTATCTATTTCATTCTATAAGATCAGATATCATATAGATTTGTTTTAACATTTTTATTAGTCGTATCTCTCTTATATTGCTTATAATATTAATTATATGTAATATAACCAATAACATGTACTATAGCCTAGAATGGTGATTCAGTAACCATTTTTTTTATAAATGTTAGTATACATATTCTACTTTCGGAAATATAGTTTCTAACCTTTTATATTATTACTAGTGAAAACTTAGTAAATACTATAAAATATTTAGTGTGGCATGTTTAATAAGAAGATCATAAACAACCAATTGTTGTTGTAAATTTCACCAAGTTTTAGTTGGTAAGAAAAAACAATGAGTTTAAAATAACATGTTGACATTTTTAATTGACTTTCCTTTTTAAGTGTATATTAATCTCATGCAATTACTTATTTGATTTTTAAAAAAATAAGTATATCAAGTGAGAAAGTTGGAGTTTTACCACGATATTAATTTAATTGCATGGTCTTTATCCCAAATTTAAACACCCATCTCACTTAATTTTTTTATATCTGTTTTTCAAAAACCAAAGACAAATTCTTGCAGCAATGAAATCCATTTTTTTTAAAAATATGAAATATTTTGACATATTTTTCTATATACGAAATTGAGATCAAATATCTAATGTTCGAAAGAGAAGATATTTCCTAATCATGTTCCAGCATGTTAATCTCATTTGATATATCTTTGCATTAATTTCGATCTTTAAGTTCGGTGTTAATTTTAATAAAATAAATATTACATTTTCATTTGGTATATATTGATTTGTTATATACTGTTTTCATTTATTTAATAGGGCTATTAAAACTAAACAAAACGAGATATAATGTTTCACCATGTGAATCTCCCGATTATTTTGACTTGAGTAACAATTTTGTTTTTACTAAAAATCTATTCATTATGTTTTCGATTTGTATAGGGCAATTTTTAATTATTCCATAGGTCTGTTATTAACAAATTTATATACACTTAAGATGATTTTCACTTAAAAAATTCCTCAGATAAAGTTGTCATATAAATCGTTTTTTTTTTTGTTTTAAAAAATTGAACGAAGTAATAGCTTTATTAAATGTTCTTTGCATTCTTCTGACCTTCTCAATTTTTAAAATTTGTGGACTTCCAATATTTATTTTTTCACTATATTTTTAGTGAGTGTAATAATATATAACTGTACTTGCTTTATTACACATCAATTAAAAAAATTAGACACCAATGAACTACCGTTGAATTATTATTGTTTTTAAATATTTATTTACGATAGTTCAATCTGGATCTTATTCTAATAATAATAATAGAAATGTGTTGAAAGATGGGGAGGGCTTGTTTGTACAAAAGAAACCCTAAAAGTCAAAGAACAGAAAGAATGTTAGAGACGGGCAGATGATGAGAAAACAGTGAGAAATTGAAAAAGGAAAGAGATATTGAAATAAGTTGAAGATGACAACAGTGCTGGAAAGAATTCGAATAAAGATAATCAGATATTGTGACGCAGTGACTTTTTGGCCATTCGAATTTTGACCCTCAAACTGACCCAACACATATGCCATCTACATAAAATACAAATAATTTTTTTTTATCAGCCCATAAAATACAAATAATAGTTAACGGATGAATGTATTTGTTGCAATTTGATTAGGATTTGTCAGCAAATTCATTCCTTATATAGCAGTTTTTTAGCAAATGACATGTTACTACAACAAATATAGAAAAAAACTTCCAAATATTATGTTTTAAACAAGAGTATATCAGACTTTCGATCCAAAACATTGAATGAATGTGGTTAAGAATAAATATATTTTTTATGGGTGTGTATTAAATTTTTTTTTTAAGTATTATCTGGTATATATATTGTGAGGTCATGAGATGATCACTGAGGGGCTGTGAAGTCATGGGACGATCACTTAGGGTCTGTGAGGTCATGGACTAATCCAATTAATATATTATAACAGTCCAATCCGAGAAATTAATGACGATACCCGCAAAATCTTCATAAAGAATAGAGTGCGAAATTGGTAGAAGTGGGTGTTACGAGAATTTATGAAGGAATTAAGTCATGAAAGAGAACCGTTACAAAGAATGGCAGTGGAGAAGTTTTCTGTGAGAAAGAAAGGAGGCCGAACAGGAAAAGGAACCAGAAAATTGAAAACCACTGTTTCCTAATACATTTGATGCTCTAGCTAAGGGTCATCTGTCTTGGCTAGAACATATATATACCAAAATTCCAACTTCTCTGATTATGATTTTGTCTTAGTTTAGTAATTAATTGGATCTGCAAATTGAAAAACGTCTCATAAATTACCAACTATCGAATCAAGCCCATAAAGAAAATCCATAAATTGTCAATTATCGAACCATACCCATAATCTTACCTATTCTTAAAAAAAAAAAAAAAAGACATATTGACGAAGAAATGAAAGACATATCTTTTCTTGCATCTAACCCCAAAGTAGTGCAATCATATTCTATTAGCTGTATGCAAATTACCTATCGGTAAAGTTTACTTCATATGATTCTTTTACCAAAAATTTAAAACAAAAATGGCCTTGATATGATTTACTTTCTGTCATCAACATATTATTTATTAATTGCATAAAAAGCATATTATTTATTAATTATATAAAAAGCATGTGAGGGGGTGGCCAAGTTAGGCTTACGATTTGGTGAAAAGGACAGTTTTTGGTTTGAAAGGATTGGCACGCGTTGGTCCCAAAATCAAGTTGGTGTTCACACAACACAGCTTTTGGCAGTGGCTTTTAAGAGGAATAGATCCAAAATCAACACTAATGGGGAAGCATTATAAACGATGCCCATGCTTAGCATTACAGAATCATTTTGTTGACGTAAGTAAGCTCGTAAAAAAAAACTAGTGGGTGTCTTAGCGTCGACAATAATACTTTATTTTCACGTGCTTCATATCCACTGGACATAGGGTAAGCCAGCAATGATTTGACATCAAATTGCTAAATTTTGTTGACCATTTTCTTACAATTTCAATTATGAAAGAAAATAAAATCCTGGGTCTTCCACAATAATAGGATTACGTTGTTTGTTTAACAAGCAAAATCAATGAAAGTTGTAAAACAACCACGAAAAAAAAATAGGAAAAATGGTTTTAAGAAAAAAGACGTAGTCTTTTGTCTGTTTGAGATAAAAGGGTAGGGGAGAAAGGATATAAGAGGAACACATGTGAATTTGGAAGAGGTTATTAACGATAATTTGATGAAAGGAAAAAGGTAAGGTGATATTGAAAGTTTGACTTATTTATTATAAGTCCATGAATTTTGTAGCATAAATAATATAATACCTTTTATTTGAAATGTCACATATAAACTAAGACTTGTATACAACTAACTTTGTAGGTCATCTTAAACATTAAAAATTCTTATTTCTCTTTTCTTTTTCATTAAACATATAATTATTAAAACTTTCCACTCTATTGTTTTCTCCTCCTCCATTCCCTTAGTTTTTTTTTTTCACACCATCCAAACAAAACAAAGCATTAGTTGTTCTCAACTTGTAAGACTTTGTTTGGAAAATGCCACAAGCGAAAGAAAAAGGAAAGTGGAAAAAGGGTGGTGTGAGGAAGTCGAAGGTTGAAGGATGTAGGTCATCTAGTTTTGGGAGGCATTTTGTTCTGTGATGCAATGATCAAACGAAGTAGTTGCTTCGTGACGTATTGGGTTGGATATAACTGGATAGGGAAACATTGGCAGAACCAATAACTTTCATTATCCACCATAAATAGTAAACTAGAAAAATATCTTTACCAATTACAACTACTATGGTCACCCCACAATGAAACTAAACACGCAGGAGTTTCCCACGAAAAATGGCAAAGCAAAATTTACATTTTCTTACGCTTTCCTTTTTTAAAAACATTTTCCGGTGATGGCTGAAGAAAATGTTACAAGGTATACAACACTAATCATCGATTGGAACCAGAACTAGAACACATTTAAATGCAGAAAGAAGAATGGATTGATGCCTTATGTAACAAAACAGCTTGATGAGCCGAGAGAAATCTGAAGAACGACAAATATGTGAGGTGGTTCCTAAAGAAATCAATCTGCAACTCTCTTGAAGATTTCTAAAATGTGAGGACACAGAACTGGTCAAGTTCAAGCGGGGGCTGCCTCGGTGGCTGCTGCAGCTGCAGCTGCAGCGCGCTTCTTGGCAAAGTATTCGTCAGCGCGAGCAAGGTTTTTGGCAACTGATGGCTTAACCCATTTCTTGCGGCCAGGAAGCAAGGTGAGAGAACATCCAGCACCCTCAAGTTTCTCCTTTGCTGCTGTGGAAAAGGCACGGGCTTTTAGCGTCAATTTCTTGCTCAGCTCTCCTTCAGCCAAAATCTGAAACCAGAAGGCACAATAAATTTAGTTTTGATCCATCAAGACCAAATTTGAGGACCTTCGGAGTTCGGATGATGCATTGCATGGGTAAATAGAATTAAAAGGCTAGCTTAAACATGCTATATTATCTAGTTTAAAGTTGTATATAACCCAATTTTTTGCAAAGATTTTCCTGCGTGTCTAGGAAACCAGAAATGCTTTTATACAGAATGAATACAGTAAAATTTAATCAACAGATGCATGATGATCAGAGTACACAACATTGGCCAGGGCGAACTAAAGTTTCAACCACCAAATTAAGTAAATATCCTCTCAGAAATTCTAGAATCATTTCAACCAGCATACTTCCATTTGAAAAGCTTATTGAAATCATTGTCAGTGTAGAGTGCAGTTTATTTACCCGAACATTAATTTTCTTTTGGTAGAAAAATTATCATTTAAAGATTCTGCTACACTGTGATGGGAATCCCACAAAGAGTATTTTCAACAGAATAATGAGTCCAGCATTTGGCATCTGGAATAAAGATATGGAAAAGACTATCACCTTTTATTGTACGAAAAACAAAGGAATAGCATAAAGATATGAAAGAAGGACATAAATCAATGACTTTGAATATTTTCCTCCTGAGCTGTAGGCTGCAAAGTAATTATTGCTTGAAAAATCACCATAGAGTATGTTTTTAAGGGGAGTACTGACAGTCTGAAAAGTAAGCCAACTGACCATAACCCAATTTATCCATGTGGATGAAAGCAATGGTCTGATTCACAATCCGAATAGATACAAGTATACGAAAGTTTTGGTGTTTGGAACAAAATTTATAGCCTCAAACCACTGACACATCCACCTAAATATCATATCACACATACCAAAAGTGCAGATAAACTAAAATAACAAACTAGGATGAAAGGACAAAAAAATTAACAGAAAGTAAGTTCATTCACAGCAGACCAGGGGACTCTAAAGAATTGACCTTTGTGATAGTTGTTGTTACTGCTAGAAAACTAGCATCCTCATTTATATTTAAAATTTAATCATTCATACATAATACCTCTACACATCCAGAAAATGATCATGAAGAAGTATGATTAAAGACAACAGCTAAGGAAGAAATTTAGATGTCCTTAAATCAACAAGTAATCTGTACCTTCAAAGGAAGTCTCCTTTCTCTTCCTGATGGGTTAATCACACCTTTCTCCTTCAGTGACTCAAGAGACACCTCTTCCCCTTCCTTAAATTTAGCACCTTCTATGTCTCTCAGATTTACATGGACATATTTGGGCAATCCCTTATGCATACCTTAATATAGGACAAATGAAAAGAAAAAAAAAAGTGCATAAAAAAAAGTTCCGAAAGAGATAAAAGCACAGTCATTGACTAAACAAGTTAAGAGAGGAAATAGAAAAAAGAAGAAATATGAAAGAGTGCAAAACCACACAACCTCTACTATTTGCTGGTTAACGTTATTGGAAACTACATATAAAATCATATTTGAAATACATTAAATCAGTGAGACGAACACAGTACTGTGACTTATAATAAATTTCAGCTAATAGTGTGTTCGAAAGAGCATGTTGCAAACATTTTTCAATGTACAACATCTGAGATGAAAGGGGACATGATTAGTAAAGATGTCTGACATAACAACATCCCAAATGCAACGATTCCCTTCCTACAAGAATCACCATTTCCGGACTCTTGTGTCCTCCGAATGCTTCTTCAAATATTAGAGAAATTCATCGTGTGAAGTCCCACAATATATATATATATATATATATATATATATATATATATATATCCCGTCTCTAGGGTTGATAACAGCTTGATGACTTACCAAATACAATGTAGCAAACTATATGTAACCAAACTGCTGCCTACTAATAAAACAGTTTACACTTCAACTTTTGATTTCAATTTTAAAAGTCACTCAATGAAAAAAATGAAAAAAATGAAAAAAGGGCAACAAGACATGGATCATGAAGGTATCCCAAAGGAATTAAAGTAAAATGACATGTAACAATACCAGAACTAGAGCACAACATACCACAATACACACAGGTAAAAGTAAACTAAGGTATAATTTCAGTCACAATTTTCTTATCTGCTTCAAGGGATTGCAACACTCATCTAACTTGCAGTTTTAAAAGTAATGTTTTTCATTTTGCTACTGATAATGAAAGAATCGCCAATTAATTGGGGGCATTACCTCCTGCAATTCCTCTGAGTTTGGGGAGTCGTCGATAAAGGGGCATCTGACCACCTTCGAAACCCTTCATAACTCCAGGCCCCGATCGAGATTTCTGACCCCTCATCCCAAAACCACAACTTGCGCCTTGCCCTGCCGATATTCCTCTACCCTTTCTCTTTGCCTTCTTCCTGGAACCCGGTTGGGGCCCCAAATTGTCCAGCCGAAACCGAACGCCCACCATGGGCGCTGCCACCGGGGCAGAGGTAGACTTATAAGCCGCGGAAACGACTGGTCTTGGTCGCTGAATCTTCAGACATGGTTTGGCAACTAAGGTTTTCACTGTTCCCTGCAATGCCCAAATGGTTGAAAAGAAATAGAGACGAAGAAGATTCGTATTTGTGTAGAGGAAGATGAAAAACCTTGAAAGGAGCAGACAGCGGCGGTAACCAGGAAAGTGGAATGAGAGAAGCAGTGGCCATTCCTGTGGATGATAGACTCAGAGAGATGACACGATAACTCCAGGAACAAACTTCAAATAACGGATAGGATAACTTCTTCCATTCTTCTTTTTTTATTAGGAAAAAATCAACTTGTTTATTTCTGTAACACTACTGTACTGTGATTATTCAACAAAATTCATAAATAATTTGCATGAATATTAGTAATAAAACAAAACTAAATTCACTCCCAAAATGGAGTCAATTGCATAAAACTTTGTAACTTTTTAATATTCTTCTTAAAATAAAAAGCTATTATAATAATGATATAATAAAAGTCAGACATTAATTAAAATTATGATATTATAAAAAAAATATCACTAGATTAAATAAAAATATTTATCATTTGCTTATATTTAAAAAATAAAAATGCATTTTTTCTTATATATTATAACAAATATTTCTTCTTAGAGTTTCACTATCTATAATTAATTCTACATAGATTATTTTATTGCAATTGTTCTCCTATAGTACATCATCATCACAATTAATAAACATATAAAAATAAAGATAACAGGGTAAATTTAGAGTTGAAAAACATTATAAAATATATTTTATTCAAACATTACTAAATGTATCAAATTCAATCTTATTCATTCAAATGATCAATAGAATCAAATGTGTTTAAAAATAAAATGAAATATATACAACTCACATATTACAAAACACTTAACTTTATTTCAGAAAGATACATGTTCTAAAATTATTTAGAGATTTGCATTTATCATACTACATTCATTATGCTATATATTCAACACAATTACACAAAATAGTAACTTAGTCTTTTCATATGACATGTGAGACTAATTATCTTTCAAATTGCATACTTAATCGTATGGACCTCTATCGACTCTCATCACCTACTCATTTTTATATATGTGATTTCGATATATCAATATAGTTAAGATATCTCATTTTAGATGAATATTAAATTCAATACATATCTTATACATCTCAACATAATATTTAATTTCCTGATAATAGACATGTCTACATATTTCATCATATTACCAAATGCTCATAAATTTATAACTCAAATCACATATCAATACACACAAATTTTATATATTTTACTCTATAGAGTAATTCATCACACATTATACCAATTAATATTATAAACTTTAATATGAAAAACATATTTAACACAAAAATCAAAATACAAAATTATAGAATTTCATAAATAAGTATTTTCGGCCAACGAACATTCGATTCGATCAACAAGCATTTAGTTTGCTTAATGACCAGAGCTCTTAAGTTATTATAAAAAAGAATTTCGTCCAACAAAAGTCTAACTCGACGACAAATTTCATGGGAGCTTTTATTTTTATAGCTCACCAATGAGAGTTTGGCCCATCCAACAATCAACTCCCTAAGAGGTTTTATTTAACAACTTGCTCACCAACCAAAACTCTAAGATTTTTCATAAAGTCAATTTCGCTAAGCGAGCAAATATGCATAGTTAAAAAAATACATAATTCACGCATAGGTCCAAATTGGTTCAAGATGAATTTTCTCTTAATTTTTCTTCATAACATTAAATATTTCATCTCAAACTAACTACAATGTACCTATTTGTCTCAAATGTAGTATTCAAACAACTAAACTAACACGTACACGCACACTCATTGCAAAACATTCAAAATAAACTAAAATTTTCATTTCAAATCAATTAATACCTTAATTCAAAGTGAAGTAATTTAAATCAGATATCAACTTACCACGTAAACTTAATGTATTTAAATCATAAACTAATACACCAATTACTACAAGAATTTAAAAAGTAATTTGACCATATCACCTTCACATATAAGTCATCTAACCTAGAAAACTAATTAAAATTTAACTAACTAGCTTCCGTTACGTGTTAGTTGCTAGACATAAGACCAAAAACTCATACTTCAATATTCTCATAAGCAAGCTAAAGATGTAACATACTTAATAATCACAATATGAACATACTCTTACCATCTAGACTAATAGACATTTGTCTTACATCTATAAACCCCACATTCATCCAAGTTTTCTCTAAACATGTAAAAACTTCTCAAATCTGGATAAAAAAAACTTACTCTACTAATTATGATAAGATAGTTTTACTTTATTCTTCTCCAATAATATTATGACACTTTGATCTTTAAGAGGATGAATGATTGATTAAATTTTCAGAGAGAAGTCAGAAAAAAATCGTAATAAATGAGTTTTTAAGGTGGAAAATATGATGCCGCTTCTACCCAGCACTTTTTTGTCATCTTGTGGTTCGGTCCTCAAACTCTTTTGAATTTATCTGTCAATTTTCCAATGGCCGTTTCTTCCTGCACCTCCATACCTTATTCTCTTACCTCCATAGATTTTTATATTTCCAAAAATGCTCCTCGGTAATATTTTGGATTACATAATCCAGAAGTCATTTTTCAAATTTGTAATTAGCTTCCGGATTATATAATCTGGAAGTCTTTTTTCAGATGCATGATTACTTTCCAGATTACATAATCTGGAAGTCTTTTTTAACTTTCACATTATGTAATCCGGAAGTCTTTTTTCAAATGCATTTCCGGATTACATAATCCAGAAACTATTTTATGGGGGTTGCACAAGAAGGATAAAAATGTATTTTCATGTTGTGTATGGAGGTGTCAGAAGAAGATACGGAGGTGCAGGAAGAAACAGTCTTTTCCAATTGAACAATTTGGTCCCATATTTTTCACTAGTGGATCTTGATTCTGTTTCTAAGCTAAGCCACATGTCCAACTCTTGAATTCTTCAGGCCTGAAGTTCTTGGGCTTTTATAATTTGATAAGTGCGGGCTTCTTCTTCTTATTATTACAGTGACTTAATTCCAGCACTGTCTACACCATAGAAAAACGCGTCCAGCTTCAAGACTTGGGCAAAGAAGTAGTTAATAAACACTGACACAAGACATTTATTAAACACTGACACGTGTAAAACAATTTTCAAAAATGACAAGATTTACATGCAAAAGTTATTTTCATACATTACATCACAAACTGAATTTTACATGCAAAATTTATTTCGATACATTACATCAGTAACTTTAATAACTCAAATGTGTTACATAATTTTGAATAAAAAAGAGTCAAAGCATCTTGTACAAACACATCAAATACATTCGTTGGCTTTTCCTTTTGATTTTTGTTTTGTTTCAAACCATCTCATATTTTTCTTATCTATACCCCTCTTAATTTTAATTGTTTTTATCATAATGTTTTTAACATCACAACATCAAATATAAGTTACGTTTCATTCTTATTGAAATATTATATTAACTTGAGATAATGTTAATCTACAAGTATATATAAATTAAGTACCAATAAAAGAATATATAAATAAAAGAATATATAAATGAAGTAATTCATATTTTTTAATAAAAAAAATTGATTTTGTAAAGATGAGTTAAACTTAAATTTATTTTTTTATATAATATTAGCGTATATCTTATTGAGATTTGATGAATATTATCTTAAAAAAATGTAGACTTATACACAATATATAAATTAGACCATCCTCACCTTACAAGCATGCAATCACAAGGTTTCTCATTGATTTTTTTAAGTTCTTGAATATTAAATAATGTACAATTTTAAGAAAGAAATAAATGTAAACAAGCAGAAAACAACTATAAATGAATTGACAAAAAGGAAGGCCACTGATATAGGTTAAAGAAAACAAATGTCTATTTCATTAGAAAATAAAATACTTCTAATACCTTCAATGAGCAACTTCAATGAGCAACTTTTCTGGTTCTACTGATTTGAGTGTTTTATGTGTATGTTGTGGTTTTTAATATAAGGTTGGAATATCCTTAAAGTGTCCCGTTTAATTTAATTTATTTTATTTTTTGAAAAAAAAAATAATTTAATATCTTCTATTTTTTTAGCATATGTGTTAAGACAAACTTCAAAAGGAGTTCAAATCATAAAATAATAAAACCCAACATTCTGTTCACCATGGGATGTAATGAAACATTTTCACCACTTCTATCTCCTTGAGCTAAATGATAGACAAAGTAATATGTGGAAGGGAGTTTGGATAACATTAGTATGGATGATTTGGAATCATAAGAACAAGATTATTTTTAGACATTAAATTTTTGTTGTTATAAGATTGACAAGGTTATATCATCATGTTTTCTAAAACTGTTTGTAGGTGATTGATATCATATAGATAAGTCGGATACGTGTTATAATATATTTATCTTTTATTTAAAAATATTAAAGTCAAGGTGACATGGATTGTATAAGAGTGGTCTGGTCTGTTTTATATTTTGTAGTTGTAGTACTATAAAAAAAATTCCATGTGAAAATATATCTTAGGAAGTGAAATTTTAAGATTAATATAAAATTAGTTTATAAAATAGTATATTTTAAGAAATAGACTTTTAAGTTTAGTTAAACTTTATAAAATTGATATAAGATGAGATTTGTACGATTTTATATATTATGAATCTCTTTATTTTGACATTTAGTTAGTTGGCGTAGATCATACTGTTAGCAAAGATCTTGTTTAGATTTTAGATTTTGTGTCCTGTTTTGAAGGTGTGTTTTTCTGGTGGGTTGATGTAACTGGAGATTCTATATCGTTTTGGTATGTGATTTTTGGGTAATGTGGTGTAAAGTTTGTTGGATCCTTAGCTAATTGGAAGCAAAGAAACTTGTTTTGATTTTTTGTATAAGGGTTGAAACACCTCTAAAGTATGTTATTTTATTTTATTTATTTTTTATTGTTAAAAAAATGAAGATTTTATTTTATTTATTTTTTATTGTTAAAAAAATGAATATTTTATTTTTAATTGAAGTGAAATTTGCAAAACATGTAATCAGCCACATAACATTTAATTACATTTGTTTCTGCTACAAGGAAAATAGTAGGGACATGAAGAGAAAAATCTTGGAAAAGACATAGATAAAACCAGCGAGATGCAGGTAGTGTCTGTAATAAACTACCATACTTAAGTGAGAGCTCTTATTAGGCATTGAAGACGTAAATAAGAGTCTATATCATAATGGGGGCATGTAGGATGGGAAGAAGGGTAACACTAACAGCTCTTGGTGTTGGTTAGTGTGCCCTTGGGGCTTGTGCCTGATTATGCTATGTGTAGCTTACTTAGAGCATACCACTTAAGGGTACTTTCCGGAGTTGGTCATAGTACTAATTTGAGTGTGTAAAGATTTAAGTGGTGCACTGTGTAGGCAGCCAAATCAATGCAGAGCTAGGTAGCCAAAATAGAGGCTCCAGATTAGTTTGGTGTACAAGTAGCAAGGAAACAAAAGATGCCCTCACACCAACCAATCTTTATCAAATACATAAGCTTCTTGTTAGTTTGGTGTACAATGTTGAGTCCACTTTAGTTTTTTGTCTGCAAAATTGAGGCCACTTTAGTTATTTGTAGTTGGTATGCAACTTTATAGAGAGAGAAAAAAATAACAAGAGCAAGAGGCTAGAAATTAGAATAGAAGAAAAATATTATTTAATGATAAGGTTTGTTCCTGATTGGGAATGAAGGTAAGCTAGAATGAAGAAGAAGTAAGGGCATATGGTAGCATTCTGGTGAAAGTAATAGGAGAAAGAACCGGGAGTGAATCCAAAAGCATAAAGACACAATGCATGAGGTCTACTTTTTCTAAGAACAAAAAAGGGTGTATATGCAAATGGAAACTGCAAGCTGAAAAATCAAAGTAACTAAACAGCTATTCAATCACAGAAAGTTTGAAGCAGCTGAGCCATGATCTCATTGTGGCAAGCACAGTACGTAGTGCAGAGCTATCTGAGAAGAGTGAACAATAACTAGAGGCATCCATTTTTGGGGTCTGCATATATAAGACCAATCACCCTACCATCAATAATTTGGCACTGATTCAATTAGGTGAACCTGTGTGTTATTGATGGAAATTCAATGCTAATAGGGATGCAGACAATTCTCTGATTCGTCTTCTCACCACCACCACTACGTACCAAGACAGTGATGTAACCTTCACTGGTTCCATCTACCAACTAATTCTTTGCAAGTTATCAGTAATTTTCCTCGCAAAATCTCTCTTTCTTTACTTCTTCCTCAAAACTTCCAATTCCTTTTTGTTTTTTTTTCCTTTTATGTGTCTCAAACCAGTCACAGGGTTCAACTAAATTTGCATGATGCATTTAGGTATTTTAACATTTCTACCATGACAATCCTTTGTCTACCCTTGCAACTTGAGAAATTATCATGAAACAAAAATCATCTAAAAAAGTGGCTAGAACTAGAAGTAGCAAATCATGGATGTGTCAAAAAGTATCAAATTTGCACTAACACACTTCCCATATACACCAAAACAAAACTAAATTTCCTGTCAATAAGCTAATTATAAGAAAACTAAAATAATTAACAAGATAAAGAAGGGGATTTTAAAGAGTTTATGATAAGATAGTAAGATTGTAGATGTGCCCTAGAGCGTGGCTGATTAATAATCGAACAAGAAAATCAATAGATAGAAACTAATTTTTAGATAAAAAATAATTAGTTGCAATAGTAACTAAATTAGAGACCATTTTAGAAACTAAATAAAAAATTGGTTTATAAATTAGTTTCTATTATTGTTAAATAATTTTTAAATTGGTATCTAATTAGCAACCAAGGTTTTAGAGACTAAATTTAGAAACTAAATAATTGGTAGTTAAAACCTTGATTGCTAATTAGATACCAATTTAGAAATTATTTAATAATAATAGATACTAATTTAGAAACAATTTTTTTATTTAGTTTCTAAAATGGTCTCTAATTTAGTTACTATTGCAACTAATTGTTTTAGTCTCTAAAAATTGATTTCTATTTCATGATTTTCTTGTAGTAAAAAGATAAAAAAAACATGGATGAGAGACATATAATAACACTCCTCCGATTTCTAGAGATAAAGCATATATTCCTATGTTACAAATCTCATCATTAATTAAAGACCTAGAGGCAAAAAAATAAAATAAAAATCAAAACATACATGCTTAGGGGAAGCTTTATTGATTCTTGATGTTATTTATATTTTTATAATAAATGTGAAACTAGCCTTTTGTAATTAGAAAGTTGAATTTTGATGTTCTATAAAAAAATTGAAGTTTAAATTTTAATCTACATAAAAAATAATTGATTAAAAAAAATGTATCCGATAAATTTTTTAAAATATTATCTTGCTTGTAAAAAGGTATTTAGTAATGAAATAGTTATTTTTTTTTATATGACATGGCATCATTTCACAAATATAGTTAATATACTATTTATGGTTTAGTTTGCTTGGTTTTTAACTTTGTTATGAGATCGACAGAGATACTAGATATTATAGTAGACTAAA
Source organism: Phaseolus vulgaris (assembly GCF_000499845.2). Classification (NCBI taxonomy): domain Eukaryota; kingdom Viridiplantae; phylum Streptophyta; class Magnoliopsida; order Fabales; family Fabaceae; genus Phaseolus; species Phaseolus vulgaris. Next base: position 2,149,091 of record NC_023753.2, read on the forward strand.
TTTAATTTAAATAGTTAATGTATAATGCTTTTTTTAATAGTTTTAGTCATATTTAAATATTTCTTTAGTTCATGTAAAATGAAAAGGTCTAATTTTTATTGTAATTTTTTTATTTTTCATCATTTTAAAATTAGACATTTTGATTTTGATCATTGATATCACTACGAGAAAATCATGAAATAAAAACTAATTTTTAGAGACTAAAAATAATTAGTTGTTATAGTGACTAAATTAGAAATCATTTTAGAAACTAACAAAAATCTATTATTGTTAAATGGTTTCTAAATTGGTGGCAACCAAGGTTTTTGCTACCAAATTTAGAATCTAAATAATTGGTAGTGAAAACCTTGGTTGATAATTAGACAACAATTTAGAAATTATTTAACAATAATATAAACTAATTTAGAAACCAAGTAGTCTTTAAAATAGTCTCTAATTTAGTCTCTATAACAACTAATTATTTTTTATCTCTAAAAATTAATTTCTATTTCATGATTTTCTTGTAATGATGTTGTTTATTTATTTAAGGGAAATACATTTCAAAGTATCTTCTACTAGTAGCTGAATTATAATGCTTTATAGGTTGTACTAGAGGATTGCTAATAAAAAAAAAAGGTTGTACTATAGGAATTTTTTTTTATGATGTTTTATTAGAAGTAGACCATATTTCTTGTAGGATGTGATATTTTTTTTTATAAAAAAATTGTATTATAATACTAATATGTCATATTTCAATATTGTTTATAAGAGAATTAAAAAAAACAATGATTTTAATTTTTTTAAAATTAGAATAAAATATTTTTTATTTGATTATAAATAAATTTTATTTATTAAATATTTTTTTTAGAAAGATAAATAATAATAATAAAATTATAAAAACCAAAATAAAGTCGCTATGTTTATAGAGGCTTACAAAAATATACTTTAAACCATTTATTTATAAATTAAAAGTCAGAACATCTTTTTGGAATCCAAAATATAAGAGATTATTACTTAATTGTCATATACTTGATTTTGAACATTCACATTTCATTCATAAATCTACTAAATAGTAAAAATCGTTATTTTATTTATTATTTTAAAAATAAGTAATAGTGTATTCTAAATTTTAAACTCATTTTTCTATCAAATAATAAATAAAATAAAATGAACTCTTCAACATTATCTAACTACTTCAATTGAAAAAAGAGATTTTTTATGAATATGATATATATATATATATATATATATATATATATATATATATATATATATCTTTTATTTAAAATAAACAATACCAAGTGCACAACTCCAATCTTTAGCTGGTTTGGCTAGGGTATAGGCAACAGAGCCAATTTATTTAATGTGTGTGAAGTCCTTTTTCTTTTTTAACAACCTAGTAATGCATTTACATTTTATTTTATTTTATCAATACAAAATGTATTAGGAAACCTCCTATTTTCAGTGACATAGTGAATAAAAAGGTGATAATTTAAATAAAATGCTGCCGCTAATAAGTCATTGTAAACGTTTGTTAATGTAGTAAAAACTAATACGACCCACGGGATTTATTTTGTTATAAAATAAAATTGAATTATAATTTTTTTTTATCTAATAGCACACTATTGTTATGAAGCACAATATTGGTTGTACAATTAATAAGAAACGAAAATAATTAGAAGAAGTAACAAAATGAGACATGAAATATAAAAATATTTTTGTATATATGCGCCCAATTTTTAGTATTGACCACGTGAAAATATTAAGTCAATACACTTTAAGGAAGCACACAAACAATTAACAAGTAAAAGTGAAGAAACAAACAGAAGAAGAAAAGAAGGAAATATTTTTTGATAATGTACATATTTAAAAGATAATGAAAAAACATATATTTGTAGAAATGAAAGTTACAAAAAGTAAGAGAAACAACACAAATAATAAGACATCAAAATACAAGCGCTTTCATGTGTATAGGTGACATAATTTTAGTTTTGAGAACATGAGATTATTAAATGCACAAATTTAAAATAAGACAACACATTAATCATAGTAGTGGAAAACATAACTTTCATGTAAGTGACATATCATAAAAAAAAATCAACACAAATAATAACAAATGAAATTATTATGTAAGTGACATAACTTTCATGTAAGTGACATATCATATATTAAATTATTATGTCAACACATTTAAATTAACAGATCACATTACATACATATAAATATCTTAATGAAAAAAATACACCTAGAAATGAAAGTAACAAAAAATATAAAAATATATATAAAAAAATAACATATAAAATATAGATGAGTGATTTTGTAACTATCTTAATTTGAAAGTTATTATAAAAAAAATGTGTAAGCAAAGTAGTTTTTTTTTTCAAAAAACATAAATGTGAATAAAGAGCACTATGCAACAAAACATTTAAAAATATATTATATTAATTATAATTTGTAGTGCTGAAGCACAACTATCATTACAAAGCACCAGATCATTCCTGCAAGTAATAAAAAAATTATCATAAATATAATTAGTAAAAATAAAATTGAAAATGCCAATAACATAAATGTAAGGCTGATAGTACAACTATAAATGAGTATGACAAAACATAACATAAATTAAAAATTAACATATATGAAATATAGAGGTGCAAGTTTGTCTATGTTAACATTTCAGTGAAGAATACATTAAATTATTAAATCAACATAGTTAAAATAAGTCAATAAATTAGGAGTTAAAAAATAGAAATAAGAAAGAAAACTATTTTTTTTATCCAAAAACACGATTGTCATTGCAAAGCATTATCAAAGGAGATTATTACACTACAAGAAAATCATGAAATAGAAACCAATGTTTAGAAACCAAAATAATTAGTTGCAATAATAACTAAATTAGAGACCATTTTGAAAACTAAAACAAAAATTGGTTTTTAAATTAGTTTCTATTATTGTTAAATAGTTTCTAAATTGGTCTCTAATTAGAAACCAAGATTTTAGAGACTAAATTTAGAAACTAAATAATTGGTAGATAAAACATTGGTTGCTAATTAGATACCAATTTAGAAACTATTTAACAATAATAGAAAATTTAGAAACCAATCTTTGTTTTAGTTTCTAAAATGGTCTCTAATTTAGTTACTTTGCAACTAATTTTTTGGTTTCTAAAAATTAGTTTCTATTTGATGATTTTCTTGTAGTGTTAGTTTTATTTATGAAAAATAATAAAGAAATGATAAATGAGATTGTTGGAGATCCCATATCGACTAGAGATTAGGATATTTTATTCTTTATAAGTGAGTGTACACCTCACTTTATAAGTCGGTTTCATGAGATTGAGTTAGATTTAAAGTTTACTTCTTAACATGATATGAGAGTCATTTAAGGCTTGGGTTGAATGTTGTTTAGGAGGCTTTTAGTTAGTTAATTTGTTTGTTAGGTTACCTTAGGAGAGTTTGTTGGGCCTATCGTGTGGCACCCGATATTGGTCCGTTAAAAAACATTTACAAAATTTACTATATTAATTATAATTTTATGGTAGAGCACAACAATAAAAATTAGTATTATCTACGGATTTTTGCTCACGGATCTAAATCCGTAGGTAAATTCAGCATTACTTACGGATAATACTTACGAATATTACTTACGGACAACATTACTTACGAATATTACCCATAAATATGAATCTGTAGGTAAATTCAGCATTACCTACCAATTATTACCCATAGATCTCTATTACATACCAACTTTATCTACAAATTTCTATTACCTACAAACTATTACCCATAAATCTTTATTACATACCAACTATTATTCACAAATCTCTATTACGTACAAACTATTACCCACAAATTTCTATTACGTACTAACTATTACCCATGAATCTCTATTACCTACTAATTATTACCCACAAATCTCTATTACCTATAAATTATACTCACGGATCTCTATTACCTACAAATTATTATCCATGAATCTCTATTATCTACCAATTATTATCATAATAACTATAGACATAATATTAAAAAAATTACTATAATATATTAATATTTATAAAATCCTAACAAATATTCATAAATAATAATAATAATAACTAATAGGTATACATATTATTAATATTATAAAATTAATAATATTAATATAATAATATAAAAAATATTATTAGTATTATATTAATAATATGAATAATATTATTAATGATATTAATAATATGAATAAAATTAATAATATTAGTAATAATATTAATATATTAATAATAATTAATAATATTAATATATTAATAATAATTAATAATATTAATATATTAATAATAATTAATAATGTTAATAATATTAATAACATTATTATAATAATTAATAACGTTTTTAATTTGAATAATAATAATATTAATGAAATTTATAATATAAATGATATTAAATATATGAATATAATGACATTTATAACTCCCTTAACAATATTCGCAATCTTTTTTTTTATCGACAAGGAAAAAATAAATATGGATATCTTTAAATGTGGTCCAATTCTTATATATCCTGAACATCTAACAATCAATTCAACCTAAGAAAACCCACATCCCTTCACAAACAGTACAAAAAAAAAAATACTTTTGATCAACCTATAACAAATCACATATTTCTAATCGAAAACATAATGGATCTAAACATGAATTGGAGAAGAAAAAATAGACTGATGTAATTTTGGAAATAATCCAAGACCAAACCATTTTTTATTCTTAAAGACATATTATTTTGTATTTGTCTCAATGTTTTTAAAAGGGATAGTGTTAACTATTTTTTAGGCAATCAAATACATAAGTAAAATTTGGAGAAAGTAATTACGAAGAAAAACGTAAGTATTGAAGATAAAACAGAATTAAAATTTAATAGGCGCAATAAATTAAATGATGAAATGAAGAAAACAATTAAAAAATATTACATAAAAGTTATTTTTGGATATATAGCCAAAGCTTCCTGATTTTGATTAAAGTTGCTGTCAGTATCTGTGTAAACATTAATTAATCTATCTTTTTAGTCAGGTTAGGCTATTCAAAAAAGATACTTCTCAGACCAAAGATAAATATATCTCAATTTGCACATCAAATATTAGTATCCCTGGGTAAAAAATTCAAACCAAATGATCAAAGGCAATCCATTAACTTTTTCGCATGTTTGGGGACTTTTTTTTTTATATTTTTGACATAAATGTTAATTGTAATATATATTCAAAATTATGAATATTAAATGTTTTTTTCAACAATTAAAACTAGAAAAGAAAAGTGATTCAAATGCCTATTAATTATTTTGGTGTCAGATAATTTATTATTTTTTTCATGGGAAGAAGTTGTTATTAGAGATTGCTATCAGTAGGTCTAATCATGGTATTTATACTGGTATGCACTATTTACTGCCACACCAGAGGTCAAGCTTGACCTAAAAGAGAAGAAACTTTGAATTGTTTGTAAACAGTTGATTGTACAATTATGGCTTTCTAAACTTTAAGGATTAATTTGGTTTGGTGATAAAAATGATTTGATTTAATCTGGTTTGAAAATTTTGCTGTAGTGTACTGTCGGTTGGTCTCATGAGTTGAAACCTGTTGAGATTGCATCATTGAAGAGCTACCCCACGCCTCAAATGAATTTGTCAGAAAACTTTTTTACCTCTAATAGATATCACCATAATCTGATTTGTAGTACCACGATCCGGAACAGGTATTTTCTCCTCTCCACGTTTTCATCAATAGAATCCAAAATGCCTGAGAAGTTTTGAAGTATGAAGTAGTTTTAATGTTTCATTTGATTTTGTTACCAATATTGAGTTGGTGATGGTCTGAACATGTATGCAGTTTGTTAATTTGTTTTATTTCTCTCCCTAAAAATTCTCTTCATTTTGCTTCCCGTCTACATTATTAACTAGTACACATAAATGCAATGCACTTTCTGTCACAATGGGAAAGGTAACAACTTTTCAATTTAAATTTTGACTGCTTGAAAGGAAGGAGGGCAGCATGGTGATGAAGACAATTTCCTCTACTGGTTTGTAAGTTGGCCTTGCTAGAGTTCTGAACATGGAAGAAATGTTTGTTGGATTTACTGCTTAAATTGGTGAAGGACCACTTTAAAAGTAATCATATATAGACACACACTTACAAGAAAAAATTTCAGATAGTTGGGGCGCGCTCATATTGCATGAATCTTTGGGTCCAGGTTTTAAAAATATCAAATGTCTCTTGCAACATTTTCTTCATAGTACCAACCAGCTAGTCAAGGCCAGCTGCAGTAGTGTGGTCCATGAATCACCTGATTTTAATGCCTAGCTAGCTCTCTTATTAGGCAGTGTCTTCTTTCTCCTTTATAACCATTTCAGGTGTGGTGGGGAAAACCTCTCACTTTGTGGACAAGAGGCCCTCTCTAATTATTGTTTCTTTTTGCCATTTCACATATATTCTGCTCCAAATCAAGAGGCACACCTTAATTAAATTCAACAAACTTACGTCAATCACTAGGTAATTAAACAACTGGTTAATTCAAGCTATAGCAACATTTTGTATATGTTTGGATTCTCAGAACTGTTTCAATGCTTAAAAGTATAAATTATTTAAAGTAAATATAACTTTGCAATACACAAACACAAACACACGTATATTCTCTATCAGTTACACAGAGACTAGAGAGTTTGGATTCAATGAAATGCATCTAAAGAGAACAGAGAATATAATGATGAAAACATAAAGAAATTTGAAATCCATTTCTTCACTTTCTTCATGCACATCTAGTGAAAAGGACTATGTATATGTAATCTATGAGATATAGCAACTTTCAAAGAATAAAACAATAAGTGGGGGTCGAGTCTATCCCAACTTAGATTGCAAAAAACCCTAATGATAGATACTGATAGCAACCCTTCGTGGATGCAAGTCTAAGTCCCCTGGGTAGAATTTTACACCCAGAAGGAGGCATTGAGCTATTGTGGACCATACACAACCTGTTCTCAAACATCCCCCTCTTTAAGCACAATAACCACGCTAAAATGTCTACGTACGCTATGCCTTGTCTTGCTTTCTTTCTGGTATAAATGTCATCTTTCATTCTTAGGGCAACCTTTAATGCTCAAAGATTTGTACTATACATTTGATTGCCATCCTTTGTTGGTAAAGATTTTCTTTTCGAATATTAGTTAATCATTTTTTTCAATGCATTTGACTGAAATTATTTGAATATTTTTGAACCCTTTCTTGGCAGTTCCAGCTAGGGCAAATAAAAAAACAAAAAAAAACTAGAGGCGGAAGCTTCGTATAATTATCCAATAACCACTATAAAGCTCATTTTCTTTCTATCTTTCTTCATCATATAATTCATTTTTATATTTTTTTTCCCTCTTATCTTGATACATATATTAATATGATTTGGCAGTGTATTAGGAATAATTAATACAAAAGCAACATGTTTCTGAATCCTTTTCTAATTCCGTCTGTCATTTCCCAAGTCTCAACCAAACCAGACGAAGCTAGGTAGCATTTTGCGAAAACCTGATTAAGCCCCCCACTCCCACTACCACACTCACGCTCTCCTTTTAAAGTCACGAGACCCACTGTCCCCATTGTTCATTCAATTTTTTGTGTGGGGGGAGATAAGAGAGAGAGAGAGAGTGGCAGAGGAACTGATAGAGAACTTTCAAAGCTCTTTATCTTCTACCATCACTCAACTAGCCTCTATATTGCAGTCTCAAACTGAAAGTCTAACATATTTTGTAAAAACCTTTAGTTTTATCCGCCCATCTGAAACAAAGAGTGTTTGCCTCACATCGTTTTTTTTCCTCCTTTCTCTTTCTTTCTCTCTCTCTCTCTCTCTGTCGGTACCATGTAGGTCTTCTCCCGCTACTATACCTTCACACCCTTTTCTGATTCAGTATCTCCTCCTCTTTCTCCTTCTCTAACCCTTAACTTTTTCTCTCTCTTATGGCTTTGCTGTTTCTTTACAGGAGACCAGAAGGAAACCCGTTAGATCTTAACAATTTGCCCGATGAGTACTCTAGAGATGGCAAACAAGTCCTTGAAGACCATACCTCTTCAACCGGTAAACTTCATGATCGTACCTATACTCTCACATACACGCTAAAATACCAAAGGAACATATTTTTTTCTTTCTATTTTCCGAATTCTATTTCCGAATCACTCACCGTGGGAAGAAGGATTTCACTTTTCACAGGAAACAAAATTGAACACTGCCGTGATTTGTTACCCACCACTTGGGTATATTCTTTGACTATGAAACAGTGCTCATCAAACTCTCTTTTTTCTTTTTATTTCATTCCTGTTTTTGTCCTGGTGTCTTTTTCCTCCTATTCTTCTTTAAACTTGAAAGGTAAACATCATGCAATCTGGAAAAGTAGATAGAAGAAGAAAATACAATAAAGGGGAGTTGTAGTAGTTAGTTAGTAAAGCTAAAAATACTGGTTTTTTCTGTGGGCGGTTGGTTAATTAATTAATTAATTAAATTTATGTGATGGATTTGGGTAATCGAGAATGGGCTTAAAGGGAAAGAAGGGTGTCATGGAAGTTGCTTTAATTGGATGGTTATGGTTGCAGGTTGCAGGAAAAAGAAAAGCGGCGGGAAGGATGGAAAAGACGAGTGTGGGAAGGTCTACGAGTGTAGATTTTGTTCCCTTAAGTTCTGCAAGTCTCAGGCTCTTGGGGGACACATGAACCGCCACCGCCAAGGCTAGTACCACCTATACTATTACCATTACTAACACTTTTCTTTTCTTTTTCTTTTCTTCCTTTTTTTCTTCACCCTCTTTCTTTCCACTCTTTAAACTAAACCATTCACTCAACCAAGTCAATGATTTCCTCATCAAAGGTTGTCATTTCAATCACAAAAAGTTGTGTTTTTTGTTGGATCGCTGAAATTCGAGAGGGCCCCTTTTTGTTTTTTCTTCCTTTCAATTCTTTGCTCTTATTTATTCATTATTATTTTGTTTTTGTGATTCTTTTGGGCAGAGAGGGAAACGGAGACACTGAACCAGGCTCGTCAACTGGTATTTCGTAGTGATCATAGCCTTGCTGCACAAGCTCCCCCTCACTTAGGGTATGTATATATATGCACCATTACTTGTTTCTGTCAAATATTTTTAGCTTGTTTTTCAATTTTCAAGCAGAAGCAAGGTAGCATGCAGACATAATATTAGGGTACACAACAGTGTTTAGTATTGATAAAATTTACTTTGTGGTTATATTTAGATGCTGCCAACCGATAGGAAGCGGTGGTTATCACCCAACAGGAGATCCAACGGCACCACTAAGATTCCCGAGGTACTTCTCAGGTTCATCCTCAACTCACATGCCGCCAGCAGCACCGGCACCGGTAGCACCACAGCCATACCTGTATACCTCACCTACAAGGCCAGTGTCATTTGGGTCATCACACTTCCCTCACCAGCATGCGGTGAATGATTACTATGTGGGTCATGTGATGAGTGGGAGTCACGGACACTATGTGGGAGGAGGAGGAGGAGGAGGAGAGAGCACAAGCAGTTACACATGCATTGGTGCACCGGTGGGACAAGGTGGCGGTGCTCCTGCTGTTAAGGACGGGTCACTGCATAATAATCAGGAGGAAGGGTTGAGTTGGGGAAGGGGCTATCGTTTGGATCCTCCCTCAGCGATCAATCGGTTTCAAGATGGTTTCTAATGAGATTCTTTCTGTGAGGGGTAGTGTTTTTGGTTTGTGTTATGTGGTATCATAAAGACACGCAATCCAGAGAGAGAGAGACATTACAAGCTGACACATGGGGTCATGGAGGTAGCTAAGCTAGGAAGAAGAGAGAGAGAAGTGGTTTTGGTTTATCTACAGTAACCAGGGACAGCTTTTGAGCTTATGGACAGGCTCAGCTACTTTGGCTTGGAGTTGTGGGGGTAAATGGGTGGGATTTGTTTCTTCTCAGCATGCTCTTTTGTATTGCTAGCTAGCTAGCTGGGACAACCAGTTAGATATGAACTGAAACTTTCCAAACTCCCTTTTTGCATTTCTCACTCATTCACTTCCTTTTGCATGGCAAATTACAATCACTTCCCTCCTTATTTTTTTCCCTTCACTATAAATACTATACTATATAATACTAATATATATCTATTTATTAATTAGTACTATATATATATATAATTTTATGGCAGTTTATTTAGCATTTCAAAATTCCCTAAAGCTGAGTGACTCTCCCACTCTCTCTATCCAAACCAAAATTGGGATCTTCTAGTTTCTTGAAATGCTTATGGTCTCAGTGTCACACCATGCTTGCACAATTAGGGTAATGAGGCAGAGAGGTTTTGGACTCCTCTTGCGAATAATCATCTTGCTGAATGCTCCCTGAATAGGATATTCAGACCATCAAACCTGTCAAATAACAATTCCTTATTAAAGAAAAATTCTATCCTCCTTCTCAGTTTCCACAATATAGTATATTGTAGATAATTAATGTAAAAGTTTAAAATACATATTATTTATTGCAGCAGACAGTGAATGCAGCTATATTTAATTTGTTTGGTACATACCAAACAAAACTACTATCTAAGGAATAAAAACACTCTTGCTGTCAGCTCCAAGAGCTTCTACCAAATGCAGCAGCTTAGAGAAATATATATATATATATAGATTTATCTATCTCATCATCTTTGTTGAAACAGTAAAACACGTGCAATTAAATAAAATCTTATAAAAAAATATCCTAAATTTGATTTCTTCGCTTCTCCATTATCCTTTAGATTATTTTTGGTTACTGGGATTATTTTTAATAATTTTACTTTATTCATTGTTGATAAAAAAAATTATTCTTTTAGATTTCTAGTTTGTTATATAATTAACAATTTAAATTAATTTGTGTTTTTCTCAAGGTGCATTAGTTCCTTTACTTGTTTTACAATAGATTTTCACTTATCTGTGACACTAGTTATAAGAATTTTTTTCTTCAATATACTGAAATTTGAATTGGAGAACTTTCACACATTTTATACAAAAACTTAATTTTTATTGGACAAAAATTATATTAACAAGGAATAATTTGTTTAAACATTAAGGGATGGTGAAAATGGGGTGCATGTACAAGAAAGGTGTTTGTTAGTGACAGTGGTAGATTTATGGCAGTAGCAAGACGTGACAAGAATTTAGCGGCATGAGATGATGGCAAATGAGACATAAAAAAATTATAGAATAGGCAAATGAGACATAAAAAATTATAGAATATAGGATTGATTTATGAAAAAAGATGTTGCGTCAATTTCTCTTATTTATTTAAACAAAATTAAATTTAATGAAGTTAAATCTGCGTTTAATTAATTTAACATTTCTGAATAAAAAGGGATTTTAAATAGTCAAATGAAGTAGAATCACAAATAATTTAACTCATTCTCAACAGTTTAAAAAACAATTATCAAATGGTGTGATGTTTAACTAGGTGGGGAGGGGTGTATCTAATATCTTGCTTTTTATAAGATACTGGAAGCAACAAATATACTTTACTTTATTTGTAGTCATAGAATCTTATAGGATCCTTAAAAGAAGGTCGTGCGGATAAAGTTACAGCAAAAAATTAAAAACTACAATAATATTAGAAAAAAAGAAGATAAAGATGTGCTTGGGGTTAGATTAAAGAAGAAATTAGTTTGCTTTATAAGAATATAATACTGTTTGTTTTTTCTTATCATAATAAATAATAAATTAATAAAAAAATTGAACCTATATCATAAAAAGTAGAAGTAAATATTACATATACATCACTCTATAAAAAAAGAATCATTACCTGCCGACCTTACACTACAATTTGTTAGATATAACATGTTTTTGGTTATTTATTTGAGTTATATGAATAATTTCTAAATCCGGTAAAAGACATGAAAACATGGTTGTGTCTTTTAAATGAATATAAACAAAAGTGTGATTATTTATAAAGTTGTGTCCATGTGAGGGTATTGAAGGTGAAGAAAAATGAAGGAAAACTGTAATCAGTTTGTGTACTTGAGTCGGTCAGACTAGTTACTTCTGGGTGATCCGAAAGTAATTATTAGAGTGAGTTTCAATACTTGACCAGATCATTGAGTTGAACCTCAGAAAAGTGTTTAGTAGGCATTAGTTAATTGAAATTAGAAGTAGGAGTGCATAATAGGTAGTTTAGCTAGGTTTAGCTAATAACCTTTACATGCCTAGACTCTACAGTGAGGTGGGTGTAGGTAGGTAGCTGATGAAGTGATTAGATAGAACCCAAAGATTACTGTGAGACATTTCAGGCGGCCTAAGCTGCATAGCCTTGAATTATAGACCAAATCCATTTTTGGGCAAGCCATGGACATGCATGAATTTGGGAACAGATATTAGGGTTTCAGGTGTGCTTAAAAGTGCAAAAACCTGGAGGGTGTGTTGGATTTCATAATAGTAGCTGTTAGGTATTGATTAGGTAGGTGCTTAGGAGGAAAAGGACAAAAAGATAGAGACAAATTAATTGAGAGTGGTGTTGGTGTTGGTGATTGTAAGCAAATTTAGGCAAGGAGCTATGGAAAGAGCTAGGTAGATAATAAGTTAGCATGGGAAAACATGTGATCGATGTTGAGATGAGATGAGATGAGATTGATTGATAAGGTTAAGGTGGTTGGTTGAAACCAGAGTATCTATCCATGCAAGATGTCGCGCCACCACTTGGCATTCAACTCAGATATATGTTATTTTGTTAATTAATGGAGCAACAGCTTGGGCCCATTCCCCATACATTTTACATTCACCTTTAAGCACAAGAGAAACATCAACAGTGTCTAAGAGCAGTGATTGACATCTCAATCTCAAATGTTTTTATATACACACACATTTTGCTTTTTCCCTGCTACCTCCCTTCGTGGGGTCAACCTTTTAATTACAACACAACAAACACTAGTGTTCCTCTCCTACTCTACCAATCTCTGCACATTTTTTAATAAACAAACACTAATTACTATAACACTACACCATGAAAAAAAAACATTTATTACATTATAAAGGGTATAAGAGAAAAAAATTGTGTGATTTAAGAGCTGTGTTATTTTTTATTCAAAATCATTTCTACATTTCAACTTTTATCAGTAAGGTGCAGATTAGTCCTGATGAGCAAAACCAAAATAATGATTCTCAGCAACTACCACTTTCTTTCCAACCTTGAACCTCTAGTACTTGTTGCATAAAATGACTAGAGCATTTATTTGGCAAAACAATATTAAATTCTAAATTCCCACTACCTAAAGCACCTTGTTATATCCATATGTTTTCACCTGAAAGCAAATTTCTAAATTTCAGGGTAACTTTTTTAATTTAATATAAAATTATTTTCTATTACTTCAATTGAATCAAAGGTTGAGACAAAATCAAATTTTCTAACCAATAAATAAACAAACAATAAACTTCTGTAATTTTAAGTGTAGGTTATATAAGATAAATCAATTTCAACATTTCTCTCTCTCTCTCTCTCTCTCAAACATCACACGCACAATAAATTCAATAATACATTATTGATCTATTTAGATAATTTTTAATAGAGTTAATAATGAGAAAAAAAATTAACATAAAAAAAATATACATTTTGGTACTTAACCTTTTGGTACTTTTAATTTGTTGTTATAAAAGAAGTAAAATATACTTTTTTTTTAATAAGAAACACAACAATCATTTTCTTTTCTTTTCTATTACTTCATTGTTTGAGGAAAAATACGAGAGAGAAAAACTGGTTTGTTCTTTAAAGTTCTTTAGTAAATGTTTATCTTATTTTCAAAGATACCATGTTATTGTTTTTACGATAGTATTTTATTTTCTTTAGTAAAGTTATCACTAAAAAAAAATATGAAATAAAAATCAATTTTAGAGAAAAAAAATAATTAGTTGTTATAGTAACTAAATTAGATACCATTTTAAAAACTAAAAAAAATTGATTTCTAAATTAGTTTCTATTATTGTTAACTACCAATTATTTAGTTTCTAAATTTGATAGCAAAAATTTTGGTTGCTAATTAGATAACAATTTATAAATCATTTAACAACAATAGAAATTAATTTAGAAACCAAAAATTTTTTAGTCTCTAAAATGATTAATAAATTTAGTCACTATAGCAACTAATTATTTTTTGTCACTAAAAATTAGTTTCTATTTCATGATTTTCTTGTAATGTATACTATTATTTATTATTTACTTTATTTTTCTTTTAATCTTTTAATTTAGTTGTGAATTTATGATGTTTTGATATCTAATACTGGTATCAAAGTTTGATACTTATTGTATTTTGCTGCTATTATCGGTAGAAAAAAATATCTTACTCTTAGTATGTTTTTGTTATTAATACTAGTTTAATATTTCACATTAAAAGAGAATTATTCTTAGTAGTGGATATAGAGCGTTGTACTTTGAAAGTACATATGTCTAGACAATTTTTATAAAGGAAAAATTTAATGGAAGTAAAAAATCTTGGTACATCAAAGTTTCGAAGTAAGAAACATTTCAAATGAAACTGTTGTGGTAAGAGAAAACATAGAAATAAAGATTGTTGAAATAAGAAGTCTTGGAAGTACCTCAAAAGACAAATATTTTAGTGAGCAAAACAAAATTAACATTAATGTTGGAAAATATTTACATGATAATGGATAGTAGATCACTTGGCACATGACTCTTCAATGTAATTGAGTTTACACTTATATATCTTAGGTGGATTCGTATTCATGTAGATGAACATGACTTAGACAATGTAGGACTTAGTACCATAAAAACAAAAGTGTATGATGGTATTGTACGCACAATTCAAGGAGTATGCTATGTGAATTATTTGAAGAATCTATATTCTATTGGGCAATTAGATTACCTCGGATGTAAGATTCGTACTAAAGGTGATGAAAGAGAATCTTGTAGTGGTGAAAACATAAAATGTTGAAAAATGTAATCTCCAAACTAGACTTAAAGAGGTTTCTTTACCTTTTCGCAAGCATTGCGTGATAAGCAAAACATAGATCGAAATTTATTAGAGTGACTACTAGAAACAAACACATATATTTTATGTATGGATATCACAAGCATTATTCTTTAAAGGAGAAAAATATTTTGTATAATTCATTAATGATTATTCTAAAAGATTGTGGGTGTACCCCATCACGAGAAAGTCAAATGTGTTTCTAGCATTCAAGGAATTCAAAACACGGTAAGACTTGAAACTAGAAAAAAATAATGTATTTGATGATAAATAGTGGAGAAAAATACGTAGATTGAGATTTTTTAACATTATATCAACAAAAGGGTATTATGAGACAATGTTCTATTTCACAAAAACGTATGAATAAAACTTTTTTAGATAAAAAAAAACTATGCTAAAATTTTGATTGTTAAATTGATTACTAAATAACTTTTTTAATGATAATAATATACTTTTCCCGATATAAATCACCATTGTTTGATTATTTTAGGTAGAATCAAGTAAAAATGTGAATCTATTTTTAATATTTGAAACTATTTTGGGTAACTTGTTTCTATTTTATTACATCGAAAACGGGATATGATATTCCAATTTCAAATTAAATCTACACACTAAGACACCAAAGCCATTCCCCATGTAATTAAAAGGAATATATGGAAGCAAAGTAATTTTTTATGAAACCTCTATGTAGACAAAGTAAATGTTTATGATTTTGAAACAAGAGTAACTCGAACTTATTAAAGCTACCAAGCACAATTATAAGAAAATTATTAAATAAAAATTAATTTTAAAAACATAAATAATTAATTATTAAATTAAA
The DNA here is from genome assembly GCF_000499845.2 of Phaseolus vulgaris. NCBI lineage: Eukaryota > Viridiplantae > Streptophyta > Magnoliopsida > Fabales > Fabaceae > Phaseolus > Phaseolus vulgaris. The sequence continues at coordinate 2,164,848 of NC_023753.2, forward strand.
TACTATTTTAAAAATTAGAATAGTTATTAATATTTAAAATAATTTATATTATTAATAAATACTTTCTGAATTTTTGAATTAAATTAGTATATAAGAAATTTATAAAACTTTTGGTAGTTAATTAGATAATAATTTAAAAACTATTTATTAATAATAAATTTTTTTTTTTTAGTATTAGCATGCCAACAGACCAAACCAAAAAAAAATACCTCACATAAATTTCTACACTGCGAGGTTCATAAAAATCTCCAATTAGCTCCTTGGAAATAAGCATATCCACACGCTAAGCTTTAAGTGCTGATAAAAAAAAAAATGCTAAGCTTTAAGTAAGTTGTGACTTTTCCCCTCTCAATTATCCAACTCCAATTTTTAAAAATTGGACTGTGTTGTACATAAATAATTCTTGTTAGGGAATATGAGAAATAAAAATTAGCCGTATAAACTATAAGAAAATCATGAAATAAAAACTAATTTTTAGATACCAAAATAATTAGTTGTAATAGTAATTAAATTAGAGAACATTCTAGAAAATAAAAAAAAATAGTTTCTAAATTAGTTTATATTATTATTAAATAGTTTATAAATTAATTTTTATTATTATTAAATAGTTTTAGAAACCAAATTTAGAAACTAAATAATGGTCTCTAAAAATTGGTTTCTATTCCATGATTTTCTTGCAGTGATAAGATCTTCAGATAATTATATAAATAAATATAACATTCTGTTCAAAAGTTTATGCTATAATTTGTTAAAAAGAGAAAAAAAAGAGCATGAAGAAAAGCAAATAGAAAGAAATAAAAAGTCGGTATGTTTAGGTATACAAAAAACAAGGGAGGAAATAAATTTAAAGTTGTGAGACCGTAATTTTATTTTTTGTTATTTTTTTCTATATATTTAATTATTTCTCTTGAATGAAATATTTTTATTTATTTATTTTATCTATTATACTTTGTAATTTTTTTCCTTCTTATTATATTGGCTACAAGACATTAAATTTGTAAATTTAATTTGTTATTTATATGTTGTAGGACTACTTAAACACTCCGACAAACTTCGAATCATTAGCTTTGAAACCTATTCGTTGAGGAAGAAAAAGGATAAAATAAAACATTGGAGAAATTTTGATCAGTGAAAAAAAGTGAATCATAAAAGTAAAATTAAATCTAAGGTTTGTTATTGGACGGTGTTTTTGTAAGATGTTGGTTTTTGAGGTGATATATTTTTGAATTTAATCTCTAGTGTTGTTTGTTTTGAAGTTTGGAAACTTCTCCTGATGTTCTGGATTTGTTGTTAGTTGTTAATTTTTTTATGGATTTGAGTTATAAAACTTATCATGTTTGTCTAGTATTTATAAGGATCGGATCATCAGTAAAGGGATATCTCTATTTATTTATTTATTTTACTAATAAAAAAAGTAAAATTAAATCAATTTAAATAATGAAGTTTATACATTTTTATCACTCCTACATATATTTAATATTCTCATTTCCGTACCCACATAATTCTGTCTCGTGCTTCCAAACTTTAGAACGTTGTATGAAAGTTTGAGTTCAAATATATTTTGCATATAAGAAAATAATTCACACTCATTTTATTAAAAAAACTTCCTATTTTTTCTTAATAATAAATAAATGAAATAAATATAAAATTTAGAGATATTTCAACATTTATAAAAAAAAATCATTAGCAATCTCTTATCCTATAAAAAAAGGAATAGATCAATTACAATAAAAAAAAATTATTTCAAAATAACACAAAAACATAAGTGAAAGCACTTACAAATAATCTACATGAATAAATATTATCACCCACAAACCTTAATCAAGCGCTATGAAAAGGAAAACTTCGTTCTTACCCTTGCATCTCAACATCTCCTTTTCTATATAGTAAGAATACGTATAAAATTGTTTGCGCTTGTAATTAATAGCGCTTTGGTAATAAATACGTATATTTGAATTTTATTTTTTATTTTGCAAATCCATAAACACCTTCAAATTTACCAATTTTCCATCTAACTATTTTTTTAATCTTTATTACTGTTATTATCATCATAATTATTACACCTATAGGGAACTCATCACTACTAAATCTACCACCACCATGACTGTTTCATCATTTATATATATATTATCCAGCTAAATTCAAAATTGACTCATGATGTGTCTATAATAATTGAGATCAATAATTGAAGTAGTATACGAATTGAATTTGAAGAATGATATAAACATATTAATTTAATTTAAAAAAAGGGTGTAGAAAATCCAGAAAAACACAAAAAAGAATGGAAAACGAAAAATGGGAAGTCGTACACTATAAATACAGGCTTTGGCTAACAAGTCACTGAGTCTCTCCGGGTCCCCCTACTTTTTCATCTGAGTACTTTTGTTTTTGCACAAACAAACAGTACACTGATAAAAGACATTATCAAATTGCCATACTCATAATCTATAGTCTTTGACAAAAGATATTCACACACTGATAAAAGACAGTACTAGAGATCAATTTTTTTTCTTTGATGCTGAAACACTGATCCCCAGTAAAACTACCTTCGTTATACCACATTCCCTTTTCAACAGAGAATCCAAACATCTTTTCTTCATAGTTATCACACACATTCTGTATATTATGTGTGGCTTTAGCAGAAAGCTAGCATAGTGTATACATACATGTATATGCATTCCTCCTCCGTTACAAAGATGTTATTTCATACATGTTCATTTTCCTTTTCATCTCTCAATGACCTTTATTTATTTCTCCCCCCTGTAATGATCTTAGTCAGTCTAATGTACTCTTCAAACTTTAATGCCTCTCGGGATCAGAGTGAGAGAGAGAAGACCATTAATGTGCTGTGAATCTTGGTGATATATAGGGCCAGAACTACACTAAAAAAGTTGCATATTATGCTGCTAAATACTGAAACGGCGTGAGAAAGACAGTATTGCAGGCCCATATATCTTACCTGCAGAAAAGAAAACAAGAGAAAACACTTTTAACAAATATTTTTTATCACCAGCAACAAAAAATAAATGAAACACTACAAATAAGTGTAACCAGACCTATATTTTTTAACAGAAAATAAATAAATAAATGTAAACCATTTGAAAAATGATCCAATCTTTATATAAAACGAAAAAAACTTTTAAAACTTCTTTCTAAGAAAAATACAGTAAACTCCTACCAATAATGTCAACTAGCAACACATAATTAAGTAAACACTCAACCAATAACAAGGAAAAACTCAACACTTTAAAACAACACTAGTAACTGTAAGAAAAACGAACTGATGTATATTTTGGAACCAAAAACCAAACCTGAATAAGAGATTATACTGTGATTCTTAATAATTTTTTGAAAATGCATTATTATCTGAAATATTCTATGTAAATATCCTTGCTATGTTCTGAGAAAAAAGAAAAGAAAAAGAACAGCCGCAGGAAAAGTTGATGAAGAAAGGTTGACTCAGATTTAGCGATGACCGTACATTGCATAAATGAGAGAATGTTTAAAGATGCTGAATGAATTTAGTGTGAATTAATTGGTATCCTAGTTCTTCATCTTCTTCGACTACATCAATGATCCTTCTACATCTTTATAAAGAAGGAGAAACTGCACTCTCCTTTTAGTTGTTTCCAATTAATGTTGAAGAAGTCAGGGATAATTAAAAATCATGAAGATGCTTGCTTTGTAACCCTCACCCAGCAGCCCCACCCCAAGTAATAATAATAATGCAGATCCATATCCCTTTTATAGCAGCTTTCACAGTAATTTTTTCTGTCACTAACACCTTGCTTTCTCTCGCTGTGTCTTAATTATCTCCTTCGTTAATGTTGCACTAAGTAGTCCTTGTCTCTGCTCATAACAAAAGAAACAAAAACTTTTTATTTAATCTCCCAAAGCATTTATACTTACCTTTAATCTCTAGGGTATTCATTCTAGCCCATGAAACTTCAACTGACTTGGTTCCATCCAGTTGAATTTAAACCTTCCCGGTTATGCTTTCAACTTGTTCGCATTAAATCACTCAAAATTTATCTCATTTTAGAGGATTTTAGGTTTTGAATTTCAAGAAACTCTTTCAAGAAGAATGCTTTTGAAGCACAGAAGTGAGAAGTCCCCCACACACAGTTGTCATTTTAAGTTTTGAGAAACAAAAATATAGGTTAAATAGCAATATTCATCTATTCACTAAATTACAATTTTTTCTTCATACTCAAAGGAACAACTGAGGCATTTGTTACGAGGAAAATCTTCAATCCACAGGTATCTTGGATACCTAGTGTACGATAGAGTGGTGCTATATACATAGCTTCTTGGAACATCACTTGGCAACCTTTATTGCATGTCTACAAAAGCCAAATTGAATATATCATATAAACTCAGTTCATTATTGCAGAAGGTAAATACCGAAGATGTAACAGAAGATATAGAAAAGTTCATTACAGAAACTCAATTCAGGTTCCTTCAGTTCAGCATTTAGTTGAAGATGAGTACACAGGGAAATGAAACCGATAGTGAGTGTTAGAGGTTGTTTCTGCAATTTGCATGATCTCCATTTTTCTTTTTAATTTTTACAATTAACTTCACCTACGCTATAAAAAAACATCAACATCCTCTTTAGTATAAAACCTTCATTTGATTAATATGCGATTCGTTAATGAATCATGACACAGGTGACTTCATACTAAAGAGAAGGTTTCTACTTGCTAGCAAAGGTGTGAGCTCTTTTGGGACCAAAAACTAACGTTTAGAAAAGAGATGGTGAAGTTTGTTTGGATACTACTTTCTCGAGGTGAAGTTTAGCTTTGTTTGAATGGAATGAATTTAGGTTTTGATTAATCTGGTTTCTATTTTATGCAATCGAAGGTATACTGCAATTCCCAATGCCTCCATGAATTGACTGTTTGTATTTTTCTTACATGCGACAGTAACTAGATTAGAACTTGGAATCTTTTACATAATATTATCAAAACTAAAAAATTTTCTGCCATTAGATTGTTCTAGTGGGTTGATATCAATACTGAATGGAGTAAACAGTTGTAAAAATTATGTGTTTTGCAAGAGATCGTCACTTTCCTTAATATTTTAATTGATAATTGATAAATAAAAAATATTATATCGACAAGACATAAAACTAAACTCTTTATGTGCTCATGTCGATGCAGAAGTGTTGAAATTGTTTGAAATGGTTGGACCAGTTTTTTTTTGTTTGTTTAGGCAGTTGATACTTAATATGGGCATGCAAATCATAGAACAGTAAAAAAATACAGATTTTCATTGTTATATCGATCAAAGTGCCACAATATTTATTGTTGTAAAATCTTATGAGACGTTATTTTCATATCGTTGAAAATTTCATCAGCCTCCACAACTAGCATACTACACCAGAATCTCTAACGTCTTGCGTCGATCCAATGCATCTGATAATTAATTAGTTTAGAAAAAAGTTAAACCATTCTCTCTGCCTCTAATCACTCTGTGTAAACCAAGGACCCAAATGACCTATCAGAATGTCTTTTGAATTATACTTTATTAAGGTAAATATGTTACAATATGTTCTTGATGATACTTTGTTTTTCTACAAGATAAATATAAAAAGTATGTTTAATATCAAGGTCATGTTAAGTTGTTTTAAATTGTTTTGAACTGATTTTTGTCTCAAGCTGAATTTTTTTCAAGAGTAGATTAGTGGGGTTAGGGTGAAATAGACGAAAATTTTGAGTTTCGCGTTTGTATTAAATTGTGAAATTATGAGAACTTCTTAAACATTTATCAATTTAGTCAAAATTATTTAGAAATAATTTGTATGTTTGTATAATTTCACTACCAAAAATGCCATTTATTAATAGACATAACTTAAATTGTGAAAGTTGAAATATTTTTATGAGACAATTTATATCAATCGAGACTAATCTGTGTCAAAGTCTTTAGGACACATGTCACTATTTATTTTATTTTATTTTTATCAGTAAAAAGGAATAAAATAATAAATATGGATATTTTAAGGTATTTCAATTCTATTAAAAATGGTATAATTCCGGTGACGGGCTCTGAGTGTAACGGGATCTGTGAGTGAGTATAAGATTTGTGTTATGTACTCCGGTGAATATGTGATGTCTTACAAGATATATTTAAATAAAATACTTGTCTTTTTTCGATTTATGTGAATTGTAATGCCTCTCTCTTATAAATTAAAAAAAATAAATTCTTTTGCTAGTTTCTACTAAATAAAAAACTAATGGGAAGTAATATTTTACTAATATATTGATAAAAAAAACTCTTTACACGATCACATGTTAGTTAAGAAATCTTTAAATATTGTTAATGAACAAATATCATGACTGCATGTGCTACTGTATCAAAATTTTGTCGTTTCAACAGTACTATTTCTCATTTTTTTTTATTGGAAAAAAATAATTTATTTATCTTGAGACACTGGATCTCAACCTTATACACAAAATTATCATGCTGATAAAAAAAATACACAAAATTATAAATGTTTGTAATCATACCCCTCAGCATGTAATGCATAATCCAAATGTGCTGTCCTCCTCACAGAATTTATTACCATCTCTCATTTTTCTTAAACAATAAAACTGCAACAACCTATGCTATTAAGTTGTCGATTCTTCTTCTTCTTCTTCTTCAAAAAGTTGTTGACTGCAGAGCTTAATGCTAATCAGGATGATACACAGATCAGTTTTTAGTTGGTTGATTCCGACATTGTTGAATCTGATTACAGGAAAATGAAGATGAAGTGGTGTGTTAGTGAAATATATATAGTGTGTTTTTGGTTTGAGGAAGTGTTAAGTTTTTTAGGAGAATATTTAAGTATGTGGCGAATAAAGGAAGTGAAAGAAGAAGTTTGTGTTGTGTTGTGATTGAACATTGAAAGGCAATGACAGATGGCAAATGTTGTAGGAGGGGAAGGTTGGGCCGGGCAAGCAAAGATAGAGGCACAGCACAGTGTATCTGTCTGAGAAGAGAAGACACTTTCCATTGCATTGATGTTCATGCAGGCAATAATAGTGTATAGCAGAGTTCCAATGGTGGACGCATGCAGATGCAACACATCAGAGAGCACGTATATGTGTACATAGTGGACCATATTGGTATGGAACCAACTTTCCCAAAACAGAAAAAGGAGAGCCATGAAGCCATACGCATGATCCTTTTTCCCTTGCTTATATCACGGAGTTTCACTGCATGAACACACTCACTCATCACAACACTGTCTTCAGTTGTCGGAAGGCCAAGAAGATAAAAACATGCAGACACAGAGGCATGCATGCAATGCGAGTAACTCATAAATGACTCAACCTCTATACCCTGGGGCCTCTCCATGCCTTTCCATTGCATTGCATTGCCTACTTCGTCTCATCATCAACACTCTGAACCTTTCTTCTCTCTCTCATATCATATCATCTGGTCCAAACATTGTACTACGTTTTACCACACTACGACTATCACTATTACTATGACTATGACTACGTTTTCCAACTGCTCAGTCTTATTCCACTCAGGTTGCCCCACTGGAACCTACCATCATTGTTTTATCTATCTTCTGCCGTGCAAATTAAATATTTGCACAAACAATCTTATTTATTTATATTGCTACCACTACTTCTCCTTCTTCCAATTCATATACCTATTTTCTTTCTTTCAATAATTTCAACAAATTAGGGTTTAATTCTTCTGGTACGCATTTCTATGCCGTAGTGCAAATTAGGGTATGCAATTCTCTGTAATGGACTGTTCAGTATTTTTAAGAAATGAGTGCATTTTGGGAATTGCAATGCTATATATATTCTCTTATGTCTGTGTTTATTGTTATGATAAATTAAGGTATAACATTTTTTTTAACACTGATGCGTGAAAGGTTAATTGGGAATCACAAACCAAACTCATTTAAGATGAGCTCAAAGAGCTTAAAACGTAAAAGAGAAAGTAAAAAGCGTTTTCCCCTCTACTTTGTCCCTGTTGAATCAACATGTCGTTAATCGCTAAAGTGTTCATCAAATTTTTAATAAAAATTAATTACTAATAAAGTGGGTGAATACTGCATAGCAAAGCAATAATATTATTAAGAAAATCAAGTTACTGTGATTGAGTTAGTGTCCCGAAATTTGAGTATCATAAATTTAAAATTAAGCCTCGTTAAAATTTAAAAAAAACAACATCAAACACCTTAAATATTAATAAGTTTGGCTGAAATGGCATAACCTAAAAAAGTCTTGATAGATTCAGAACTACTTATAAAACTGGCTTTTATTTGATTTACTTTTTGCTTGATAAAAATAAACTTCTAAAACGATATTTTCAAACAGAGAGATGACACAGTTTTGTTGATTCAAAAATATTTTAGGTGCATAAAATAAAGCATAGAAGAATAAGATTAGAATTCAGTTGAAAGTTCAAAGCAACAATTTTTTTTGTGCAAAACCAAAAGATATGTGTATATACACCTGCATGTTGTGGAGAGAGACAAAAGTTTATGCTGCCCCCCACTGTATATCTGTCAGTTCTCATTGGTATAGTTTAGTTTCATTTATTTTTTAAAATATACATGCTTCTCTACTTTCAATGCAAGTCCAGATGTTTTATTATTTATCATCAGTTTGGATAAAAAATTAAATAAATACTTTTGATAGTTTTTATCATATTTATTTACTAAATTTAAATATATACAAATAAACAATTTAATTAACAATTTACTCAATAAAATTTAATAAAATGATAATTTATTTATAAAATTAGCTAAAATAAGATCAGAAAAGAGTTTTAGTGAATTTCTTCAATCCAAAAAGTTTATTAAACTATTTTAAAATTAAAAAAAAACATAGTTAAAAACAATTGTAACTGTAGAAATATTTATCAAAATTCATAAAAGAAAATGATTTTGTCTCAAATATAAAAAAAAAATATTTGTGTTGAAATATTTCAATTTGGAAATGACAAATTACTTCAATGAAGCATATGTCTCTCAAAGCTATGTAAGTGTCATTCAAAGCAAGAGACTGAACATCTTAAAGAGATGCAACACCTGCTTTCACTTTTTTTATTTTTCTTAACAAAGAATAAAATTAAATTAAAAAAAGACACTTCGTTCCACCTTATACAAATTAAAAATAAATAAATAAAAACACCTGCTTTGAGTGGCAAAATATTAAGTATTTTGTTTAAATATTATTATTTTCACTATAAGTTATGTGATAATATTTAATTAATTTAATTGATCTGTAAACAATTTATTTAAAATAATTATTAAAAAATAAGTTTAAGTATAATTTATGTTTACAAAATCGGTTTGTAAAGTTATGATTATCTTTAGCTATAAATTGGTCTCTATTTAGTTGATGTGAGATATTCAATATCTCAATGCTAAGACATGTGGAGTTCTGACGTCGATTCGATATTGGATAACACGATAGATCTATCAAATCTTACTAATATCATATTAAAAAGTAAATTTAAGTATAATTCATCCTTATAAACCAATTTATTCTACTAAATTAATATTAATATTAATATTTATATTAATACTAAATGTATGTGAACACAAATAAATATAAATTTAAATATACAAGTCATTTATGTTTTACTTGCATAGATATTATTTTTCATGTATTATAATTTTTTTTTTAAAATAAAAAATATAGAACCTTTTATGAATGCTTCAACCTATTAGACAATACAAGTTATGATTTCGGTGTTATCTTAAAAAAAACAAACATCCACCAAAAGAGTGCTTGCACCACTCAATCACCTATCTCGTGACAGAATTTCTACTCAATCATGTATTATAATTACTTATCATAAAATTACAATGACTAATCATCGTTGCCATCTAATTATCACTACAAGAAATCATGAAGTAGAAATCAATTTTTAGAGACCAAAATAATTAGTTACAATAGAAACTAGACTAGAGACCAATTTAGAAATAATAAAAAAATTATTTCTAAATTATTTTTTTTTATCAGCAATAAGGATTGAATAACAGGAACGGTGCATCCCTTATACATACCTATAAAATTGGTTTATAAATTAATTTCTATTATTGTTAAATAGTTTCTAAATTGGTATCTAATTAGCCACTAAGGTTTTAACTACCAATTATTTAGTTTCTAAATTTGGTAGCAAAAACCTTGGTTGTTAATTAAATATCAATTTAGAAACTATTTAACAATAATATAAACTAATTTAGAAACCAAATTTCTTTTTTGTTTCTAAAATAGTCTCTAATTTAGTTACTATTGCAACTAATTATTTTGGTTTCTACAAATTGATTTCTATTTCATGATTTTATTGTAGTGTATGTATCCTTTTATCTTGGACTGATTAAGGTGTCTAGTCTATTGAAAAAATTAATATAAATTTAATATAAACAACCACAAATTTTCTTAAGAGACAATTATCATGTTTTTAAAATTTTTATTTTCTTTAGATAACTTTTACGTAATACTCTTTCCTTATTCATATTCACATAATGTGATATGATTTGGAGAACTTCTAAAGGAAGAAGGAAAAAAATGGTTTGCAACATTCACCCTCCGATCCCATATCACAAACTTGTCTTCTTTTCTTTCCATTCCTCCGATAACCATCATAAGATAAGATGAACAGCTAGACACATCATTCTCTTATAGTGTGACGAGGTTATGATAATCAACAAAGTAACCTAAAAGCTTAAATCACTCATCACTTAGACATCATTTACATGTAAGAAATAAAAAAATTAATTTTAGACGTCATTTACATGTTAGAAATAAAAAATTTATTTGAAATTAAGTGGTATCAAAATCATCTAAATTACAATAATTTTTTAGGCCTTATGCGTCATTCTTACCCGTCTTATAAGTCTTTCTAAAAATATTCCAATATGTAGAAGTGCTATTTGCAATACTTTTTAAAGAAGAAAAAAAGTTAATTGAGTTTGTGATTTGAATGAAAAGTAACATAAAATTTATTATTCTATTATAATGGTCTGAAATAAGGATTGATCCTCTCGTACCAACCAATTATTGGAGGAATTTCTACTATGGACATCAATCCATGCTCTATCATACAATTCTTGTAAGTTGCAAAGAATAAATAAAATAAAATAAAATACTTCAATATGTCTCAATCTTTACACAAGAAAACTCAAACTAAGCTACATAACACCCAACCAAATGGGATTCCAAGAGATTCTAACAAAACAACAACCAGAGTGTTATAAACATGACTACATCGGAATACAAATACAACATCTCTCCAAAAGGCCATATCACCTTCTAGCCAAAATAACAATACAAAGAAACTCTCACAAAAGAAGACAAGATAGAAAATCACCCTACAACTTTCTCCAACTTCTAAAGAGTCTTTACCTATAAGCTGAAGCGAATCAAACCAACTGAGAACCAGAAATGTAAAACAGACTTGCAAGATACTACAAAAACAAAAAAACTTGTACTAAATCACAACAAAACTTCCAATCCTAAACAAACCGTTAAAAAGAAAACCACAAACATCATTTTTTTCAAATACCTCATAAATATATAGGTTCCAAACACCAATCCGAGTAAGAAAATCTGACAATCTTTCCTTTACCGTAATTCAAGACCAAATTTTTCTTTGTATCACACTAAAAACCTCAACCAGAACTCGCTCATTCCTAAAATTAAACCTATTCCTATGATTCCAGATTCCAGATTGTTGTCTCATTGTAACAAGAATTCAATCCCCAAATGAGCATCATGTTAAACCTTATCCATAACATTTAGCAAACGTTCTGAGGGTATTTTTTTTATCGGCAAGAAAAGAATGAATTAAAGGAGATATTTCAGGGATATCTCATCCCGTATATAGAAACCTGCCAAACACACACAAGCCAACTGCTCCTCTCAAGAGGATGAGTTCCTAGGAAATATAACAGACCTCATACATACCATTGGCTCAAAACACCAATCATAGAAAGAAAAACACACACCTTGCGCTTTGCTCGCAACCCATGACCATGCCTTTACCTGCGACATTGCAAAAATTTCAATATGATCTACCCTACCATTTCTAAATACCTTCCTATTCCTATGATTCCACAGTTCCCCTACCACAGCTAGCCACACACACCCCCAAACCTGATTTACACTTTCCTTGACCCCACTCATCCGGAAGCTTAAAAAGTGGTCCTTCGGGTCCCTGTGACTCACAAAAGTCGTGCCCACCCACCCACTGCACATTTCCCACACAAGCCAAGCCACCCTACAAGTACAGAACAAGTGGGACGTAGTCTCTTCCTCCTCCCCGCACAAGCTGCATATGTTATTAATTAGCCCTACCCCCCTCCTTGCTAGATTGGCTTTGGTATACGAGGGTGTTGAGAATCTTTGACTTATGATATTTAGCATATAAAAGGTAATTAAAACAAATAAAAACTTTGTTTAAATATCATATGAATATAGATATAGTTGAGTTCTTAGGCTTTACATTAAGCAACAATGCTTAAAAACTTTGTGCAAACTTAATATGGATATCGACTAACACTTAAGATAACACTTATTGTTCTGGGTTTCTTTGTGTGGGGTTGGAAAGCATATTATGTTTCTGAGTATGAGGTAGGTTGTTGCACTAGTCAAAGGAAGGATGACATATTTATAGGTGTATTCTTGTGTACTATGTTGTTCTTTTTTTTTATTTGGCTCTTTACACTACAAGAAAATCATGAAATAGGAACCAATTTGTAGAAACCAAAATAATTAGTTGCAATAGTAACTAAATTAGAGACCATTTTAAAAACTAAAAAGAAATTTGGTTTCTAAATTAGTTTCTATTATTTTCTATTATTGCTAAATGGTTTCTAAATTGGTATCTAATTAGCAACCAAGATTTTTGCTACCAAATTTAGAAACTAAATAATTAGTAGTTAAAACCTTAGTTGCTAATTAGATACCAATTTAGAAACTATTTAACAATAATACAAACTAATTTAGAAACCATTTTTTTTTTTAGTTTCTAAAATGGTCTCTATTTTAGTTCCTATTGTAACTAATTATTTTGGTCTCTAAAAATTGGTTTTTATTTCATGATTTTCTTGTAGTGTTATTTTTTAATTTTTTTTTTATATAAAGTTCGAACATTCTTCAAATACTCCATTTAATTTAGTTCACTCTTTACCAATAAGAAAAAAAAAGTTGACCAGCCATAGAAGAATCTTAAGCATTCATGATCATTAAGTTGAATCTATTAAATAAAGTTACATACCTTTAGTATGATTAATTCACCTAATTAATTAAAAAAATGATTATTTTAAACAAAGACTTATTTTTTAATGTGTATTATTATTTTTTTATTTTATGTGACTTTTTTATTATATTTATAATATGTAATAAATATTATTTTGGCTCTAGGCTGTAGAGTTTTTTAGGAAGTCTAAACTTACTACATGTTTTGCTTTATTTTTGAGTTGAAGTTAGTGGAAATTGTAAAAGGGTTGTAACACTTATGTTCTCTTTAATTTAATTATTTTTTCGGGAAAAAAATGTAATTTATACTATAATTTAATTTCTATATAATTTAAATTTATAATAATATATATCATTGTCATAATAAAAGGTTAATAAAATAATTCTATGCCGATATTTTTATTTCAGTCATTAAATTCGAGTTTTACATTGTTATATTAAAATATTACTAAAAATAAAATAGAAAAATTATTGGTGTAGTAAAAACTCTTATATATATATATATATATATATATCATATTAACTATTATATTATATGTACAATGAAATCATAAAATATAAAAAAATAAAGATATTTTTCACAATACATGCTCACATGATTTGAACAGAACCAGTTATGCTTAATTGCACAATCCCGAAAATATTGCATGATCTGATTGTACTACTCCACCATGATATACATTGCACTGTCGTCGTACACTTGCATTATTAGTTTATTTAGGTCTGATTGCTCAAGGTTACTTGCACGTCATTTTTTGTTTTATCAATGCATGAAAACAATAAAAACTGTGCAGAGAAATATCAGCATATTACTGCATAATCCCAAATGACTCAATATTTTCTGCTTTTTTTAAATAAAAAAAACTGCAGTAATTTTTCTGCTTATTACTTCAAAACTATAGGAGCATGAGCATGAAAAGATCCAAACTGTAATGATCCAAATAGCAGAATTAAAGCATGCTGCATACTGAAAATGTTTTGTTTATTATATATAATTAAAGACAGTTTAAAGGTTATTTGAATATGATTTCAGTGGGCATGGTCAAAAAGAGAAAACAAAAGGATGTAAAGGAATTGCATGCAGGAAGATGCTTAAGAAAAAAGAATGGAACAATGGCAGATCTAAAACCGACCAATGGGAAAATGTGAACTGTTAAAAGGAAATTGAAGAGGAAAAGGACCCTTCATCAGCAAAATCAATGAGGCTTCTTTCTTTAGGTGAAGTGTACACATCAATGGGTTCACTTCAATTCTCTCCCTCCTTCTCACTTTCATGCTCATCAATACATAATACCATGCATGCAGGCCCTGATTTAGAAATTGACTATTGAGACTTCTAACACTTTTAACTTTCTTCTTCTTTTCATTCCAAATTCTTATTTTTTTTTAACTAAAATAAATAAATACCTTTTTCTATTATCATAATTTAAATATAGTATTAGATTCAAGTGCCTACCCAGACAACAGTTAACAGCTTGGAACATATTCATTATTGTTAACTACTAATTAACATCATTCAGTACAAATATTTAATGTAATTATATATTTAAATTTCACACTTAAATTATAACAAAATTTAAAGTATAAATAAGAATTTACATAATATAATATTGCCTCAAATGTGCACCTATAATATATATTGTTTTGTCACATTCTTAATTTTGTAATTAGAATTTTAAAATATTTAAATATTTTTTTATTGATATTGTATTTTAAATCAAGATCTTTCATTTCATCAATTCTTATAATTTATTTTAATACTAAAATGTATTTCTTATTTTATTAGTTTGTCAAGAAAAAAATTATTAAATGAGTTGTGTTTGTTGTTTATCTTTGTATAAGAATTGGGATACTCTCAAATCCTATATAAATTTATGTACTTTACATATAAGGGTGAGTATTTAAAAACATCATTGTTTAACTTCAACTTTAGTACTATATTTAAATTTGATTTAAAACATCTATGCATAGCAGTTTAAACGGATTATTTATCTTTAATTTTGTTATCCTTACAATACTACACATGGATTTAAATGTTTGGCATAAAGATGCACTTCAATTTATGATTATTGAAGGAAGTGTTCAACTTAATTTTAAAATTTTATTTAAATTAAAATCTCTCTTCCAAATCATGATTATTTAATACAGTATTGTTTATATAAGCAATATTTCCCGTTATTTGCTCTACTTATAATTTCTTGAATAAAATTAACTTAACAAATGACCTTATCATTGTCTTTTGTAAACAATTACCCAAGTTTATGACATAGATAAATTAAGTTACTATGAAGATAACTATATAGAGTTACTCACTCAATATCTTTATATATTAAAATTTAACTATAAAACTTAAATGAAAAATATATTGAATAAATTTAAATAAAAGTAAAATATACTTTTTTAAATATAAATAAATAATGACTAAAAATACCTGATTGTAAATTTCCATTTATCTTAAATAAATTTGTATACAGAATCATCAACATATTCAATGACTAAATAATTGAATGTTAGTATATGCCAAAAAAATTATTAAAGAGTAAGTTGACTGGAAGCTAATCTCACTCCATACATATGACTACAACTTTACCTAATTTAAAATTTATATAAAATTTAATGTAAATGATTTTTTAGGTCATATCAAAATACTAAATTATACACTACAACAAGAAAATCATGAAATAGAAACCAATTTTTAGAGACCAAAATAATTAGTTGCAAGAGTAACTAAATTAAAGACCATTTTAGAAACTAAAAAAAAATTGGTTTTTAAATTAGTTTCTATTATTGTTAAATAGTTTCTAAATTGGTATCTAAATAACAACCAAAGTTTTAGAGACCAAATTTAGAAACTAAATAATTGGTAGTTAAAACCTTGGTTGCTAATTAGATACCAAATTAGAAACTATTTAACAATAATAGAAACTAATTTAGAAACCAATTTTTCTTTTAGTTTCTAAAATGGTCTCAAATTTAATTACTATTGCAACTAATTATTTTGGTTTCTAAAAATTAATTTTTATTTCATGATTTTCTTGTAGTGATATATATATAAAGAGTTATGAGATAGTGTAAGTTTGATACACACAAAATACTATTTGTAGTGATATAAAGTTGTGTTTATAATATGTAAATCCCAGGTATATGTTGTGGATATGAATGGTGGAATGGGGGAAGTAAAGTGAAGATAAGGAGTGTGGTAATGAAAAAAGAGAGATTAAGTATATGAAAAGTATAAAGGGACCACGGATGCAACATGAATCAATGAAAAGATATGAAGATGCATACAATGTGTTGGGGTTGGGAGGCCCCTTCTTGGTAGCAGCTACAGGAAGGTCAGTGATCACATAGCATCCCCACCAACTCCACCAAATTTTCTTTACTATTCCGGTCTTTATCACTTATGTCCTTATTATTTCTCCCTGCAAACCTACGTTACATCTTTGTCACACACAAACACGAACTTTCTCTCTCTTTCTGATCACACTAGTGAATAAATGTACGGTTAGTGTGCCTCTCACAGAACTGTTTGCTGAAGTTTCATGCATAGGTACTGTGTGTCTTTTGTGACTCAGACTAGAAGAATGGAGTTGTATGAGAGAGGGGTGGGGTTGAGAAGTGTGATTATGCACTCAGTGTGTGTATTAAGATACAATACAAAACTAAAAATCTCTTGTCTGAGAAAAACCTCTACCTACAAAAAAGGAGTGAAGGGTTGTGAGAAGTGACAAATGGGATGATGTAGATATAATAGCGTGTAAAGGGCTAGAGCTACAAGGCTCTTATGTGAAACCTAGGGACCTTAGGGTTCAGCCTGAGGGTTCACTCTTTAGTCTGCTTCTGTGTGTGGTCACTAGAGTGAGTAGGGTGAGTGAGAGTGCATGTAGGTCATGGGGTTTGGGAGTGCCAACAAGAATGTTTTGGTTCTTCTGACTCACTTGGTGTGTAGCCCTGCCACCACCTCTTTTGGTGCCCTTATAACCAATTATGCTCCCCACTCAAATACTGCATCTCTCTATCTTCTTGTCTCTCTTACTTTTGTATTATAAGTCTTTTTGTTTCTTTCAATTGGATTTATTACTTTAGCTTTGCTACACTTCCTCTAGTCAGGATATCAAATTTGTATGTTTAAGTAGGAACTTAATGTAATATGTGTTGATCTCTTTTTTTGCAATACATGAAATTTAGAATTTAATAGTAGCGTCAGTGTAAAACAAGTTTATTTTATGGGATCATCTAAAATCACAAACGAGTGGTAATATGATTTTTAAAATAATTATTGTGGAAGTTATCAAAATATATGTTATTTCATAGTTAAAATCATTTTACATTTATATAGACTTATTATATTTTCAATTATCTCTGTTTAAAGGCCCCTCTCCGGGAAAACTTTAGAATTTCAATTTCTAAAAGACAAGAATTTTGTAATTTCTAAAAGACAAGAATGAAGGACCCTTCAAAGCCAATAAGTCCGTTTTGATTATCTTTTCAATATGCTATATTTGAAATTGCAGACATGTTCACTCTTGTAGAACTCCTAGAATTCTTCTATATAGAAGCACCTGAAGGTGGCCGGCGGCAGTAGCAAAGGCAAGAGGTGACAGAAGGAGCGCAGTTTTATCTTCTTTCATCCCCATGAAGGTGCAGGAAGGAAACAAAGGAGTGCAAAACGAAATACCCACCCGTAAAAGTGATGAAATAAACTAATCAAAAAGCCCAAAACTCAAGCTTGACTAGTTAGAAAAAATTATATAATTTAATGTAAACATAATTCACTCTTTGCTTCCTGCACCTCCATATTACTACCTGCACCCCCATATCCATTTCAAAAGATATTTATTAGCAAAGTATTTCTTACAAACTGGAATATCTAAATATTGCTTCTAACTTCCAAACAGTACGTTTTGGAACAGTGATATAAGTGTTATGGAATGACTATTCAAGAAAACATTTAGAACAACCATTTCGAAATACATTCTTGATAGACCAATTCAAAAAGCATATTATGGAACAAATTTTCTAAGTTGGGAAAATCCTTGCAAAAAGCAATCTAGAATTTACTTGATTTGAAAATTTCTTTCATAGCTTCCTTATCATTTCCTTGTACTAATAGTGAGTAAGACCTAATTTTTTTCTTTCAACTTAGGGAATCCGGTCTCTTTCAATGCCTACGAGGTATGGTTGATGAATTGAATTCAAATAAAAGATTAAAAGAAAAAATTTGAATGAAATTTATACCTTGAAGGAGGTCTTGAGGCACCTCTTGGGATGGTGATCGGGAGCAAATTGTCAATAATAGTCATATAAACGATGACGATGATCATCTAATCGATATATTGAATTTGAATTCAAATAAACGATAAAAAGAGAAAAATAAGATGAATTTATACCTTGAAAGAGGCCTTAAGGCACCTCTCGACATGGCGAGGGGGAGGAAGTTGTGACAATGGTCATCTAAGCGATGACATCATCTAATGATCACGCTTTGATGATGGAATCGTTGTGATTAATGTTGGACACAAGAACCCTTCTCTCGTCGACCTTCCTCTCTGTCACCGCCTGTTCATCTTTCCGCCACCACCTCAGCTCCTCCTCCATCAGCTTCGACACTGTGATTAACACCTTTTCAAGAATTTATAGAACTTAAATAAAATTTCTTTAATATGCTTTCTGAATTTGGCTATGAAGTATTCTGGAAATGTTATTATAGAAATTTTTCAAAATAGTCATTCCAAATCTCTAATATCACTATTCAAAAATGTACTTTCCAAAAGTTAAAACTAACGTTTTGAATTATCCAATCCAAAAGGAATACTTCTTTTAAAATGTGTTTCAAAAACCTCTAGCAAGGGTAGGACAACCATTTTTAAAGTTATGGAGGTGCATGTAACAATAATGGAGGTGCAGGAAGTATAAGACCAATAATTTTAACTTGACCTACTCAACCTACAATTCAAATAGACTTCAACTCATTTTTTAAAATAATAATTATATTTCTAAACATTTTTAAAAATATTATTATTTTATTAAAACATATACATATAATATAATTTATATTGAATTAATTCTTTATAAAAAAAATGATTTCATTCCCGTAACATCCTTTTAAAAAATAAATAATTTTATTTATTTATTTTTTAAATTATTTTTTTGTTGTTTTAAGTGAACCAAAATAGCCCACCAGAGGACCAACTGGAGTTAAAAATTACAGACACTCTGAAATATAACCAGACTTCCCATTTTGTCCCACACATCTTTAAATAATAACTGATGATAAACTATGGTTGTCAATAGAATAATCTATCCTGTCAAATATAATCGCACATGAAGCTATCACCACACTTGCACGTGTTGGGTTGAAAAGGGCACAACACCTAACAAGTAGATGATATCACAACTACAAAAAGTTTATACCATACCTGCAATAAAACATGCCTGAGATGATAAGTATGTATAACAACTTTGAAAATGAACACAATGATTCCCTGTAGCAAGAATAAGGAAAGATTTAGAAAAGTTTACACTCTTTAGTACTTCATTACGTTACAATGATATACATATATAAAATATCGAATATACAATGCATACCGCACACTTTTTATTACTTAAAACTACTTTATGAAGCTGTCACCTCCACAACAAAGAACATAACTTTCTCCTTTGGCTTTTAGTTCCGAACGTTTCTTTTGCATTCTTACGATCACTGTGAAGATTTATTTACCTTCCAGTTTCAATGATCCAAAATTACTCTGGACTAGTGCAGCAGCAGCACGAGCAGCTGCAGATGCGCGATCTGCAGAAGCAATGGCAGCCCGCGCCTTCTCCAGTACATCAGAAGATTGAAATCTTGTCTCACTTTTAGCATCTCCAACGGGAACATCATTATTTTTGTGTGACTGTTCAATTTCATTACTATTCAATGAAGAATTATTGTTAGAAGGGCTGGGAACTTCACGTTGTTTATATTCTTGTTTATCGTGCACGGACTTGATAGAAGGTTCCGTAGTACGAGATGGTGAATTATTAGAACCATTTCTGCTGGGTATATGAGAAGGCGTAACTCCAGCACTAACTTGCTTTGCTCCTCCCTACAGGTAACACGAGAAAATCATGATAAAAATTAAGAAAAGATGAGCAAATTCCCAACACTACAGTAAAAGAGAGACAGCAAAGTATTAAAGCTTCAAAAATCGGGGAATATTAGCTCGCAACACTTGGTTTAAATCTATAAAGTATAATACGTAGGTCAGTGAATTCAAGATTTAGATTTCCATTGTCTAGAAGAAACAAGCTTCTAAATGTCAAGTTCTAATATAAACGTGTATATTTAAGTCGTATATATATCAAAGGAACTCTAAGGCACTGTAGACTCACATTGATTGACGACAGAGTTAAGCAGAACCAGTTGACCAAATAACTGAAATTATTACTACCACTGATAATAAATGGAACCTCCCTGCAAAAGATTTTAGTCCAGTACCATGTCTATGAGAAGGAAATCGCCCAAACTCCCCATTAAACAAGCTAAATTTGAAAAGTCCAGGAACTTGGAATAAAATAGACACCTTAATATTTGAAAAATTGATGAAAAACGGATAACCTTGAGATCTCCAGCATTCGCGGAATATCTCACTTATAAACCTGCCCACTTTGATCCTTGTTGCAATTCTTTACATAGTCCCTCCCAAGCCCATATAAAAGGTGAAGGTTGTGTTAGACAATCGACAATCAACCTACACTTTGTAGAATATCTATGACATATACAGAAGATATGTGAGGAGATTTAAGACAAATACCCTCAATAGCTAGAGCCACTTCCCAATGCTCATGGTAGAACTATCACACGAAGACCCAAGTACCCTGAGATTAGGATTAAATTCTCAGTAATTTCTGGGGTCAGAGTCAGGGATCAAGATGGTAGTAGACCATTATAGTTAGAAAAGTGATAAATTATCGGTTATACAGATGGTATCTATTGTCAATGACTATTATGATATCACATGAATCTAGTAGAAGATAATATTTTTAATGTAAACTAATGAAGGAAGAAACAAGCATCCACTGATAATATTACCAGAAGATCTTCATGATTTTTCCTAAATTCAGCCTCAGTTTTAGAAGAATCCCATCCTATATTGTATTCTTCTGCAATCTCCCTCAAAACCTTGAGTTTTACCTCTCCAGGTGGAGCAGTAACTGAAAGCTTTTCAATGATCTGAAAAAATCATATCAGAAGAACAGATGGACAAATGATAGTAAGCACTTGTTTAGAAGCTGTAACAGTTTGCTACTCAGAAGCTGCAATTAAAGATAAATCACCGTGCGGTTCACGCCTGAATCAGGCCGAAGTTCCGATACTGCAGAGACAAATTCTTTACCATATTTAGTAGTAAACAAGTTCTTGATGTGCAATAAGTCTGGTACATCTGAACATCTAGGAGCAGCAAAAATTATACTTGCAATGGCTTCTCGCAATTCCGAGGGGCACTCCCTATCATGTGGAGAAGGAAGGCTTCAAGTTTGACTAAAAAAGTATTTTGCTTTAAATTGTATAAGGTGCAAATGTTTGAAAACTCAATTCAGTTATGAAAATGAATATTCTCTATACTAAAAGTGATTTGGTGTGATGTATATAAATGCCTACTATAAGTGAAAGAGAACTCAAAATATTCAATGCATGGAAGATCAATAAATGGCAGTAGAATCATTTACTTATTCCTCCCTAATGTTATTTAAAAACAATTTTGGTGAACCAAGTTTAAAACCATACATTTTACGCCATTTAAGTTCAGAAACAAGGTCATTGAATCACAATTCATAGTGCAAATTGTTATGCTAATTTTTTAATCATGATTCATAAATCGTACAAGTGAAGAGGGTAGATTCACAAAAGTCCCTGAAAACACCAGTGAGAGTGGATTATACAGTTTTTAGCCCTGTGAAAAGCGAGAGAGACCAAGAAGGACATTGGAGAAAATTGTGAGCAGGGATCTCATGGAAAACAATATTATAAAAAAATAATTTTAATCAAACTGAAATATGCTTTTATTTTTATTTATTTCATTGATTTATAAACTGTATGAAATTGTAAAATTTAGTGACATAACAGAGAATAACTTGAAATACATCATTTAAATAATTAATAGTGCTAAATGAAATAATTTTAAACTAAAAAAGACCAAAAGTCCCACAGAACAGAAGCACGAGTTATAACTGAGTGTTTGAAACCTATATTTTACAAGGCTTAAAACAGCAATGGTACAGCCAAATACAATAGATAGAATAAGTGAGTGACAACATGGAACCCCTGTTTTAGAATAATTAAACTAAAACATCTGATTAATAAAAAAGGATGTGTTTAGTAGTACTCCTTTAGTTTCTTTTCTTTTGTATTGGTGATATGGAATTGCATTGCTTCATCCATGTATCGTAATTTATAAGATTCACAGTGATCCACAGCTTTATCTCTTTATGCAAATATTCAAATCATATCAAAGTCAAATCCTGTTATTCAAACTGCAAATCATAAGATACTAACACTATGTTCAAAAATATAAATATTTTACCCCCGTTGAAGATTCAAAAAACGATGAAATTACAATTACTTGAGTTTCAACTGACAATAGAGGTCATCTAATATGTTTTTCACTGCTAGCTTCACCAAAATACTGCCAATAGTGTACACAGATTTTCCCTGTTTCTGATTTCTGATGTATTGAGAAAAGCATCTAAAATTAGTTAAGCAGAAAGAAGCAGAAAGATCGATCTATTTTAGATTTATGAAAAATAGCATTGAAAACACAATCTGATTTGCACGAGTACTGAAGTTCATGCCCGTTAACCATAGAGAAAATACACAGCACGACAGTATGCGGTGTGCCAATAAGTACTAATATGACCCGAGGACTTACTTCTGGTTCTCAACTATAGGTACACGTGCAAGAACAAATTCACAGAACAACTCCAATATTTCATATGCAGCCCATATATTTTGTTCTCGTATAATATGCTCCACCTATTTAAATCAACACATTTCACAAAAGGCACGTCACAACACAGGGAGAAAAGATCCAGAAACTAGCAGCTATTAACCAACCGTTGAAGGATTACCCGGATTCTAGCAATTGCCTCTTGGCCAGCCTGCAAAAATTGGCTTATCTCCTTGCACATTTGTTTCAGCTGCATATCTCTTTTGTTCTGTAGCAGCTTAATGCGTGAAATTGCGAGGTTCAGGCATGTTTTGCTACAAGATGAAAAAGAACGAAAAGCAGAATGTTCACAGGTGTATTCGCATTAGATACATAGTTCAGAGAAAAACCTATAGAACATTCATTAAAATCCAAAACTGCAAAGCAACCTTTTGAACAATCACTATCACACCAAGGACAGTCATAGAAATGATCCATCAACCAAGGATCCGTGTTCTTTCATCAGAATAGCTCACTTTCCCAAACACCCTAAAATCTGTCTATACACATTGGATATACCTCAATATCTTACATGTTTCAAGAAAGTAAACAAACCCTAAGGAGTCAAAACTGAAATTGAATTTGACACGACAAACACTTCAATTATAATTTGAGCAAGCATATGATAAACAAAAATTGACTTGAGCAACGTAAAATCCAGTAACACACAAACACCCAAAACCTAAAATCAAGTATCATGAGAATCAGAAAAGTTAAATCTTATAAGCAATGGGAAATCACCATCGAGTTCCAAAAACGCCTCTGTTAAAAAGTTGGTTAAGAAGTGACATGGTGCTTGTTTCCTAGATGCCACTGCGCGTGCGAGGGTGGGTGAGACCAAAGGTAACAGAAAATGTCTCTGCCCTTCAGATATATACATGTATTCCATCACTTTTAAAAAAAAAAAGTTAGAAGTTCTGAAAATCGGGCACTCCACTCCTCTTAAATAGTGGCGTGTTGATATCCGATATTTTTATCGAACATCGACACTCATATGACACCTGTAGGACACGTATCTATGAAGTGTCCAATTCAAAAAGTATTTGTTAGATTTCTGACAATTCTAGTACGATTCTAACACAATTTTAAAAAGGAAAAATACATTAACTTTATCAAAATTCAAACTTTATTGTATAAATTGTTATTATAATTATAAAAATAATAAACAAATCTTTGTGAACCAATCATGAAAAACATCTTTCTGCTATAAAAAATAATCTGAAACAATATATTTGTATACATAAATCTTTATTGTCAATTTATATAATTCATAATTATATAATATATAGATCTGTGTCTCCGTGTCCTACATTTTAGAGATTTTAGATGTCTTTGTATCCGTATTTGTATCAGTGTATATGTGTCAGTGCTACATAGGTTAGAACGAAGAAATTAATAAATATAAAAAAAATTTATTTTAATAAAATATTTATATAATTTTCTCTTTTTTTATTTATACATAGTATATATAAACTTAAAAAAATAGATAAAAGATCAAATTACAAAGAATGTAAACATTAAAAAATATAGGTAAATAAAAATATTTAAAAAATACTATACTTCAATTATCGAGTACTATTTATGAACGTTATCAAAACTGAGCCATTAATAATACACAAATGCTAATTTGCACAAAACTTGTATTCCATCGTAATATTTTTTGCTTGTCCAATAAATATTTATTTTAAAAAAATATTCTATATCACGTGTCTTGTGCTATTTATTTTCCTACCAACGTCCTGTTTAGTATGGAAATAAATTGAACGAAACAACGAAGACTAACGAGGAACAATTTCCTTTTTTTCCAAATAAATGTTAATTTAACAAATTAAAAAAACAAAATAAAATATATTATGGCAAAATAGTTTCATACTAATTGTTTATTTGGATGAACTCCTCAATAAAGATTTCTATAATAGTTAAATAAAATTCATTTTTTATATATAAAAAATAATTTATAAAAGTGTTTTTAAAATACTGTTTTTAATTTATACATTACCTTATGGGAAGATTAATTCCTTTTTTCTTTCTTATGAGAAAAAAATTATTCAAAACATGTCATAATACATTATTATTTATGGTTTTGTTTTCTCTTTATCAATTAATTACTAGTAGAAAAGATAATTTATTGGTCTATTTACGCAAATTAATATATCCTGGTATTATGATTAATATTTAAATATTTAGGTTTCTTCTATGTAAAAGAATATAAACCTTGTTTGGTGGTTTTTTCGATTTTTATTTATCTCACGGTCTCTCATTATTATTATTTTTTTGGAAGGAAAACTTTATTAAATATAGTAATTCAATTATTCTATGGAGACGAATAGTCAACAAAATTGATAGATATTCTATATTAACAATGTAAAAAAGAAAATCTCATCTTAGATTTTAAATAGTGTTATTTTAAAATTTAGTAGTATGGATTAAAATAAAATAATATATACTCCAATAAATAATTTTGACTTTGTTAGGCAATTATATTAAACTCTACAACTATAGTAATCTCATCATTCAATCTGAGGTGTTCAATTCACTATATTAATTTCACAAATAATCTCACAACTCACAAGAAAGGGAATAATGGATTACACCTGGTTTGAAAAGCCAATGAGAGAATAATAAGATTAAACTCATAAATGAGCCTCTTCTGATAAGGTAGAAAGCTTAATTGACATGTACATTAGCTACCATAATAAGAGGTGCCATTCCTGTGAGATAACTTTTGTGAAATTGTTAAGGTTGTCTGTTAACTAAGATCAAAAAATATCTTGGTGGTGCCAACACTAAAATATGAAGTATAAACCTCATTCAAGTGAGCGCCTAAAATCAAGCCACGAGATAATGTCATTATGGACAGCAAAAATTCTCTCATCAGGTTCCCCTTCCAAGATGCCGTGGTAACCTCCTTCATAGATCTTTAGTGTCTTATCCTTGCTAGAAGCTTTCTCATAAAGAAATTGGCTCACTAATGGATCTGTCACCTTATCTGCTGCTCCATGAAGAATCAATAATGGAGCTGAAACCTGCATTACTCTCAAAAGATATAAATGTTTTCAATTTATATGACAGTTATTGCATGCAAAAAATCACATATAAACCAGAGCAGAAATCCACATGTTGTTCTTGAAAATAACATGTAACAGAACTACAGAAGGGAAAGAAAGCAAAAACTAACCACCTTGTTTAATTGTGACTCGATTTCTTGAGTGGCACTTAGAAGCTCCATGCCAGTTTTCAACCGTGTTGGATCATCATAAGAAATAACATTGTAACCAGCCTACAAAGGAAAGAATCAAGTCCTATAATTAGTTTGTACAGAAGTGCAAACTTTCAGGGACTAGTTTTGCTCAAGTTCTTTTCATAGTTCACAATAATTCAATGATAGAAGATACTGTGGATCAGTTCATGCTTCAGCCACTTTCAGTCATGAACTTGAAATCACTATATAAGAATTAAGGCAAGGGTGCATGTCACTTTTTTTAACAGAAATATATATGTGGTTTAGCCTATGATCCCACGATGTTGCAGAAAAAAATTGTGACAAATGGACAAGCTAAATGCCACCCACTAAACAGGAGGTTATAAATTAAAATTTATGAAGAGAGATCATTAGGATTTGTGACCTCAAACATTTAGTAAATGTAAGACAAGTTACAAAAAGGAGGGTATAGAAAGACACTGGTCAATCATTTCAACTTGTAAGCATGGAACATTTAGAGGTTGACAAAATTACCAACCACTTTTCTCTTGCCAGGTTCTCGGAAAGTCAGCTTAGATATATCCTTGTGTGGGAACAGCTTTGCCTTTGGCATCACTTTAGACAGAATACTTAATACCTTCAAAACTGCAGTTGATGGTAGCATGCCCTCTGCAATCTTGGCACCAAAACAAGAATAAATCAGGGTTTATCTGATACATATTCAAATATTCCCAAGAAAGGCTATTCTTCAAATGATGGATGCTTTCATTTTCCTATAGATTGACTTTGGACTCCTTCCAATTTTGACTGGGAGAAAAGTCTCATCAGAAGTTTTTAAGACAAGCATTAATTTTTTAAATTCATTGAATGTATAAGATACCAAATATTGAATACAGATCACAAACATAAATAATTGATAAGAAAAGAAGACTTTAAAATTAGATCCACTCATAATCGGATCATAAAATTCTGTGATACATATTACATTGTTCTTATCTTTGAAATATTAACAGCGCCTATTGAATTAGGAGGTATTAGTCACAAATTGGAGGGTGATGTTTGTCATGTCCAACTTCAGAAAACTTAAGGTGTGGCAACGTTTATTGCCAATATCTATTTTGAGGGTAAGGAGCCTTCAGAAAAACAAAATTGAACCTTAGAGATGACAAAGACATGACAAGAATAAAACAGTTCAGAGCTCTCAAACTATGGAATGAATAAGAACATGAAATTTATAATAATGAAGTGGATGACATCAACTGCAACATGGAGGAATGGACTTACTTTACACATTGGTGCAACAAGGATTACTCCATCCCAAGTGTTTGGTTCCTTCAAATGAACCTTAAGAGCAATTGCTCCACCCATAGACTGCCCCATTATATATCGAGGCAACCCACTCACCTCAGGCCTATCTGTCAATTGAAATATAAAGATTACAAATTTACAACAAAGATCGATATGACATCATGGATGCCAAAAAGTCTTACCTTTGATTTTTGTATACTGTTCTATAACATCATCAACCAAATCATCAAAATCTGATATATAACCGTGTAATCCTTCAGATAGACCGAAACCTGGATAGTCCATAGCATAAACACCATACCCAGAAGCAGCTATTCTTTTGGCAATACCTGAATAAAAATTCAAATACTCCCCCTGTTACATTTGGCAAGTTTCAAGCTTTGATAAAAATTGACAGCACAACATACTTCAAAGGGCAACTTAGCTACTTTTTAAAATGAAATTGGGCTCAATTATATTTTTGAGCACTCTAAACATCGTGACTTTTCTATTTGGTTTCCCATTTTTAATAAGTTGTAATTTAGTCTTCGTGAATATTTTCTTCCCTATACAGTCTCTATAATCTTTTGTATGTTTTGTCAATTTAAAGGGCTCGAAGCAAAACTCATAATATTTAACAGGACAAAATCTGTAAGTAAAACAGACACTCAACTACATTACTAGTGTACAAGAACAACAAAAGCTTTACTCACTTCTCCCACCAGATAAGACGAGTTACCTTGATCATAATGCATCACTTGCCTCAATGAAATACTAAAACTATAGTATTAGATTACAAGTTTTTTTTCAAAATGAGAGACTAAATGACAAATTTTTATCATTAGACTGAGTAAAAACATATCTAAGGGTTTAAGGAATGTAATTATGACAAAGCACCTTCAAAGAAAAAAGTGCAAGTGCTGCCATATCCATGACAGAAACACAAAGCAGCCTTGAGTGGAACGCCAGATTCAGGCATCCAACTTTTGCAGAAAATTTCCAATCCCCTGGAGTTCCTCTCGTACCACTAATAAACAAGAAACCAAATTGATCATATTTTTCAACAAACTAACAAAAGAAAGCGTGTCCCCGCAGAGAGTGTTTGCCAAAAATAGAAAAGGCTTACTTCTTCAGTTCTGATCCCAGCAGGAGCAGCCTAGTTAGCCAACCCAAGACAAAACAGGGGAGATATTGAAAAATCAAAACGAATGAGTGATTCTTTAACAAGGCAAAAATCTGAAAGATGGATGCAACCAAAGCCATATTGCAAAGATAATGATAAATTGGAGAGAACTAACCTTGAATAAGAAATGGTCCAGTTGCTGATGTACCTCGGCAAAAGCTGCACGGACCCGTCTCCGCGAGGGTGCGAAATCAAGGTTCATAGAGGCTATGGTGGTCAACTCTTCGCTCACACCTTCGATGCTTGACTTTTTCTTCGCTGTTGTTGCCACCGACAGCGTTGTGTTTGTACTGAATTTTGGTGGAATGGGTATGACATGATTGTGAGGGTGCTCTGTGGAAGAGATGGATGCACGCCGGAAGAGGGAGAAGCTGTGTGATCGAAATCTGAGTACCTCGGACACCTCCATGATTTCTTGCTTAGTGCGATGCGCCAACAAGACAAACGTGTTTTTAATCAGCGTTGACTTCAAAATTCTCCTACCTATCATCAAAACAAATGTCTTTTCCATAAAATACGTTTGAATGAAAAAATACGTTTGAATAATGTACTTATTTTTTTTACTAGTTTTTCTTTAAATTATAGTGATTCAACTTTGAGGGAATTGTTGAAAATACTTAACTCTAAAGTTAATAAGAACATAAAATTTTGTATATGTTATAAATATAGTGCTAAAATTCTAGTTGAGAGTATCTTTTCACAGAATTTGAATATCATATATATAAATCGGAGTATTTTGTGATATAATCGAAGTATCATGTAATATAATAAAAAATATTACGTAAGTAAATCAGAATATTTATATAATATAATAAGAAATATTGCATAAGTAAATTAGATCATTTATGCAATATAATAAGAGACATTGTACAAACATATTAAAAATATTGATTCTCATAATATATTTATTTAAATTAATATTATTACACCAACATAATTATGTGAAAATTAATAATAATAATCTAAAAAATCATGGTTAATTTTATTAGTTCTAGATTTTCTCATGATTTAGATCGAAATGGAATACATTTGACTTTGACTTGATCGGTATATGTCTGATACAATACGGTGATTTATAAGAAAATAATGGTTAATTTATATATAAGTTAATTTTTCTAACAATTATTTATGATTTTTTTTACAATTTACTTTTTACTTGATTATGTAGCCTTTACTATAATTATTTATATAGGAATTTATTCAAAGTAAGAAATTCTGTAAAATGATTTGGAATGATTTAATTTAAACTAACTTAAATATATTTGTAATTACATTTAATAATTTTAATTAATTTTGTAATATTTAATTTAAACTAACTATAATATATTTTTAATTATATTCCGCTATAATTAAAAAATACTAATTTATAAGATCAAAGTTACTCCCAATTGCTTTTTCAAAGTTTACAAAATTTCCTTGCACACTTTTTCTCATAAAAAAGGAATATTAGAAAAGTGTCCAGAAATGAAATGTCAAAATAATATTACATAACCCCACTGGTTAACCAGGAGCAGGAATATTAAGATGTATGGAAGGTTTTGGTAATTAAATGTATTTGCGATTCACTTTGTACCTAATTGAACTAGTTTTATAAATAACCCTATCTATATATACTTCATAGTTTTAACTTCCCCTTCCTATGTTGGTATTTCTATAAATACCATAAATATTTTAGAACAAATAAAATAGCTTTTACAATTAAAAGCTAATTTATTCACAAATTAAAATTCTAATTTTGGATAAATTAATATTAAATAATGTTTACAACGTAACTCATTTAATAATTTTTTTAACATCTTAAACTTAATATAAGCATACATGATATTCATATAAACTTAAACTCTCCCTTCAAAAATAAATTTATCTTTTCAGAAAATAAAATTGTTTGTACATTTTAAAAAGGATAACTAAACATAATAGAAAAAATTATTTTCTCATCTTTTCGTTTTATCATCTCTTCACTTTAATATATGATCATTATAGTTGAAAATAACACACAAGTTAGAGTAAGTAAGTGTTTTAAAACTTTACATAAATGCATATATTAAAACCATATACATATATTTTCACGAGTCATAAAACTCATTCATATCTTATTCATACATTATTATTTATGCATATTCATTTCATTCATTAAACATATATTAGACTTAAGTGTCTAATTCTTACCTTACTAACTACATTTCATGTCATAAATCATAACATCAATATCATAAACACTTAACTTTATTTCTAAAAAACACATGTATTGAGTTAGATTAGATTCAAATATTTGCACATGTCACACTACCTTTACTAAGTAATCTCACAACAAAACTACAAAATAAGACCAAATTCATTTATATGACAAGGTGAATACCTATACCTACATATAACAAGTCCTTAATAGGTCATAGTAATATTCTTTTAACTCTGACCACCTGATATTTTTCTCTATGTGAGAGTCCAATATTAGCAGAGTCAAGATATATTCTTCAAAACTCCAAATTCAATACACAACAAAAAGATTCCAACATAATATTATCTTCTTGAAAAATAAAGATGTTTACAATATAGTACATGTCCTATGAATAATGATGATATAGTCTTATTCATACACATCCTAAATTAATTCAAATAATAATAAATTTTAATTCACACATCACTATAATAATATATATGTTGATAAAATATAACAACTTAGTGAAATATAAAAAAAAATTGAAACATTTAAAAAATGTTATTTAAAATTTAAAAAACATTATCTTCATTGAGCCACCAATTTTTTCTCGAAAGAGATTAAGCACAACAAACTGAGCACATATCTAAATTTGTTCAACTACTACTCTACTCGCTAGTAGTTTGCTTGTCAAGCAAACAAAGGTTTTAAATTTTGACTAAAATGAATTTCTCTAATCAAACAAAAGATAATTTTCACTAAAATGAATTTCTCTCAACAAACAAAATGGCACCCAAAATTTGTATTTATATATATTTTTTTTATCAACAATATTAATTTTGCATATTTATATAAATTGTATCAAATTGGTCCATAATGTTCTAGTTTATTTTTTTATAAATGTAATTAAATATTTCTTTATAAAGAAGATCATTTAAACCAATTTAACTCATACAATTTTAACTATTAAAAAATATAACATATTTCATCGTTTTCAATATCCCATATATCTCATTCATACAATATATTAGTAACTAACAATATCTATTAGGAACATTAGTTATACATATAATTCATATAACAAATCTCTTAAAAATTATTGTCACATAAATTATTCATATTAAAACTAAATATATTCATAATATTCTCTAAAAATAAAAATAAAAATCCTACTAAAAACTCAAAACACGGTGACCTACCCTAAGTTATTATGAAAACTTAACTAATTTTCATTACCTTTACAATTTGTTTAACAATTCATATATACCATAATAATTTTAGACTAGAGATTAATTTTTATTAAAAAAAACATCATGTATAAACTAAAACCATATGCATATAACGTTTCGCATAAAACCAACTAAAGAAAAAGATAAAGAAAAGCTTACTTAAAAACAATTTCTGAAAAGAGAAAAGTGTTTTACTATCCTAAGAGATATCTAAGATGAGTTGAAATCTATAAAAAGATATGAATAATTATCTTTAAAATCTTTGAGAAAATACAAAAGAAGAGTATTTTAGAAATATAAAGATTTTTATAAAATAAAATTAAAATAATTAACTATTTTCTATTTATAAACCTTAATTTAAATAATAAAATATTCATACTTAATCTTATTTAAATCACTACACAACAAGAAAATCATGAAATCTTTAGATACCAAAATAATTAGTTACAATTTTAGAAACTAAAAAAATAGTTTATAAATTAGTTTCTATTATTAAATAATTTTTAAATTAGTATCTAATTAACAACTAATCTTTTAACTACTAATTATTTACTTTTCACTAAAGGTTTTATGACTTTTAATTCTATTAATTTTTCTTTTTTTTCACTAAAACCTAATCACTATATAATTGTTATATTTAAATCTACACTGAAAAATTTGTTGTTTGCAAAAGTTTACGAGGGCCCTGCTTCTTGATTTGCATTTCAAGTTCGATTAGTATAGGCAATTAAACCAAATTCATCAAACAGTGATGAATGGTAACATAAAGTTATGGAAGTTTTTTAGTTTGTATTTTTATTATTACTTTTAACTGAGGCAAGATGTTTTCCCATCAATGAAGAATTCAATTTTTTTAAACCTTGTGAGGACTCTTTTTTCCATTAGTTTTTGTTTCCCATCAAATAGATTTGTTTTCAATCGTTAGCAAATTTAGAACTATGTAATCATTGACTTTATGAAGTGTTTGGTTAACTACATACACACTTGAGACACAAATTTTGAGTGATTTAGTTAACAATATAAATCAAATTAAAATTATTTTTATTGTTCATCTTGTTGAAAAGTTAGAAGAAAAAAAAAATATAAGGAGAGGGGTTGAATTGTGTTTTAATTAAATTTAGATTTTTTTAAAATATTGTTTAATTAGAAATGTTTAGATGATAGTTTTATTTATCAAGTGATCATACTATACTTATTGTATTCGATAGATATGTACATACGTAATTTGAAAACTTTCACTAAAACATCTAAAAGTAAGATATTGTTAACACATTTTCTCACAATAACTCAATAACTTTCCTAGTTCATTTGTCATATAATTAGTAGATTGATATAAGTAGATAATATTGTGAAATACACTTCAAATATTATTTGGACTCCAGTAAAAAAAAATATTGATTTACTGACAAAAAAATTACCGACAATTTTATCTGTTCGTCAATAATTTCTTAATTCTAATAAATTTTTATTGACGGATGAAATTACCAATGAATTTATGTCCGTTAATAATTAAGGGTTTATAATAGTAATAGTTAATATCAATAATATTAATAATACAATAATAATAATATTAATAATGATAATAATATTAATAGTAATAATAATCTTAATTAAAATAATAGTCAAATATTAATAATATTAATAATATTAATAATAATAATAATAAATATTTTTGCCACAAAGTGTTTTTAACATAGGTAAACTTAATGGTTATTTTTAATAGTCAAAATTTTCATTTATGAAAAATTTTAATTGTTAAAATTTACAGTTTTAATCATAATAAATATCATATTTGCTTTGCAGTGCAAGAAGGAAAGTAATTGAACGTTAAAATTATAAACTGAAATCTAATCTTCTTCCTGATATTATAAATTTTTAAATTAATTACTTTCACTTTTCGATTTAATAGTGTTTTGTTTAACAATTTTTTAAATATCCTTTTTTCCAGGAAGGAAATTAGGAAGTATGAGAATTCTAATTAAAAACAAAGTTGCAACAGTTATAATTATATTTTTTTCTTTTTTATTCCTATGAACACTTGTTATATTTTGCCCATTACTCTAAGTGCTTGTTTGAAGATTGTAATAACATATAAGGAATAGAGAAAAAAAAAATCCAATTTGACTTTGAATAATTTATGAGGAAAGTTTTCAAAACATAAAATAGTTCACACATACTTAATTTAGTATTTTTTTTTAAACTTTTTATTGTTTTATATTATTGTGCTTACAAGATTAGGTATCTCTTATAGTGATTTTTTTTTTCGGTCTTCTCGATCTTCAGGTGTTGTAGTCTTTGATCAAATTTTTCTTTTCACCAAATTATTGTGAAGGATTTGTAAATGCAGACAAGTTTGAACGAGAAAGGTTATCTCCTCTATCTGATACTTTTGAATGACCCCTATTTTCATGAATCCGCTCATGAGTTTAAAAGCAGATCCAATTGAATAAACTAATTTAATTATGATTAACTGGACTTTATTTAGGTTAAGTAAGTAATCTCGAACATCTCAACCATTCAGTCATTTCCATCATCTCCATTATCCGGTGGCACATTTATCATTAAGTTTTAAAATTGCTTATAATTTTGTTCATTTTAATATTTCTATAAATATTTATTTTGTATTAAAATTTAGTTCATATTACTAGTCCGAAAAATAAATATAATCTAAAATGGTGCTCTGATGGGCACTTAATGAGCCTCTTTTCCGTACGTCGGTTCACCAACTGATATGGTTGTTCATTAATTGTGATTTGTTGAATAATTGTGTTAGCTAATCTCTTTGTTTTTGTGTTCATATTGTTTAATATCGTATTAGCTATCACCTTTAATGCTACTTATTGCCTTATTGGGCCGACGAGGCATATTTCCGCAGCATCCAATAAATATGTTTCAACATTAATCAATTCACCAATAAATGCTACCAACCATTGCCTTTTGGCCCATCTCACTTTACATCTTATTCTTATTCATTCTTATCTAATTAAACTTTAATATCCATTCTTCACAATTCCACATTTTCCAAAATAATAATACTTTTTTATAACTGTGTTTTTAGTCATTTTTGTTTGGGTATTTTATGTTTTAAAATGAATCGATATGATTCCTTAGTCGGTTTCACTATCAAAATAACATTTTTTTATTTTAAAATAGTTTATTTTAATATAATGTATATTATATTTAATTTAAAGGTTAAATTTTTTTTTCTCGTATTCTCATAATTTCACGCAAAATTAATTTTTATCTTTAATCTAAATTTTATATCTTCTAAATATTTATAATAAAAAAATATTAAAATTAAATATTGTCAATTTTTTTCATATAATAAAGAAATTGTGAATATAAATTATGTTATTAAAATATTTCATACTGAGGGTTATAATATTATAATAAATTTTACTTTAAAATATATAAAAAAAATTAATAAAAATTTATTTTAATAATTTTCTTATTATAAATATTAAAAGATCTAAAATTTACAATAAAATAAAAACTATTTTCATGTTATATATAGAGAAAAAAACACATATAACTCTTAAATTAATTTTATTACTATAATACATATAATTTAAATAATGTCTGATATTTTTTAACCTATACCATGGCTATTTTAAGGAATAAGAAATAGAAAATGTTTATTTTGAAACTCAAATAATAAACAACATACATTTGAAACCAATTATAATAATATAATAATATTTAAATTAAAAAATAAAATAAATATAATTAAAATAAAAATTTATTGAAGTGTGAATGTGGATGTGTTTTATTTGCGGATGTTAAAAGTATCAGTATCCTGAGAAATATCCATTACAAAAAGTTAATTGTTATGGAGGACCACTAAGGAGTTTGATGAAGGCAAGGGAAAAAGTTGATAGAAGAATGAAATTGGTTTGTTTTAAACGTTTGAAGGATGAAAAATGGAATTTAAAATTGAAAGAATAAAATAAAAAACACTAAAAAAGTAAAATACTAAAAAGAATATTTGAATGGAAGAGAAATCTAACCCTTTTTTATATGCAATACACTTTAGTACGGATGTGACAGAACAGAAGAAGTGTGAAGAAGAGCATGTTTTTGTTTATCGTATTTTTCATCCTTATTTTCTACATCTCTTCTTCCTTCTTATGTTTTTATTTTCTGAAAATGTCCTTTCTTGGTGGGTCCAATTTCTAACATCAAATCAGGTCAAATCTAATGATGAGGATTAGAAAAATCAAAAATGAAAAAAGATACATTAATTGTTGCACTTTTCAAACCATGCTGTGGAAAGTTTTTCCTTATTTGAACCACAGAGAATGAATGAATGAAAGAAAGAAAGAAAGAAAGAAAGAAAGAATGGCCAACTCCATCAAAAAAAAGCTGCAAAATTTTATTTGGTAAACGTCCATCATCAACCCCATTATTTACATTTTGAAACAACCCCCTTGTACAAAACCCCTCATTTCCTTTTGATGGATGTTTTTTTTTTTAAAAAAAGTGAAAAAAAGAATAAAAAATATTTAGTTGAAGAGAAATTAGAATATTATTTTATTTGTTTTCATTATTAACAAAATCAGATTGAAAAAGAAAAGGAGTCTCTTTCATGATAGATTATGAAAGGTTGTATACTCTTCTCTTGTGTGAAAATTGTATACATTGTTTAAGTTTTAGAAAAATAAACTTTTATCTTCAATAGTTGCTTCTTACCATCCCCGTAAACTTTAACTTACTAAGTAACATAATTTATACTATATTAATTTAATAGATTGTAAGAACACATTTTATATTATTTTAATGAAAAATTAAATAGAGATTACTTTTTAATAAAAAAAAATTATGAAAGTCCTCAGTTTATATGTATAGATGATTCACATGATGTTGTTCTTCTGGTTGTTGTTTTCTCCTAATATTACCGGCTTAGGTAATAAGGTACAAAATAGCTTTAAACAATTTAAGATTATATAATAAATAATAAGTTATTTTTATAGTCTTTCTCATATATTTAAAAATATTTTATATTTTTACTGGTTTTAGGGTTAAAGAGTCCTTTTTGGGTGAATTTTTTTTTCTCTCTTTATGATTGATTAACATGATAAATCCCCATCTACAAATTATGGTATTTTCGGATTTGATGTTAATCGTAGTATCTAAGTAAAAAAAAATTCTTGTCCACAAATCCTAAACAACTAGACCAAAGTCTGACTCATTTTTTTATCTTTAAAGAGTGATTTTTTTAATAAGGTTTTAATGAGGCTTTGTTTCGAAATAATTTTTTTTGACTAATGTAAAATATAAGTGTCATTTTTACTTAAATCAAGATCAAATCTTCAAAAAAAATTAATAAAAGATCTAACAACACTTTTTGAGATCACACGATCATCGAGTTTATGGTGTTTGATCAAGTCAAATGATTATTTAAATTTTTTTACAAACTTAGACCAAATAGTCAAATAACACCCCGAAACCAAACTGTCATCAGATCAACAATACTTAGCCAAGATCAAATGATCATCGAAATTTTTTTTCAAAAAACTTGAATCAAATGGTCAAGTATTGTCCAAGTTCAAACGATCATAAAAAATCGTATAAAATCAAAAGGATTAATAAACATTACATGAAATCAAAATCAAAAAATGATTTATGCTAAACCCAAACGAGTCTCATTCATCATTTGAATTGATCCACATGTATATCTTATCGAATTTTAAATGTCTTATGAACATACTCCCCAATTATAACAAGATGCATTCAGACAAATAATCACTAATTTAATCTAATATTTAAGACACATAAATCAAACAATCTTAGGTTATTCGCGACTATAGATTACTAGTATAAAATTTATTTATATCTCATAATAAATGTTTAATATTTTCTTATAGGTTGTTAGGATAAAATTCATTTATATAATCTAAGAACTCTTTAATGTTTTCTTAATGATCTCAATCCAATAAGACATATAAACCGGTGATAACTCTAAAAATAAAAAGTATTCAACTCTTTATATTTTCTTATACTCATAAATATCTTATATTCTTACAAGTTAAATAATTATTACAAATAAATTTTCATTTTCTCCTTATAATCATAACAAAAATCCCCTCATAACTCTACTAATTATTTTCAGTAAAAATAATATGATAATAAAATCAGAAGACAATCTTCTCCACTTTTTATTTAATTTAAAATAATGAATTATAATTCTTCCGTCACCAATGTTATCAGTTTCTATAAACTAACATTGTATTAATTGCTTTAATTATTCATTTAACAAAACATAACAAGTGTAACGTCTAAAAGTATTTGTAATTATTCTGTATATTAAATTGACTGTTGACTGAAATTGAGAAGTCATAACGCTGGACATATTAATTTAAATTAAAAAAACATTTTAAAGATCATATTACAACAATAACAGTAACCTTAACCATAATCACTTATTTTTAAATTTAAAATACGATTAATTGTAATTTGTAACTCTTCCGTGCATGTTATTATTAGTTTTGTTAGTTACTATAATTAATACTATATTAATTGCTATAATTGTACATTTAGCGAAACATAACAATTACCTGTAATTTCTCCCTAGATTCATTTGACAAAAAAAATCCTAGGTGAAAATATTTGTAATTGTTTGGTAGATTCACACTACACAATCAAATCATCAAATAGAAATAATTTTTATAGAACAAAACAATTACTTACCATAGTAATTAAATTAAATATCATTTTAAAAATTATAAAGAAAATTGATTTTTAAATTAATTTCTATTATTGTTAAATAGTTTCTAAATTAGTATCTAATTAACAACCAATGTTTTAACTACCAATTATTTAGATTCTAAATTTGGTAACAAAAACCTTTAGTGACTAAATACCAATTTAGAAACCATTTAATAATAATAGAAATTAATTTAGAACCAAAATTTTATTTAGTCTCTAATGGTTTTTAGTTTAGTTACTATAACAACTAATTATTTTTTTTTTATAAAATTGATTTTTATTTTATAAGTTTGTCGTACTGTCAATTGAAAATCCTTGACTACCTAAAATGAAAAAATTATAACGGTGAACATATTAATTTAAATAAAAAATAATTTTAAGACAAAATTACAACCATAACCATAATGATAAACGTCAATAAGAAAATAAAAAAAGTTTTTTCAATTAACTATCTACAAACTCAATGTAATATTATCATAAACACATTACACTTGTACCAACTATGTATCCACTATTTTCTTCTGATAATAAAAAAATAAATATTATAATGATTATTAAAATAAAATTAATAAAAAAAGGTAATCATAAAAAAATATTTTTTATTAATTTCTATAATATTATAATTACACAATAGAAATATTTTGGAATAATTACTATTCATCGTAAATTGTTTTCATGGAAAATAAAATTAATAAAACAAACTGAGTTTATCATAAAATTAGCAATATATGTGTACATATCAAAATAGTTTAAAAAACATCTTTATTATTGACTGTTATAGATATTAAATTTTAAAATTAAAACTTATTTAAAATTTAAATATGATTAATTGCAGTTATTCCGGTTAGCATAAATTAATATTGTATTATTTGGTATAATTATACATTTACTAAAGCATAAAAATTAATTGTAATCACTCCCTAGATTCAAGTGACACAAAAATGTTATAAGTGAAACGTTTAAAAGTTTTTATAATCACTCAATATATTCGATTAGTGAAAAATAAATGATTGATTACTCGGGCTTGAAAAGTCATAATGCTGATCATATTAATTTAAATAAATCATTATTTAAGATCAAATTAGACTAATAATCTTTACCATAAACTATTAAAAAGTGTATAAAACTAACTCAAATCTTAAACTTGTGAACTCATGTGCCTAAAATTATATATTTATGAGTGATTAACAATCTCATAAGATCAATAATTTTAAAATAAATTTAAATAATTTTTATATTATATTTAGAAGTGAATTAAATCTAATTTAATTTTATAAAATTATTTATAAAATAAAATTTACATTCACTTATATAATATAAAATATTTTTATTTTTAATTAATGTAGAAATTTTAACCTAATTACTAGTAGAAGAAAAGAAATTTTTTCTTTTAATTGGCGTCTAAACTTAATTATTTTTTTTACATAACATATATATGCACGCATAGACAGACTAATTAGAGAATTAGGTAAGTAGATAAGCATTGAAGTTCATGCTGAGACAGTGATTAATGATAAGGCTTAGAAGCTTAATTAAATCATAACGGTTTTCAAACCTTTTTATTTTAATCAGTCTCGCCACTCTACAACCTTTTTCCTTTCTTCATCTTTCGTTGTTGCCGAATACGTGTGTGCACCCGCCTCTTCTTCTACACGTGAAAAGAATGGAAAAACAACACTCAAATCTAAATTCATTCACTTTTGTGACCTTGGCTTCTGTAACTTTTAATTTTAATAAGTGTACCTGTTTGGAGAAATGGGGCCCAGGCACGGTCGGTTGACGTAATGAGATTGCTGACGTGTCGATCTTTTTCTCCTTCGGTCGGTGGTTCCTTTTTGGTGTCTCCTTCAGTTGGTCGTTCCTTTTCAGTTGGTCGTTCCTTCGGGCGGGGGAGGGTACCTGCGAAGGCACTCCGACGCTCAAGTAAGTATGAGATTCTAAGCGCGGTTTCGTAAGTGAATGAAAACGTACCTTTCTCTGGCTTGAGCACAGTATTTATAGGATTGCCTAATGGGCCTTCTGTCCCTTGGGCTCAGGGTGGTTATGGATATGTCTTGCTAGTCGTGCTCCGGAATAGAACATATCTTCTTTAAACGCATATTCCTTATTCTTCGGAGGTGGATCTTAACCAATTTAGCTTGTCACATAAATGCCCTTACATTTATTGTGCATTCGGTCGGTCGGTCGGTGCCTACGGTACAATAAGAAAAGGTGAAAATATTTTTATCAGATATTTTAGAGATTTTTAAATGAAAAAAAAAACATTTCTGTACTACCGGGTGACCGAAAGATCGACCAAACTACAAAGCCGACTAGACGATAAGACGCAAAGCTAAACACATAATTAGGTATAAACAAGCCAACTTAAGTGATAAGCGTAGTTAAGGCACAATTGGGTCTTCGTTTGAACCCTAAAGCAGATCCATAGCAACCACAACCCATCTAGAGCAGTATAAATAGCAGAAGAGGCACAACACCCAAGTTAACTATTCACTCCCCACTCTTCTGGTACTTAGCTTTCGGTCTGACTTGACCGTCGGAGTGTCTTCGCAGGTACTCCTCCATCGTGTCCAGACCAAAGAAGATCCAGCTGAAAGAAAACTAACGGAAATACCGAAAAAACGAGAAGATCATCACAAGAGGAAGTGTTCTTAAGGATTTAGATGTTGGAGGAAGAATTTCTATACCCTTAATTTAATAGTATTGATATGTTGAAAATCATGAATCAAATTATGCAGACAAATAAATTTTTTTCTTGCCTCAAGTAAACAATTAATTAAATAACATTTGTAAAACTGTGTCCTTGAATATATGATTGTTAAAGTAGAAGTAAGATTTTCCTTAATTTAAGCAGTGATAATGATTTGACGGATGATTATATTTAACATGGAGAAAGCACATCGATCACTATCTTTAGCTTTATCTTGACTAAGTTGATTTGATTTTCTCTTTAGCGATATCTTGGAGGAGAAATTGTTAATGGTTGAAAATGAAGAAATGATTTTTGACTTAGGAGTTGGCAGATGAGGAATTTGAAAGAGTAAAATTTAGAGTTGTGAAGAGGGGAGAGGATAATGGTGGCCCATGAAGATTGAAAAGGGAGAAATATACAGATCCTTTGATCGATCGGAGTTATGTCAAGAGCCCCACATGGAAAACCATTGAGATATGAAGGTTCATCTTCAGACTTATTAGGGTTTGCTTCAAGCTTTTCATGCTAAAAGCGAAGATGGCAATTATTAGTCACTTGCGTTCGTCACATCAATATCTCTCGTGGACGGTTAGCTATCTAATCCTTTTTTTTTCCACCACTCACACCATTCAGGATTTCAATATGCGTCTCAATCACTTCACTTACCGTCTCTTTGTTTCTTCCTCACATATATTGATCTGAATATACAGATTCATATATTTCATGAGAGATGATAATAGAAAATACTAAGAGAAGAAAAATACTTTATCTCAGTTTTTTTTCTTTGGTTTAAATATTCTCTCAATTATCAACTAGGTTGCAAGCTCAAGAAAAAAAGGGGAAGAAGACCATCAAGAGTATAACCTTTAGAATTTCAAAATATAATTACCATTTTTTATTAATTTTAAACTTTTTGCTCTATTATTTATAAAAAATAGTTCCTTGCAAAATATTTGAAAAATATTGTTATTGACTTACTTGGTTTATAAAAGTTATTTTACATATATTATTATACTTATTCATTATTTTTACTATATTAAAATGATATCTAAATCTTTTAATTCTTAACCTAAAGCCTAAACTCTAAAACTTATATTTTTCAATAAAGTAGTATTTTCATAACAAATAATATATTGAATGAAACTTTGATGAAAATTAAAAATTAATATTTAAAATATAAAAAAGTATAAATGAAAATTTATTTATTTTAAATATATTTTAGAAATAAAACATGTACTATCACTGTATTATAAATTCTTTCATAAACATATAAAAATGTATAAGAAATATTAGTTTAATATAAAAAGTTATAACATATAAATTTAGTTTTATTAAATTGTTATTATATTTACATAGTATTTAATACAAACATGAATATAAATAAATAAGGAATGCGAGTGTAGTTTATAAGTAAATATAATAAATAAGGAATGAGCGTCCTTTGTTAGAAAATATAAATAAATAGGGAATATGAGTGTCGTTTATTAGTAAGACAAAGGGGGTAATACATATTTTAAAACTAAATAATGTGAATGTTTTTTATAATTAAATAATTGAATTTTTTGTTTTAAAAAACAATTTTTAATTTTCATAATCATTTTATTTAACTTTTAGTCAATA
Organism: Phaseolus vulgaris; assembly: GCF_000499845.2. NCBI lineage: Eukaryota > Viridiplantae > Streptophyta > Magnoliopsida > Fabales > Fabaceae > Phaseolus > Phaseolus vulgaris. The sequence continues at coordinate 2,208,112 of NC_023753.2, forward strand.
TAGTATAATTTTGAATAAAAGATGAGCGACTTTATGTAGGGATAACAATAAAATGGGTGCAATTTTGACTATCTTATCCTTATTCTCAAAGTTAAAGTTCATCTTTATCTTTATTCTATCGGGAAACAAGTATTCTTGTAACCATGCTTATATTCGCTCACTTCCTGTTTCAAATATTAATTAAATATTTTTATAAAAAATAAGAGAGAGAGAGAGAGTTTGTTGGGTTTAGCACACTTGCTATCGCTGCTATGGATTAGAGTTGACAAGTCTTAGCGGGAGGGAGTGTGTGTTGAAGATCTTACATTGATTAGAAGTAAAGATATTTCACAATATATAAGTGAGTCTAAATCTTACCTTATGAACTTGTCTTATAAGATTGAGTCATGCTTAAAATTCACTTTCTAATATAATAGTAGAGTCATTTAGAGTTTATCATGATCAAAGTTAGTTAATCTTATCACATTACCTGTTCTCAACTATCTTTAACTTTATAAAAAAAAACAAGTTTGTTAAAACATAAGAGATATGAATATTTATTTCAAAGAGAAACATATGATTGTTATTTTCTTAAAAACTATTATGAAGATGAATATTTATTTTAAAACTAAAAGGATGTGACTGTAATTTATATGAAAAGAAGTAAGTGTCATTTTTTCTTAAAGTTATTTATGCTTTTAATCTAGAAAGCTCTATAGAGTTCTAATGCAAAATTAAAAAAGAAAATGTCTTAACAAACTAACACTAGTAAATAAAATTATAACCACAATTAAATGACGAAGTGATAATAGCAAACAAGTTTTCCACTTTTAGTAACAAAGTATTCGGCCCTTGTAAATTGAATAGTTTACTAAATCTTAATTAGGCCCAGATAAAAAATAAAAGTTACAGATAAAAAAATCATATATAAAGTACACAAATAAAAATATAATTATATTGGTATTGAATATCCTAAATAAAAATCAAAATTGAAAGAATATTTTAAGAAGTATGAGGAGAAAAAACAAGTCCCATGAATTTAGTCTAAAAAAATTGTCATTTTATTATGCATTTGAATAATTTTTATTATTTAAAATAGAAGAAAATATTTTATTTATATTGGAGACAAGACATGGAGTTTTCCTTGTTTTGGCTCAAACCATTTGACTATTTATTAACATGCGCGAAAGATCACATGCAGGTGCTATACAGTAAAAGAATATTTTCCTTATATTTTCTTGACAGAAGATTGATTTATATCACCATCTTCTTTTATTTAAAAATTATACTCTTATGTGCTTATATATATATAAGTATTTTTTGTAATTTTTTAATCAGTTTTATGAATAAATTTGTTGATAGTAATGAACAATAATGAAAAAAAAAATATTAAGATGGAAGTTTCTGGTTACTATATAGTATTAGATTTGAGATGAAATTTAAAATAATAAAATTTCATTATAAAATTAATTAATTAATTTTTAATTATAGAACTTGAGAGAAGCCTAAAGCCTGAATAATTTAGCACAAAGAGTTCTTATCACATTATTGAATGATTTGAAGTTTGAATCTTATATGTATTGTATTTTTGTTATTTATAAGATCCTAATTTTAATATGATTTGTATTGAATGTGATAACACTGTAAGAAAATCATTAAATAGAAACTAATTTTAGAGATAAAATATAATTAATTGTTATAGTGAATAAATTAGAAACCATTTTAGAGACTAAAAAAATATTGGTTTCTAAATTAGTTTTTATTATTGATAAATAGTTTCTAAATTTAGCTACCAAAGTTTTAACTACTAATTAATTAGATTCTAAATTTGGTAGAAAAAACTTAGTAACTAATTAGATAACGATTTAGAAACTATTTATTCATAAAAGAAACTAATTTAGAAACCAAAAGACTTTTTAGTCTCTAAAATGGTATATAATTTAGTCAATATAACAACTAATTATTTTTTATTTCTAAAATTAGTTTCTATTCAATGATTTTCTTATAATAGTGTAAAGTGTGAATCTAAATATGAAGCTATCTAATACTAAACATAATATTGTTCCACAAAATGATAGATAGTTTGAATCACACTAACTATAATGTGAAAATTGTACAACATTAGTCAACCTTAAACATATATAAAAGTATTGTCAAGACATCATTCGATGTATAAGTTAAGTTTCATGAATACATCCAAAGACATAAAGTTCTAATGATTTTAAGAGTCTTGTCCAAAATATTATCAAATGGGGCAGCATATAATTAATACGTGGAAGAAATCACACGAAATTCAAATTTACTTAACATGTTGAGCAAAGTGATTTGGTTTTTGGGAGTGATAATGTCATTCTTTTCATTATTTGTTGGTGATTTACGATTCTTTGTCTTAATGTTGCTTCATAGTTGTAATTCATATCTCATACTTCATACAATATCAATAATAGTTTGTATCTTAATTGGATAACTCGCAATAGGTGGGCTACTAGTGTAGGTGAAATTTGAGCATCTTGTATAAGGGTTGAAATATTCCTGAAGTGTTTCGTTTTATTTTATTTATTTATTATTAGACAAAAAAAATTGGGATAACTTGTTATAGGTTCCAGATCTGGGTATAATATTACTGTTTGGTTTTAGAAACTAAAGAGTCGAGCAAATATAAGATTTTTAGGTAAAAGAAACTAACTTTAACTTTCAATAGTATCCTAAAATAGAATATTTGAATTTGGAAGGGACATGGTCTCAAGTTTCAATTTCTCTTGTAGAGATGTTATTTGATGAAATTGTTGTTTGATTTTATGTTGTGGAAACATGTATAAATATTAAATTTCAATAGTTTGAAAGTTAAATATTGTTTTTGAAGTTGAAAAGGTTATTGAATGTTATGTAATTATATGATATGTATTATACGTGAATAATAATAATTATATATAATTGATATCATAGATTTACTAGAGTAGATGATTCTACATATGCTTGAGAATTTTAAAATATTATTTTAAGTTTTTGTAAATATTGCACTTATATAAGTACTAATAGTGTATTAGGAATCTTTTGAAATATTTAAAATTTATATAAAAAATTATAAAACTTATATTATAATAATTAATTATATTTTTGTAGATTTTTTTAAAATATTCTAAATTTATATAAAATTTCTATTATAATAATTAGATGTATTTTTGACTTGTATTTCCTTCGTCTAAATTTAATTTTATGTACTGTCTCAATTTTTTTATCAGCAACCTGAATTCGTTGGTTAAGGATGCAGGGTATAAGGATATCTTACGAGTATTGTGCAGGTATTTTTTGTTATTTTCAGAAAGATTTAAAAATTTGATGGATTTTGATAAATTATAGAAGTTTTGTTTTGAAGCTTGAGTTTCAGCCAAATCATTTTGATTATACTAAAATGGTATTTACTTTTAATAATATTATGCTTAATGTATCTATGTTTTGGTCTTTTGAGACATTTTGTTTGAGGATTTGTTTTATGTATATATAAATGTATATATGCATTAAGGAGAAAGCAAGATAATTTATGAATGAAAGTGGGGGCTGGAAAGGCACGCCTATTGTCAGAAAATGGAAGGCGAAGGCATAATCTAGTTATAGCAGTGAAGCACACGAGACCTTGAAAACTGAGACTATTTTGTTTGTGTTTATATATACACACACCAACACCAACACCACCACCACCAATCACAAGGTTAATGCAATGCACAAGCCATGCCTTTGTGCCCTTCGCATAAGCGACCAAAGTGGACCATATCCCACACTCTCCTTCACACTAGACTACTCATCATGGCATAGCCCTCTCCCTCTCCCTCTCCAGGGACACCATGCATTCCACACCACTCTCTTCAATCAAGATTCACTTTCATCTCTATTTTCCCTTAAGAAAAAAAAATTAGGGTTAATAGAAAAGCTTGAATCTATGTTCTGTTTTTGTTTCAGTCAAAATCCTCTACTTAAGCACTCGTTTTAATTCAAGCTTCATCACACAAATTTGATATATATTTCCATTCACATCAAGTCCATACACTAACCTACACAAAACTCTTGTAAACTAACTCTACTCCTCTAAATCATACTCAAAACTTCACTCAAGAAATTATATACTTTTAACATGTAACATTTAAAAACAATCATCTATTAATAACAAAAAAAACTGAAATATCATTCTTGTGCCTATCATTGAATATATTGATTCAAAATAACCACAATCTAAACCAATTTGTCTCAAATGTAGTATTCTAATACAAAATTGATAGCACACCGCAAATTTCATTCATTTAAACTATACAATTCTCATCTCAATTAATATTAATCTCAAACTCATACATTTAAAATATGCTTAAACAACACACAATCTTGCACAAAACTCAAGATAATGTAAACTCATCACATTCACACTCATAACGTTTATACTAAGGTTCTTTAAGAAAACATAAATAAATCTTCTTACATGTAATTTTTTACTCAAAAGAAAGTCTCAACTTAAGAAAGTGACTTACTCAAAATCTATAGACCTTGAGCAAGATAACTAAATATAACCAAATTTCAATATAGGTTTAACCAAGTTGAGATAATCACTTTTCTCAATTAATCTTACAAAAAATTTATGAGAAATAAAAAAAATAGAGTATCTTCAAAATAAATAGAAATTTACTTTGTTTAAAATCTGATCAGTTAACAATGACTATTAAATCCTCAATTACTCAATGTATAATCAAATTTTGAAATAGATGAAATTTAGAGGAAATAAATTAAAAAAGGGTAGAGATAAATTTTTTAAAGAGATAGAAAGAAAGAAATGAAAAAATAAATAAAGAGGAAGGATTTATATATACAAATAATTATAATTTATAGATTTTAACTATGAAATATTTTAGAAAATACATTTTTTAACCCAACAAGAGGTAAAATATTTTAATATCATTTCAGAGTATATTTGACTTTTTTTTTTGTTATTTCGCTTTTAGAAAAGACATTTTTTAAAACCAACAATTGTGTTAATTTTTTTTCATGTATTAATTTAAAAATAATTATTATTGAATTTAAATAATAATTAACATATCAGGTTGACTATTATTTTAAATATATTTAGTATTTTTATATCTAACTTATATAATAAATAAGTTCCAATGTTAATTTGTAGCTAGAATAGATAAATTGTGTTGTTGTACTACTTTTTTCCATCTATAAATTTCAAAGTAATTTTTATTGTTGACTTTAAATAATCATTAACATTTTAGGTTGACTATTGCTGTAAATATATTTAGTATATTTTATACATAAAACGTAAAATAAAGAAGGACTAAAAAAACCAACAGGGGTAATTTTTTTTAAAATTGACCTTTAGAAATTTTAAAGAAAGATTTTGTCAAATGGTTGATGATAAAAAAAATTAAGTGTATCAATCCATGAACACTAAGAACAACAAAAATTCAAAATAATAAATAAAAGTAAGAAAAAAATATAATTATAATTTTTTATATTGATTTGACTCATCTCTAATGCGCATTCCATTAATCTAATCCAAATGATCTGATTTGAATTTTTTCATTAAAAATCTAGAAATATTTAATTACAAAAAAGACATATTTAATTAGACTAAGACAAAAACAACAACTCTTTAAATTTTTTAAAATAATAATATTACTAATAATAATAAGATTAATAATAATAATAATAATAAATTAATAATTATTATAATAATAATAATAATAATAATATTATTATTATTATTATTATTATTATTACTATTAATATTAATAAAGTTAATGATAGTTATAATAATAAATGGAAATGATAAAAATGGTCCATAAAATCCCTATATTGTAGAGAGCACACGTAAGGATATTTTACATCAACATGCTACTAATAATATTATTTTAATATTATAATCTCAATAAAAAAAATGCTTACATAATTTAAAGTATATTAAAACAATAGAATTTTATATCAAGCTCTGTTTTATCATTAAATTATCGCATGCACTATAAAATAATCTAACATATTAAAACTACTCTACAAATAGTCTTGCATTAAAACGAAATAAAGGATACCATGTGCACAAATTGTAAATTCTTAAAGAGTTTAATTTTGTTTTTATTTCATGAAATTTAAAATCAATTTGACTTTGGTCTTCTAAATTTTAAAAAATATTTAATTCCTCAATTTTTTTTTTAAATATTAAATTTGAAAAACTAAAATTAGTTTTTTAAAATGATTTTTAATACCTCAAATTTAATATTTAAAAATTAAAGGCATATTTTACTAAATTTGAGCTTTTACTAAATTTGAGTAATTAGAATAAACATTTTCTAATTTGAAAGAATGCAAAAGGATTATCCAAACAAACGTAATTAAATCATAAAAAAATGAAAAATAAATTAAAATAAAAAAATTATAAGTAAATTATTACAACATTGTATAATTTAACTAATACACTATTAATAAATTAAAAATTATTTAATAAATGTCTTAATTATGCCGTTCTAAACACTTTGAACGATAACCTACATTTTTCTGGATATATATATCCTATGTAATTTCATAAAGTTAAACTTGTAAAATATCTGTGTGGTTTTGTCAAGTTATTTTATTTTTCAATGTACATAAAATATTTCAAAACAAAAGGATTTAAATGTTTATTATCAATATGATCTAATTCTTTCATTTCTCTTTTTATCTTGTTAATTTAGCTATACTAAAAAAATTAAAAATTGTTTCAGACCAAAACTTATAAAATATTTTATATATTAAATATATTAAGACAACTTATTTTATATATAATAAATAAAATAATATGTTTAAAAATAATTTAGCACTATAAGAAATTCATTAAATAGCAACCAAATATTATAGACAAAAAATAATTAGTCACCATATTAACTAAATTAGATAAGGAGACTAAAAAATTAGTTGTATCTGAAGTGGTTTCTATTATTAATAAAAAAAATATAAAATGATTTCTAAATTGATATCTAAATTAACTATCATGATTTTAACTACTAATATTTTAAATTCTAAATTGGTCAAGTGATGTGTTGGTTGCACGAGTACCGCTAGAGCAGTAGTAAAAACTCTAGTACTTGTTGGAATTCCAACATGTATAAGTCACTTAACCGTTGAGAGTATGTACAAAGCCGAGTTATGCTTTCAGGGATTCACTAAGAGAAAAAATCTATTCCTAGTTGTGGGAAGTAAGACTACTCAAGTGATGATGAACACTAATGTTGATGCATGATTGATGTGATTAATTATATATGCTGAGATATATCATTAATTTGTAATTTGCATAATATATGTATGAGATGATAGTTACACTATGTATTTGAGATGCGACTAGAAATTTCAAAATCTTATGATAATGTATGAGCTTCTTCAACAATGTTGTCAATAATATTTTTAACTTTTATCCAGTTAAAAATGCAATATATAGTATAACTAGTTGTGGTTTGTTATAATTTTTTTTATGTGTTTTGTATTATTTATAATGAAATTGGTATTTTAAATAAAATTATTTGATATTAACATGTATATCTATCGAACAACTGTGTAAGATAAAATGATGTTAGAGGTGGTAACAAAGCTATTAGAGCATTGAAAATCTCTCTATACATATTATAAGTTTACAAGTATTAGTACCAACTAGTATATATGTAATATTATGAGACATTACCTATAATAACTAAAAAATTAAAATTAAAACAATTAAGTTTCACTGTTGCTTTATTAGTAGCAAAGACAATAAAATTTTAAATTTATTTTTCTATTGATAGTGATTCATAAATCTAATACCACCTTGCCTATTCAATGCAGAAAATGGAGAGATAAAGTAAATTTTTTCTCATAAAAGCGTCACTGATTCCATTATCCTTATGTTACACATGCCGCGCCCATAATCATATGTCACATTCTTGAATTCTTTGAACGTTCGCTAAAAGAAAGTAGAATTGCATGAAACATTAACATGAAGAAAAGAATCTTATAAAGGCTTGTCTTATTTTCACACACTATTTAACGATGTTATGTTCTTGTCATTGTTGTCAAACATATAATTATCCCACTCGCGTTCATACCTATTAATTCAATAAATGTAATGTTATATTGTTTGAAAAAAAAGTCACAAACTTGGTAAATCTTACAAATAAAATTACAAACTTAGATCATTCATCTTTCCAAAATTCAAACTATACGATATTATTTTTATTGTGTTTTTTTTTCTTAATCTTATATACCAGTACTTCGTGTCTTTATATTTAAAATAAAATAAAAATAAAATAATGGTAGTTATATAATAAATAATGAATAAACTGTGATAGACATGGTTGGTTTGAAAAATATAAATAAAATTATAGAAGAGAAATAGAAAATTACAAGATAAAATAATATATACATACATATACACCAACGCAACTATTTCTTTATATATACTTATAAATAAATATTTTCTTTATTTATTCGACATACATTTATAATATATATATATATATATATATATATATATTTGCTATTCTGGTATAGGAATAAAAATTTAATATATTGCATGCATTGATTGATATTCCTCTTAAAAAAGAAATAAAGATTTGAAGAATGTGAAATTTGAGTGTATTTAAGAATATGATATGATAGCATGAAGTAAAATAAATCTTATATACTTTTTTGTTCTTTAGTTCATAAAATTGTGACAGAGTCATGTATTTTTAAAGTAAATAATACTTTAAATATGTTCATCGACTTTGATAATATTATTTTAACTTGAGTTCCTTCCTTTTAGTATTTTGCTAGGGTTTATATTGCTGGACTCCCTAAATATTTTTGAAAGAACAAACCTTAAAAAATATTAAAATTTAAATATAATTATATAGTATATATATTGGTCTAAAGAAAAAGAAAAGTTAATTGTTATTGTGTGGAAAAATTAGATTTATGAAGAAATTGGCGTTTGGTTTTTTCAATAATGAGATTAATCCGAGTTAGAAATTATGATAGGAAAAGAAAATGTTATAAAATGTTATAAAAGTCCTCAGCCAAAAAAATGTTTGACGTCTTTTCGTTCTTCTTGTTTAATTTTTTAAATAGAAGGTGCCCCAATTCTCCCTCCTCGCAGTCTCTCCACTGTATCTCCATTTCACTGAACACAAAAGAGTGAGAGTCAGAGCAGAGAGAGAGAGAGAGGTTCCCAAAGGCCATTCTGTGTAATGCAAATGCAACAATAAAACCATTTTCCCTTACCTTCCCGACAAAACACAGTAATCGTATTAGTATAGAAGCATTAAGTGCGCATAAACCCATTTTTCCAATTTCGCATTTGGCTATGCGATTTCTGAATATCCCACACCCACGCTCTTTCTGTTTCTTTCGCTTTTTTTTTTTCCCTATTTTAATTAATATTTCAATATTTCACTTCATCTTCTGTCTCTTATGAGGCTTTCCATACTGCAACCCCAGCCGCAGCGCTGCCACTACCCTATAAGGCGGTGGCCCCGCATGGACTCCTCCTTCCACCGCCGCAAGGACAAGGTCGTCGTCATCATGGGCGCCACCGGCTCCGGCAAGTCCCGTCTCTCCATCGACCTCGCCACCCTCTTCCCCGTCTCCGAAATCATCAACTCCGACAAAATGCAAGTCTACCGCGGACTCGACATAACCACCAACAAGATCCCCCACGCCCAGCGCCGCGCCGTCCCCCACCACCTCCTCGGCGACGTCGACCCCTCCCTCCCGGAGTTCTCCCCCGCCGACTTCCGCCGCCGCGCCGGCCACCTCATCGAGGACATCAACCGCCGGGACAGCCTCCCCATCGTCGTCGGCGGCTCCAACTCCTTCGTCCACGCGCTTCTCGTCCAGGATTTCCAGCCTGACTCCAACGTCTTCCGCCAGGGCGAGGAGCTTATATCCTCGGAGTTGAGGTACAGGTGTTGCTTCCTCTGGGTGGACATAGCTTTCCCTGTGCTATCACAATACCTGTGCGACCGAGTCGACGACATGCTCGAATCGGGGATGGTGGACGAGTTGGCTCAGTTCTTCGACCCCGAGGCTTCTCGTGAAAGCGAGTCCGGTATCAGAAAAGCCATTGGGGTTCCGGAGTTCGACCGCTATTTTAATAAGTACCCACCCTGGGCCGGCCCCGCGGGCCCGGGCCAGGATCCTCTGCGGGAGCGCGCGTACGAGGAAGCGGTGCGGGCGATCAAGGAGAACACGTGTGAGTTGGCGGAGCGTCAGATGGAGAAAATCGAACGGTTGAAGCGCGCCGGGTGGGACCTACGGAGGATCGACGCTACGGAAGCGTTTCGTATGGTGCTGACGTCAGGGTCCAACCATGGGTCCGATGTATGGGAGAGACAGGTGTTGGAACCAAGCGTGAAGATTGTGAAACGCTTCTTGATGGAGTAGGTCTTCCAGCTAAATCCAGCTACTACTCCTACTCTTTTTTTTTTTTTTTTTTTCTTATTTCATTTTTTTTTCTATCTGTTTATTTAACCCTAAAAAAAAGGTGGAGGAAAGATTGGGGGAACGGAAAATGTACAAAACAGAATAGAAAGGAATGGAAGTTGAAGTTGCGAATTGAATTGTGGCGTGGGAGGTTGGTTGGTTGTTGAGGTTTGGTTTGGCACGTGCGAGCGATTCCAGAATGAGAATTTTTGTGGAGGGTGTAAAAAGAAAAAGAGTATAGAAGGTTATTGTTATGATTTAAAAGTGGAAGCGGAAATTGTGAATGGCGTTTGAGGAAGAAGAGTGATGAGGAAAATCACGTAAGGAAGTAGAATTTTCATGTTTATATTTATAAGGATAGATGATGGGATGGGAAGAATAGAAAGAGTGTGGAGGGATTTAGTCTGGAAAATGGAAGGACACCAAATTGTTTCCATCTTCAATTAACTAAAAGACAACCATTCACTTTTTGTATTCTTTTTGTGTTTTGGTTATGAAGAGGATTGTGAATCAAATCCTTCTGCTTGCTTCGCATCAACATTTGTCATTTTGTTCAATCATCTTAATTCTTCTATTCATTCTGTCTCCAGTCAGAAGGCATTTATGTCACCCAAAAATGCCTTCCATATCTACATTCCCTCACTCACCAAATCTATACATCAACACATTCTCAATTCTCAATTCTCAATTCTCTTTCCTTCCAATTTATAACCTCAACACTACACAATACCACTGCACCATTCGCAATGCTTACACTTACTTATATTTTATGTGCTCACCCATTCACTGATATTATTCTAATTAATATCGTCATCCTAATTATGTTAAAAATAGTTCAAAATTTACGATTTTAGTTGCTTTTATTTGTAAATTTTCAATATATGTAAAAGTTCCGTCTTGAACTCTTTTGTTTTGACTTCCATACCTTTTTCTAATAGCGGAGGAATAATCTTCCGTATTTATTATAAGCATTCAGAATCTAAGTAAACTAATCTTGTATACTCTTTCAAACAAAGATCTAGACTATTTTTCTAATATTTCTTCTTAACACGAAATCTATTTTTTTTTTTAAATAAGACCAGTCAAGATTGGTTTAAAGTTCAATGATTCGCCTAAAGTCCAATCAATGTTAATAAAAATTATTTTAATGATGAAATAATATATACGAAAATGTAATGTACTAGTTTTATAATGCTAAAAAGTAAAATAAAACATAAATTATTAAAAATAAAATATGTTATCATGCGTAAATTAAAATTTTAATCATATTTACTAACAATAATAAGTTTAGTGTAGAATAAAAAGAAAATAATAAATATTTTAGACTATTTTTAAATTTTAAATAAATTAATGTTTTATTAAATATCTTTAATTAAAACTAGTTTTCCTCGATTATACCGGTTTTCTATTATCGAATTTTAGTTATTTTTTTGAACTGATTATTACTTAACGGATTTAGTCACTTGATAGACTTGTCTGATCTCGAGAGAAATTATGAAGTTAACTAAAAATAATATGTTAAAATATTTGAGATATTTATGCCCCTTAATATCGACATTGACTGTATATAATAAAATATTTGAAATCTCACATTAGATAATATGAATTCATAATTTACACTTAGATATTAATTTCATCTTATGATTTTGTAGAATAATTTATATTTAAACTTAATTCATGATAACATAAACTACACTAAAGATGTTTCAATCATAGTTTTTTTATATACGATAAAAATAAGCAACAAATTTAATTCATCTTGTTTGTTACACCGAAGAAACATGGGGTGTGTTATAGAACTGTGATCCGTGGAGTTGTGGGCATTAGGAATATAGAAAGAGAATCGCGTCACCTGAAACATGGTTCACTACTTGCACTACAATGGTAAAATATATCCATTTTATAAACAACAAAGAAAAGAATATCTCTAAAATCTCGAAACATTATCGTTTAAAACCAAATAAAATTATATTTTTTTAATAGAAAATGTTTACTATACTATGTATAAAGTTACAGGAGTGTAAGTTAGAATCATAAATTCATTCTCTTATAATTTTAGATTGAAAATATTATCATTTATATGAATTTTGCCTTAAGTCTGTTATGTTAACATGCTACTTATCAACATTTACAATACTCAAATTTAATATAAGGCCATAAAACTAGAAACAGACGTAAAGTTAAAATAACTTACAAAGAAACTTGATATGCGAAGACATGTAACTTGCTATTCGTATAAATGGCATCTTGATACTCATGAAGCATACATATTCCATCATTATATTTATATAAGCATTGTATGGATATCTATTTCTCTTCTTTGACCATCATATTTAGAGTACGTTTGGGAAGCATTTTTCCTTCCGATTGAGTGCAACAATACAAGACTCTCTTTTTGTTCTCTTGGAAAATGTAAAAATCCAAATAAAGTCTTAATCATTAGAGTAAGTGTGAAAGAGAATTATTGAAGAGGAGAAGTTTGAATGGCAGTGTTTGGTAGCAATGGCAATGAATTAGGTGATATTAGTTGGAGGGGGGATGAGGAAAAGTGGAATGCTAATTACAGTTTGATGAAAGATAAAAGTTGAAGCATTAAATGGCGATATGTAAGGAAATGCATTAATCTTATGTGATGTACTGGATGATGAGAAAGAAATTTAATTCAAAGTAAAGTATGAGTCATTCATTACCTGATGTTCTACCATTCAAAGTACGTGATGAGTTTAACATTGGTTGCATAAAAAATGAGTTCTGAATATATCGTTATTTGAAATTTTCTGTGATACTGTCATTGAAATTGTTTTCCTTCATAGGTAGGAAGAAACAGGCTAGGCATAGGTAGTGTTATTGAGTGCAATGGAGTTGTCACATGGTTAATTTTAGGTGGTAAGGGCCAAATTCTTAGGCTGAGCAGTTGAGAATTTTCTGAAAACAGGTGTAGGGAATTAAATTGTGCAGAATGTACAAGTTGAAGAATGAGACAATTGGTGGTATGATCTTCTCCTTGACCACGCCCCACCCCCAAGAACTTCAAACTTCATGTACTTTCCCAGTGTGGGGGGCCAATTTCTATGCTCTTTGGGTCCTCCTCCTAAATCAATATTTGTCTGTCTCAATGTCTAAGGCCCCCCCTGCATGTTAAGGAGAAAATGTTCCTTTCTCTTAGGTTTTCACTTCCATTTTTGAGGAATACTATACCAAGATAGGATGGACCCCCCGACCATTCACTACTTTTGCTCATCCATCTCTTTCTTATTTTACCAATCATAAATTTCTCTCACCAAACAGTCAAATGCATTTAAGGAAACCAACACAACAAAGTTTGATAAGCCTAAACAACGTAAATCATTTAAGAAAGTTATTCTAAACATATATAGTGTGACCAAATTCATATGCCATGTCAAAAAGCACAAGGATGGTCACTTCTGTGTAAGTACCATTGTTTAATTTTCTTCAATCATGATTGTTTTGTGTTAGCAGACAACAACACTTTGGAATTCGGTAAAATTATGACTCAGCAAATTTTTCAATGCTCATACGCTGTTCAAATAATATAACATTATTTTAAGATAAAACAAGTACAACTCAGAAACCCCAAAGTTTCAAGTGCCAACTTAGAAACCATGAATTTTAAAGAGCAACAAGCAGATTCATATTCCAGAGTCGTCACTAGTTGCTATTACTAAACACAAAGTTGCCTAGAGCATGCATGTTTCTCTTGTTCTTCGGTCCAACTAGCTAGTGTGGCTGTAGTTCATGATTACATGTTGTTTTTAGTGTTAAGAATAGCTCCTAGGCTGCATAATTGTTTAACAAGTCCTAGAAGAGCACAAATTGAGCTGACATGGATCACAGGTGGAACCACACACATAAAGTAGCGTAGTTAGCTGTATAAGAGGGATAGTTAACATAAGTGGGATGATGACAAAGCAAAAGCTTTTATGTTGTGCACCAAAATAGGTTTAATATATTGCTGCCAGATTAATGGTTTATCAGGTTATACTACAGCTTGTAATCTCAGATCGAACAAAATAATAGAAATCTCCAAATTGACTGTGCATGTGCAACGCGCACGAAGAAGCATGGAAACACAACACACTAGTTCCCTTCGGAACCAAGGTTAAGGAAAATAATGGCATGTAGCTGACACTCTTAATCAATGAAACAAAAAGGACAGATAGGAAAATTATTAAATGTGCAAAACAATTTTGGCATTATATAAACTATAACCACATTTTCTTCCAGTGAGAACTGCGTAGATTACAAGTGTGTCTTTGTCCTTTTTTTTATTTATTTTTTATTATTATTATCGACCATAACAATTGAGAATTTGATCTAGTTCCCTCCAAAATCTTAAATAAATCATTTCAACTATAATCAAAATTGTATTTGACGTCTCGGTGAACTTGAACTAGCATTTGACCTTGGTTAATGGCATTTCAGGGAATTGAAGAATAAGTAAAGTAATAGTCATATTCTGTAAGCTATACTTTCTTCTAGTTTTGTGGAACAATAAAACAGACACATATATATACGTACTAAAAATGCTTCGGATCAGTGTGAGTGGTTAAGATTTTCCTGTGACATGTGAGAATGTTTTATAAATTTGTAAAATGATTAACGACCGGCCACTACTTTGTCCAATAGATTATTTTAAGGAGAAAAAAATATTACTTTTGTTCCTATCTCCTGAAGCAAACATGTTCAGAATAAGCCTTTCCGTTATTCATCAGTTTAATTTTATTATGCAACTAATTATAAACTAGTATTTGGTTGCAAATTGGTAGAAATCTACAAGAAATGTAGCGCAAGTTGAAGTATTTTACAGATCACTCCATTACCATGCAGCAGGAATGTTGCAGTCGCTGAATGGCTGGCGATATACTGGGATGAGCTACCACTTAGCTGGTCTCTATATTCATGCATTTTAATTTTAGTGAACACTTGTTGAAGATAACACTTCCAATTTTTTTTCAACCCTTGTGTAAATAACCAAATGCATGGATCATAATGTATAATTTGTTCCACAAAATAAATCAATTAAGTATACTTCACATAGATAGAACAAATAACACCTTCCCCTCAAGTCATGTCATATCATATGTTCAAAAGAATTTGCTTCTATGCCATATCTATCGAATATGATAATCTGTTCATAATCTAGTAAAGAAAGGAGTGTTCGTAGACTTGCATTAGTTACAGATTCGACTTGATCCAAATACATATATTTCATGCAGTTCAAAATCAGAATTAGACAGACAAAATCAAAATCATAACTTTTGGGGTTAAACAACGGATTTTTGTTTTTTAAACTCTTTAACTCACTAACTTGATCCATTAAGATGATGTTTTCTTTCAAATTATAGGGTTTCTTTGGAAAATGTAAAACAATTACATAGGTTTTGAATTAGTTAACCCAACTCAATGTAGTTACATAAAGGGTGATTATTTTGATAAGATTGAGTAACCCGAATGAAGGTATGAGAAAGGTAAAATGTTGTGATAGAAAAATTTACACTGAGAAGGAAATAAGTGAAAAGAGAATTAGGTAATGGCATTTAAATTGAAGAGGGGTGTTGAGTAAAGTTGGAATGATTGATTACAAGGAGAAAAGTGAAGTATTTGATGGGCAGTAGTCGTCCAAGTAGAAGAAATAATGTGGGTGTCAGTTATGGTTGGAAGTGGACATGCTGGTTTTAATGAAGCTGTCTTTCTAAGAATGTTAGTTCAAGAATTAAGTAAGGATAAAGAAACAATAAATCAATGACAAAAAGGGGAATGATAAAAAGTGGATGGAGATCCAAGAGGAAGGAAAAGAAGGGGTGAAAAGAGTGAAAGACAAAAAATTGAAGAACAGAGAGATAGTGGGTGGAAGTGTCTTTGGGGCATATGAAGAAACAAATTTTGGAAGATGAATAAAATATGGATTGAGTGGGGGGAACACATGATGGCTCTATAGCAGAACCAACACAACACAACACAACACCTTTGTGCTGGTATGAGGACTCGAGAGACAGTGCGCGTGCGGTTTTTTTTTGCGCATGATCCTATAAGTCTGCCTAAACCTTCTATTATTTTATTACAAAACTCATACAGCATGGGTCTGGAACATCACTACACCACATTACTGCTGGGTCAAGCTTCATGGAATGCCGTGTCTCGACATTTTGCGAATGATCCAATAATGGTCCGATAGATGATTTGATAAATCTAACAAATTTTCACTAAGATAAACAAGAAAATGGTTCTGATATCATATTAAGAAATATGTTTTAAGTCTAACTCAACTTCATAAAATCAGCTCAATAAAGTGAAGTTTAGATCCACTTATATACAATAAATAGTAACTCTAACACTCTTCGATCTCACTCACCGACTACAATTTATATATATAAATATCTTAAACCCCACCAACCCCTTCTTTCTCTTTCTTCCTTAAAAATAAAACCTGTTTTACCATTTCAACTTTAACCTTTCGGGGTTACTCGGGTAACTAACTCCATTACCTTTCATTAACTTCCTTTTATTAATCAAAGTGCACAAGTTATTCCACTATCTTTCACACTGGTCGGCTACTACTTCTGTAACTTAAAATTAATCTCAACTTCTTGTACGGATATTATCCACTACATTCATTCTCTCGATCACAAATATTTGAAACTAACGACAATCACAATATAACACAATCATAATTAAACGTATTTTAGAAAGCATTTGAGATATATTTATTGAGATACTGTCATGTAAATGGACTTTAAGAGTCATTGATGAAACGTATTCAACCATTTTTGTGATATTTGATTCAGATGTCAATACACTATTTCAAAAATCACTTATAAATGTTTGAAATACATTACAAAGTTGCTAGATTTGAATTTTATTTATGTTTAATATATAATCTATATATACTTATATTATAATAATATCTTTATAAAGCTATGTCTATTATCTACTAGGAAGTGTACCCTTTTTTTAGGAAATTGCAAAGTTGATGGACAAGTCTTTTCTCTTTAGAGTTGAGTTGTCAAGAGAATTTGTATATAAGTAGTAATTTCATAACCTTAGCTTTATTAGGACACATCCAAATTTCATAGTTATAGCATAAGTTAATGGTATTGGATTGTTGAATGTTTTGTTTAGATTATTCATTCTGAAAATGGTCAAATATACTAGACAAAGCATGAATTAAAGTTTCATGATTTATCAATTGTGGTTGCATATGTATATAGTGTTTATGAAGTATGACACTTTAAGATAAACATGAAATCAATATATGTATTCATCCATTATGTCGGTTTATTTTGGGGTGAAATTAATTGACTAATTAAGTTTTCTAGTGAATGTGAAAACTCTTAGTAAATAGAGATAAAAACGACCTTATTTGAAGATGATGAAGAGACATATAAAAGGTAGTAACTTTGCTTAATGGATGTTTTATTTTATTTTGTTTTCAAGATTTGAATAACATAGTAAATGCATTTTCCTTTTGTATTGCAATATTTAGTTATATCACTACAAGAAAATCATGAAATAAAAACCAATTTTTAGAAACCAAAATAATTAGTTGCAATAGTAACTAAATTAGATAACATTTTAGAAACTAAAAGAAAAATTGGTTTCTAAAATTAGATACCAATTTAAAAACTATTTAACAATAATAAAAACCAATTTTTCTTTTAGTTTCTGAAATGTTCTCTAATTTAGTTACTATTGCAATTAATTATTTTGGTCTCTAAAAATTGATTTTTATTTCATGATTTTCTTGTAGTGTATGTAGTTATGATATTTATGTTTTCCTCATTAATTGGTCTACAATAAACAACTTTTGCAAGCAAGCAAAGTATTTTGAAATTAAATATTCCGATCAAAATTACACTAGGCTACCTAACTTTGTTTTTCTTTGGTTTCGAATATTACAGTATTATTTAGAATTATTATGTTAAATTGATTATTTTCTTAATTTATGTTTTAAATATAAGGTATTTATTATTTACTTATTACTTATTTTGGTGCTAGTCTTATATTTTGGTTTTTAAATATTCAATATATCAATATCAATTTTTAAATATTTAATATTTGTGTTTTTTAACACTTTAACTCTGTAGGTATTTCATAAATAAATGAACAAATAGTAATTTTAAAAACAATATCATATTCTACTACTTCTTACCGGAAGAAGAGAATTGTGAAGGTAGTAATTTAGAATATAAATATTAAGTAGTTAAAATCTTGTTAGTTAATTTAAATATTAATTTATAAATTAATTTATAAATTTTTATTAATATAAAATTATTTTAGATATTAATATTTTTTGTTTTTAAAATAATATTTAATTTAATTAATATAATAATTAATTATTTTTTATTTTAAAATTCAATTACTATTTATTTATTGATTTTAGTGACTCTAGATGCGCCATTGATAGATAGTTGTATTTTTTCTCAGTTTAAATGACTTAGTTTAAATAATCTACGGTTTTTTAAATTTTATGAATCAACTTGTAATTTTGAGAAGACCGAATTACGACTCAAAGGGACCCAGTTAAATTATTTTATTCGAACTACTTATTATTACTATTTGTATAAGATTTATTTTCATATAATTTACTATTTATATCTATATTATTTATTGGAGGCCCAATGTCAAATATCACAGGTCGAAATGCAATTGTATTTTTTTTCACTCAATGTTATATTCATTGAAGGATGGAAGTATAATAATATTCAAAAGGCTCACTTTAAATAAATCAGTTTAGCTATTACTTTTCTTAATTATAATATAAGTAAGTTTTGTTACGAAAATTATCACTACTCCATTGAATAATACGGTAAGATAACTTTTTAATATATATTTTTTATTTTAGATACTTATTATAAATGGATTATGTCTTTCTAAAATTGGCATACATTTTTTTTTTCAGTTTTTTAAATTGCACTGTACTGGGGGGAAAGAAATGGTGTCTCATAAGTCTCAGTTAGAGGCACACCAAATAGTATAAATAAATATGATTTGCAAATAACTGAAATCGAATTAGGAATAATTAATCAATTCAGTTTGATCCAATTAATTTGTCTGTCATTGGTAATTAGTTTTAGTTTTCGTCTTCATGTTGTCAACCACATTGCCAAATATCTAAGCATTTTTCATTTTTATCTAATTATTGGTTTGTTGAAAAGCCAAAACGTTTATTATAATAAGGGCATCCCTATTTAAATACTACATGGATTTACATTCAAGAAACAAAACTAAAATAGTTTACCCACTTTAATTTTTTGATTTATTAAAAAATTATTTGTAAATGTCTAAAATTGCCCTATTCTATTTAGGAGGTAACTATTTATTAGATTAACAACACAAAATATTTAATTCTCTTCATTCTTATGCCACTGAAAGACAAATCAATATAAAGTTAAATTTATAAACTACAAGAATGAAAAAATTGAACTTATCCCTACTTTTATTGGATTAAAGTTAATCCTCATGAAACTTACGTTACAAATTTAAGTTACGAGAAATTAAAATATTTTTTATTTTAAAATATAATTTGGATTCATTATTTATTATTTTGGATAGTTAAAAGTATTTACTAAAGTGTAGATTAAATTATCTTTGATTTGTATTTTTAAAAGCATTAGTTTTTTAACCTTGAAGTTTACTTAACAAGGACCTTGAACAAAAAAAAAAATGCTGTGGCGAGCCAACCCAAAGAATTTCAAACATGGGTTAGAACCACAGCCCAATAAGTATCGTGATAGAATTATGTATTATTTTTCGTTAAAACTTATTCATGATTGTGAACCGAATCAACTCCAAAACATTTCATTTCTTTAGCCAAAAATTAGTTTCAACCCTTCAATCATTCAAATTTCATAGAATAAAATATAATTAGAATAATATATAATTAAAAAATACGAAAAAATTATGTTTATAATTTTTTTTCTTTAGTATAATACATGAGAAGAACTTGAGTATTAGGGTTGATCTCGGTATTGATTAAAAATTACTAATTGAAATGCATTTGTCAATTGATTGTGTTTTATTGAATTTGCCTACATAAAAGATAACAAGACAAATTACATTCTTTATTCTATAAATCTTTGAGATATGTTACGATATCGATTTTGTATTAATTAGAAAGATTTTCATTTAATTTAATAAATTATGAACTTCTCTTTTAATTTACTACTTGTATTTTTTTTTTTGTGTGTGAAAAAATATTGTAGTTAGTATATAATTGAGACTATAAATATTTTTTAGAGAAAATAATTTTTGACAGTAATTAATCAATTCAAATTTTAAAAGACTGAAAAATAATAATGTTCTTACAATTTATAATTATTGTAGATTTATACTAATTACATAAAAAAATTCTTCGTACAAATGTTAAATGTAAATCAATCTTATATATTAGAAGAACCATTTATTATTCTGATATATGATATGACATTGTTAGTGTAAATTTACTATTAATGTGGCCTTTTTATAATGTAGATATTGCAAATGTTTAGTTTTTAAAAAAGATTATGCATATAATTTTCAATATTATGTAATGCATGATTCAATTATTAATCTAATTCATAGTTTTTGAAAATGATTAAATAAAATAATTATTTCAGACTTTTTCTTAAAAAAAAAAACAACCCTTACACATGCATTGTTGAATACGACGGAATTGATTTTTAAAATATTTATTTAACATTATATTAGTCTCAACTAATATATAGAACAAATTAGTTAAGAAGGGTGGAACAACAACTTGCAACAAAAATAACACCAATTTGAAGCCAAGAGTCAATGCTACCAAACACATTATTTTATCATCCTCAATTTCAAATCACCACCTTCTTCCCCATTTAATCTCTTTCTCCCCCCACAACTAATTTTAGATCAAATTTCTCAAGAAAAAAAAATCTTAATTAAAAGCTTTGAATGGTTATTTTTTAAAATGTAAAAAAATATTTTCCTTAAACAGTAATTTAAAAATGATACCATAGTATTTTTTCTTTTTGCAAAACTTATAGAAAGAGAGCTTTAGTTAAAAATATTATTAATACAAACAAAGAACGGCTTTTGTCATTTATTGACGCTGACAATACTTTTTAATTTGTTTTATAATAATGTCCAAATGGATGAAATATGATAAGAATATAGAAAGTCAATTAGTTTGACTTTGATGATACTGATCTCAATACATCTCATAATGAAAAATCTCGGTAATTTCGTTATCTTTTATTGAAGAATATTTTATTTTTAAATATAAGTAAATTTTAATTACTTTATTTAATTTAAAAATATTTTTTAAAACACACTAAATTTAATTAATTTCTGACTTTTACTTCATTTATTCAAAATCTCAAAACTTCAAGTGTATCATTGAGCCATTCTAAACTTAATTTATTATTGTTAGGAAAAATAAGGTTCCAACTATATCTCAAAGTTGCGATTTTGGAGGAAAAAGAGGATGTGGACAAAATTTTCCTTTTTAAATCAAGAGTGTTATACAAGTTTATAAATATAGTAAAATATTAAGTTTATGCTAATCCAATTATAAACTATCATGTATTGACAAGTTTATTCATTTTTATAATAATTATTATAAAATGAACTAACTCACAAAACTGTTTTATATCATTTTTAGTACATAACTATTACACTCTTTTAAACAAGTAAATTAAGGAATATTCACTGTCATTTCCTTGTTCCTTATAAACCTCAAATTGGAAAACACACGCTATCCATTGTCAACGAAGAACAGGGACACAAACCTTGGCTTCCAAACTATGGTGCATCATTCAAACCTTATTTTAATCATTTTAAAAATGGGATACGTTGTTTTTCTAAAATTCAAACTGAAGTTAGAGTATATCCATAGCTGAGAGCAGAGATGAAAGAAGGATAGAAAAGTAACAAAGAACTTAGAGTAAAGTAATAAGGAAAAGCAAATTAATTATATATATGAAGAGAAATTTAAATTTTATCTCAATCTTATAAGGCGAGGTTTGCACTTATATACCTACTTGCAGATGAGTTTATAAACACAATAAACCCTGATTTTTTTTATCAGAAAAAAACATATACAAGAAAATAAAATGGTACTTGGATATCCCAATCCATCTACACATAGCCAATTGTACATAAATAAAATTACAAGAATGTCCATCCAAAATCATCATCAACCTACAAACTACTTCCTCATATTTCACTCGTGTAACAATAAACATATATAACATAAATAAAGTCACCTAAAATTAGAAGATTAGATCCCTAACATGAAAAGACTCGGCGGAGAAAAATCTTACTATGATAGATTCTAGATGATTCTGAAAACATATATATTAAAAAATGGAATTTTTTTTTGATCGGCAATAAAAAATAAATAAATGTGAACCACTTCAGGAGTGGTTCAACCCTTATACAAACATAAAATACCTAAGATACTCCATCTCAACACTCACACCGCCAGACGCCTTGAATTACTAAACAATCATAACTCAACTCAAACAATCTGAACTAAAAAAAATTCAAGAAACCATCGTCATAAAAATATTTTATAACTAAAATGAAATTTACATTTATTTATAAGCTATTAAATATTTTTATCATGTCCATCAATATATTAAATTTAAAAAGTTAAATTTGATCGAACATGGATTTAGTGGCAGAAGAAAAATGAGATTGAATTGAAGAAGGTGAAAAGTTGTGGTTGTGCGTCACATTTGCCTGCGGGCGGCTACAGAGGCTGTACAACGTAGGAGCCTAACGTATTACAATGTACAAACAAAATCGGCAACCAACCCATTAGAATAGTAATAATCCTCCCTCCAACATTATTTTATTTTGGTTCAATTCAATAACTTTTCTGGGTTATACACGCATTCTTGGTCAGTTTAATTTTTTTTTATCATGCTACTAGTCATTTCAATAATCAAGTAAAACAAACTCTTAGCTAAACAATTACGATTCAAGCACACCAGCAGTCAAATCAAAAACACACAACTCATTATCTATTACATAAAAGATTATCTTTATACATTTCCTATTCACAAATATGAACTGTAGCTAAAGTGTCAACGGTCGTAGTTGTAGGCTATTCAGATTTCTCCATCTCAATCTCAAATTCTGTGTCTTTATATATCAACCCACCTTTCTATTCTTTCGCTATAAACCAATTTCGTACTTTTCCATTTTTCACCAAACATTTCCACACATTGGTTTCTTGAGTTGAAGCTGAACTAAGATGAGACCTGATGCAAAGTTGTGTGGCTTTCATGAGCACCCAAAGAAGGTGATCAATGGTTATCGTCCTTCTCCTTTGGTGATCAACAAAGACTCCCACATGATACGAAAGCCTTCAACATGTGTTGATGCACAAACCAAACTCCAGAGGCCACAGAGGATTACTCCCATCATCATTTACACTGAATCACCCAAGGTTATCCATACCAAGGCTAAAGATTTCATGGCTCTTGTTCAAAGACTCACGGGTAGGTCAAGCACCAGTGACAACGTCTCCACTGCTTCACTGCCTCAAGACACCTCTGAGAATCTTGGATCATCTTTGTCTGACGGTTCCAACAACAATAGTAATGAAACAAGTTCAGCTCTCAGGAGGGGTGGTGAGAATTTGTTCCAGAGTGGTGCAATTGTTCCATGTAGCCCTTCTCATCTGGATTTTGCTGATATGCCACTTTTCACTCCAAATCCTTCTGATCTCTTTTGCTCATCTCGATCATCAGTGTTTAAATATTCTGATTCCCCATATGGGGTTTTGGGAAGTTTGATATCCCCTTCCGCTTTGGAATTCATGAAAGAACTGTCTGAATACTGATACCAATTCCTTTGGGTGCACGTTTTGTTCATATTTGCTCGAGGGTTCAGCTTGGTCCGTTAAATAATAGTTCAGTTTCTATGCTGAAATAGGTTGGTCCCTTTAGCCTATTTTGTTTCTTCTGTAAATTTTGTTGTATTAGTGTCACGCAGCTGAACAACTATGACACTGGCTACCATCAAATTGTGAATCATAGGGAGATTTAATTCAATTTATTCTTTCTGAACATGAGAAGAATATGTTCATCAGTTTGGTTTTTTTTTGTAATTTCATTACCTGTTGTATTCTCTTTTCATGCTCCTCTTTCGTTGCATAAAAACTGCGAATCGATCTGTAATCTTGTTTCTTCTTTGCATTAGATACGCAAGCAAGCGTTTATTTCCTAATTCCCATTTCATCAGTTGTGTATATAATTATTGGATCTGTTTCAGACACACATTTGGTCAGTCAATACAAAGACAATTCTACAAGGTTCTCGGATCACTGTCTGGTTTGGTATTTTTGTCAACATACTACTTGAGTTGTTTTGTTTAAATTTTGCTAGATTTGTAACTTCAAAAGCAAAGTCAACTCCTTGGTTATCATATCATTTTCTTTCCTACGACTTCAATTTTTTTAATGATGTTTTACTAATATTTAACATTTGCATACAGTTGTAACTGATAATAGCTCCACCCACCTCCATAGTATCTGTTCTCCTTCTTCTCCTTACAGATCAGTTAATTAATAACAAAAGGAGTGGTTTGAAAACATGGTAATAATCTATAAATGATAATATAGCAAGACAGCTAGTAATTAATATGAAAATATCTGTTACTTAAATGGTTTATTCTGATAGCTAACAATGACTAGGCTTTGAAATTAGCATCAATGTGTAGTATGATTATGATAACACATTTAGGAAAAATTGATTGGACCATTTGCCATTTATATTTAATATTATTGTTGAAGGAGACAAAAGATAATTGCTATAGACATTTGATGCTAAATCTTAGAGGCTGGTCCAGATGGAACTTTTTAATTGAATAAATTTGCAGAGCTGAAGTCTACGTTTGACTAGAAGCATAACCTTAATTGGTGTTGAAATGAATGATAGAATTTCAAGCAAAATATATATTATAACAGCTTAGCAATGGCGGATACGAGAGAACACAAAATATTGACTTTGGCAGTACATGTACACACAGGAACATTTTTTTATGGAGAGGCATTGCCTTTAACACCAAATCAACACAAAAAAATGAAAGTCTGTTGCAAAAATTATGGGTAGTAATTGGAATAACCTGCCGATAATTTTCATTTCGATTGTTAAAGGTGTGATATCTTAAAATCTTCTTAGGTAATACTAAAATTATTATATTTTGATATATTTTAGTAAGGATAATGAATCTATTACAACTTCAATAATAATTTTAAAAGATCAATGTGATTACTTCAATAATAACTTAAAATTTATTCACTATTTTCATCATTCATTTTCTTGTTTTTAACCGTCAAAAAAGTAAATTATTCGTCAAAAATATTATATTAAAAAAACTAACGAATTCAAAGATTTTATAGAGCAGACTAGGCTTATAAAAGTGCACACAAATAAAAGATCTAATTGATAATTATGTTTTAATTGTGTAAAATTTGATATTAAACACGGTGTATTTTAACAAAGTTATTTAACGAACTTAAGCCTAATTCAACCCCATAAAACCGGCTCAATGGGGTGAGGTTTGCACCCATTTATATATTATGAAATGTCCTTAGTCGATGTGGGATCTCCAACAATGGTTCTTTAATTTTTGTAAACAAGGTGGAAGATTCCGTGGCACAGGTGAGACAAAGGTTAACACATTCTCATCATTATAACTTTGATAGAGCTTGAGAAGAGACAAATAAGAAAAAAACATTTGAAGAAACGTTTGACGGGGGCATGTTGTAGCATTTGATATAAAGAAATTATATTGACGAGGAAAGGATTGTTGAGTTCCACGGTCGCCTTCAATGACTTTAATATGAATACCAAAACAATCATCACTTCTTTGTAATTTCCCAACATAAGATGTGGATTTCATTTTCATCCAAATAATAAACTTACTTTAAAGATGATACAACTCTTTTATAAAGTAAAAGAGACATCCACATCAAAAAATCAAAAAATCTTTAACTGATCTTTAACTGATCATTAACTGTCTACCCTATCATAACTAGTTAAAAAATAACTTAAAATTCAAAGACCAACCCCACCACCCTATTAACAACTATTAATTGAGTATACATATACCAGAGGTTCTAGGCACCAATCATAGCATGAGAAACTCGTTGAAGGTACCTTTGGCGAGATCTAAGACCAAACTTTAACTTGTGACAAGGAGAAGACTTCAATATAGTCTACCACTCTTCCATTGAATAAACAATTATTCTTATACCTCCAAATCTCACTTATCAACGCAATCCAAACATTACCCAAAATAAAATTGACTGAAGTGGTCACTTCAAGAATTTTAAATTGCTCGAAATGTGACCTAGGAGAGAGAAGATTTACCAAACTCACTCTAACCATGCGTAACAAAGATTCCAAGCTAGCCAAGCAACTCTGCAACTGAAAAACAAATGACTTGTCGACTCCTCTAACACCTTACACAAGCAACAAAGATTACTTTCACCCTGAACACTTCGTCTCTCTAGGTTGACCTTGGTAGCCTTGTTTTCAATCACCCTCCAAACAGTGACATGAGATGAAGGAAGAGCCTTAATCCTTCAGAAAAAGTTGAACATCCTCGAACAATCCTCTATTTCCTCTCCCCTTAATAAACCGTAAGCAGACTTGACGGAAAACTCTGCAGACTCACAACCCTTCCAAACCCTTCTGTCATGAGTCTCCAAGGTGAGGCTCTTACAGGATACCATCTCAAACAACTGACATATTGAAACTCTTCCCAAGCAAAAACCTCATTCTCCAATTTAAGTTCCAGTGCCAAACATTATTGACCCAAACTCCGCAATCGCTTAACTTGCTTCCTTATTGTCAAACAGAGACAACAAACTTGAGAATCTATTTTTCAAAACTCCATATCCTACCCACTCGTCTTCGCATAACATAATATTTCTTCCTTTTCCAACCTTCCAATTATTTATTATTGAAAACAATAACTAATAATACGAGACCTTGAGTCTTGAGTATAAAGTGTTTTCATTCTAACAAAGTTTATTTCATACTGGTATCACAAAGATTCAATTAATATACCTAATATAAATATATTAGGTACGAAGATGAAGGGAAAAAAAGACAAAGCAATTAACTTATTAGTAAAATGTATGGTATTTAAAATTTGTTTATGCATCTGTATACTCTGCAGTTTCTGCATCATAGTATGCCGCAGCTGTTAAGCAAGCCCTTATATCTGCTATGTTGCTTTAGTCACATGCTTCTACTGCTATTCCTATTGTAAACTCAATTCAGCATAATCTTAGGTTCAATATACTTCTGAATTACGGCTGCCATTAGTACTTTTAGCTTTTTCATTAACAATTTATTGTAAGTTCAGTTGCAGATCCAGTTCTTTAGGCTCTTCTTGGAATTCTGCTTACATATCCTACAGGCTCAGCCTAGTGTGTGTATATATATATATATATATCAAGATATGTCTTAATTTTATCTCTTACAGATTGTTAATTTTACATGTCATATCCAATAATTTTGACGTGATGTCCAAAACTTTATTATTTTTCAACAAAATACTAATACAGAGATTTGAATATAAATGAGAAAAAAAAGATTTAATTCCCACAATTTAATATTGGTGGATGGAAATTATACAATTATTATAATAATATATAAGAGGGAAATGTATAATTATATATGTTATTGTACTAGCAGCAGTCCGAAACACCGAGTTCGTATTCAAAACTTTCAACATCTCATCTTATCGACCTTTTGACTTAACTAATTACATAAACTTCAAAATCATGATTAAGGAAATATGAATGGGACATAAGTATGCATGGGCCTAGTATGGGCCTTCTTACTCGCAGGAGCCCAAGAAAAAAAAATATAAATAAGTAAACACTCTTTGAATAAAAAGTAATAAACATTTTATTCTTAACACATAACTCTATTATAAAATTGTATCTAATTTAAACGTTTAAGTGTTATTGTAGGTAAAACTATGTTATATTTACACAGCTTTAAACTTTTTTAAATTGTATTTTTCGTATAATATTCTATAACATTTTTTTTTCATTCATCGAACACTTTTATGCGAATCCATTAATACTAAAAAGTTAAGAAATTTATACAAAATCTAATAAATAATTTTCATTGTCATTTCTACTGTACATGAAAGAAAAGGCTGTACAAACAAATACATTATATTTTGTATTTAAATTTTTACAATGAATGAATTTAACCATCACAGATCGAGGTGCGAATCCGTTACATTTTCCAACGGCGACTTCGCCTTTCTGATGTCACCAACCGTCACTCCATAACGGCCGTCATCTTTGACGAAAACCTTGTGCACTTCGCACAACTCAACTCCAACGGCCTTCCCAAGGCTCGGTCCCCACTCAGCCATCACCGCCGGTATCCGCCGTCGGAGCCGCGCGTCCCAAACCCTCACCTCTAATTTCCCCGCCGCGTTTTCTCCGGCGGAAACCAACATCGTCTGATTAGGGCGCAGTCCGGTCTCCCCGCCGTAAATGGACACGACGCTTTCATTGGAGGAGGAAAATGAACGGTCAAAATGGTCAAAGCCAAACCCTAGCCCAAACCCTATGGAGTCCCATAACTTCACGACGCTTTTGGTGTTGGCGATTTCCGAAAGCGACAAGAAATCACCAAAGCTAGGACGTCGAAGGAACGGAGCATCGTCGTTTGAAGAACCTCTCATTCTGAAACAGTCGTTGGCTCTCTCTTCTTCTTTTTCTTCTTCGTGGTCTTCAAGCTCCGACACTGAGGATGATGCATCATCGTGGTCGTCATCTTCCGTATCGGTGTAATCATAATCGGCGATGATGAGAGGAATGGAAGTCGTAGTGTAGCGGAAGCGGAGAATGAGAAGGGTGGCGAGAAGCGTGAGAATGAAAGGACTCCATTTGCAGAAGAAGGTGTAAGCTAAGGAAGGAGATTGAAGGTGAGAGAGGAAATTTAGTGTAAGCATGTTGAGGAATTGGTGAGAGAGTGTGTATATGAAAGAGAAAGGAGAAGAGTGTGGAAATATATATATATGAAAGAGAAAGAGAAGGAGAAAGGATGAGAGTGCATAGGTGGAGGTAGGTGGATATGTTCTAAGTTTGGAACAATCCCTTGGAACATTTCAATTCCACGTTACTTGTTGTTTCTGGTTTTTATACCCACATTTATCTCGTGCTGAATAAATGCTTCAAATTGCAAACTCTAAGACAGCAAAAATGGCAAGACCAAACCAAAGCACAACAATCTGTTGCATGGAATTCATTCTCCGTCATTTACTACAAATTTCTCTTCTGACCGTTTCGACATTCTCTGCCTTCACATCATACCAAATATTTTATTTTATCATTTTCAAAATTTACAATAATCTAATTTAATATTTTATTATTAAAGAAATAGGTGTTTAGGAAAATAATTAGATATTAAAAAAAAATTTATTTTAGCATTATAATTTTTTTATTCCAAATAATTTTTATAACCACATATTTCATTTTTATATATATCAGTTTTTGTGATCTTAATATTATATATTTCAACATTAATATATATATCTATTACTTGACACTATTAATTAATATTATTCATAATTATTAATTTATGTTTATTAATATGTTGGGTATATGATCAAATATACATTAATAAATTAATAAATATAAACTGCAATTAATTAATCAATATATTTATTAATATTAGTTTAAATTTTGTTAGTTTTTTATTAATATGTATAAATTAGTGATATCAATATACTTATATAAAAGTATAAGTATATTAAAAAAAATATAAATATATGATTAAATATAATAGTTTGTATTAAATATACAAGCAAATTTTTCATCTACAATGATATGATACATTTATTTATTTCCGATTGCATGAAGTGTTATTTATAATTTATATTTAATTTTTTATTTATTAGTGACAAATTTGTATGCAATTTGTTCCGCTAGTTTGAAGTTATTTGTAATATTATAACTTATTTTCTTAACTTAAATACAATGCCAGTAGGGTATATGCTAAATTCCACTTCCGACACTGTAGTTTCCCTTTTATTGTTTATACCACATAAACAAAATTAAATTAATTTATTAAAAATTATTATAAAATTAATAATTTATATTTAGAAAATTAATTTTATTGTTCATACACAATTTACTACTTTTAATCAATTTTTTTAATTATTTGTTAATTTATAAAACTCAAATTTGAAATTATATATGAAAAATTTAACTTCAAATTTATTTATTTTTATAATTTTCTATAATAATTAATATATTTGTCAAGATTAAATAGTTAATTTTGAGAGAATTATCAAATTAAGTTACTAATAACATAATAGTTTAATATAAGAGTACAAATGTACATTTGTACTCTTATATTAAACTATCTAGAATATATGAGATCAGACGTTAAAATAGGTTAAACTAGGGTTAAAATGAGTTTTGTAATCAGGAAGTTAAACTTACTCATCTACTTTGTCAAGATCATTGATCCTATTAATGATTTTTTTCTTACTCTGATTCATACTCCAAAAAATATCTATATTCCATATTTTTAGATCCTATTTCAGGTTTTTCATTTTATTTCATATTTTTTTTTCATAACAGTTAATTAGTTATCCAAAACCACTAACACTCATCATCTAAGGTTATAAAAGGTGTTGGTCCATAATTTATGTGGTGGTATGACAGTATAGTAGATACTCTGATGTTATATCTAATGCTTAGTCAATTCTTCGTATGCTCAGTTATACTAAGAATAGTACAATAATAATTATCTTTATAAAATTAAAATAAGTTATAATAGACAAAAAGTAATTTTAAAATAATAATAAAATATTAAAATAAAAGAAATAATAATAAAAAACTATATAAATTACACTACAAGAAAATCATGAAATAGAAACCAATTTTTAGAGACTAAAATAATTAGTTGCAATAGTAACTAAATTAGAGACCATTTTAGAAACTAAAAAAAAATGGTTTCTAAATTAGTTTATATTATTGTTAAATAGTTTTTAAATTGGTATCTAATTAGCAACCAAAATTTTAGAAACCAAATTTAGAAACTAAATAATTTGTAGTTAAAACTTTGGTTGCTAATTAGATACCAATTTAGAAACTATTTAACAATAACATAAACTAATTTAGAAACTAATTTTTTATTTAGTTTCTAAAATGGACTATAATTTAATTACTATTATAACTAATTATTTTGGTTTCTAAAAATTGATTTTTATTTCATAATTTTCTTGTAGTGTTATAAACTAGTTGAAATAGTTTGCATTAAGTTAAAAATTCTTAAAATGTTATTTGCAGGTATATTACCAAATATTTTTATGTTAGTTAAAATAAGTTATATTGTCTTACCAAACACATTTTTAATTAAAAATTCTATAAAAACACTATCAACCTTAAAATTAAAACATGGTTTTTCCCCCTTTCTATTTCGTTTATTTTGTTACTCGTTTTTATTAATTTATCTTTTGATTTTTAGAGTTTGAATTTCAATTTTTCATAAGTATATTTATTAATAATTAATATTTATACTAAACATAAATACAGAAAATTAAAAATACAATTAAATATATACATTTTCTATCAGTAACTAAAAATACACATTAAACATATATATTAGAAGTCTTTCTTCAGAAGATTTACCTTTTGGCAATAGAGTTTTTGTTCGAAAACGTTTTATTTATAGATAAGTAAAAGTAAAAGGATCTCGAATGCAATAAAAACATTTTACAAATATGACTCTTGTTCTAAAATATAAGTATTACATTTTGGATAAGGCTGCATTTCTTCTTGCACCTCCATATTCTTATTGTGGCACCCTCATAGCTTATAATTTCAAAAATACCCTTTTACAAGTAACTTAATTGTTGAAGTTATGGTTATAATTGAAAGAGTGGGATAATTCTGAGATTGAATATTCTCGAACTCATAACTTAATTCGGAAAAATATGTGTCTAATTTATAAGCTAAAGGTGGATAGAAAGAATGAAAAAGGTGAAAAACTATCTAGAATTCTAGGGTTTTATATTTTTTTTACTGAGGGCAAAATTGTATTTTCAAATTTATTATGTTTTTATCATCGAACGCTGGTATGTTACAAGATCATCAATGCAATAATTAAAATATAATAATTGGTTTGATTACATCCCGATTCTCATTGATATTGATTAATTCCAAATCAATATTTCTGAGATTATTTCTATATTCTTGCTCTGTCCAACAAGAATTATGTAAATATAAACTATAAAAGTTATATATCTTTTGCACTTTATTCGTGTGCAAAATAAAATAAAATAAAAATACATATTTTGTTAGTTTACCATTAAGAAAACCTCGACAATAACTCCAAGTAAAACCATGAATAAAATATGTGCCTTTCTTTTCATTTGATTTGAACCGTAAAATCATACTCCAAGTTGACGTAACGCAAACAACAATGTTCAAACTCTATTCACACAATTCACACGGAAAAATGACGAAATCGGTTTGGTCTCTCTCACACAGTTATAAATAAGAGTAGAGGTGGTTGAGGAGTGTTGTGAAGGAGAAAGATGAAGTGCTGCAAAATCCAGTTATTGGTCATTCTTTCATTCATGGTGCTGCTTCCATACACCAAAGGGTGGGGAGAAGATGGGCACGCCATAGTTTGTAGGATTGCTCAGGTCACCATTCACTTTCCTTCTGTTACTTTCATTCTCTCTCAGTGCTGTTCTGTGCTTAAATTCATGCATCATATCTCACCACTTACTTTCCTCTTTCTGTCAACAGTCTCGCCTTAGCGATTCAGCTGCACTTGCTGTGAAAAAACTGCTGCCAAAATATGCACAAAACGACTTGGGGAGTGTGTGTTCATGGGCTGATCGTGTCAGGTTTTATTTGCACTGGTCTGCTGCATTGCACTTTGCTGATACACCCGACAACCTTTGCAATTATCAGTATGACAGTAAGTTCATTTCTCATGTTCTGTTCTGTTCTGTTCTGCCCCCCTTAGGATTTTGGTATTTATTTACTGTGTTTGTGTTCAATAATCTAACAGTACTATACGTGTCTGATGCCATATAAGATACACTATTTGTACAGTTCTGAAAAATTATGTTGATTGCGTAGAATCTCAAAATATTCGACTAAGCAATGATATATTGACAACACAACCTCTAATTCTAATTGATGATATAAAAAAGTGTATCATTTCTCAGTCTTAAAAATCAAATTCACTTTTGGGATTCTGAAATTTATAGATTAGAAATTCAGTGGTTTTTTTTAATGATGTGGGATAGTTTTGATCAGTTGTCTGAATATTCAGGGGATTGCAAGGATCAGAATGGTGAGAAGGGGAGATGTGTTGTGGGAGCGATTAGAAATTACACTGATCAGCTTCTGGACTATGGCAAAGACACTCAATGTAAACCATTGCTATGAGCTTACAACCTCTGTTTATTCCCCAATGTTTTTGTTTATATCTTATCCTCTGACTAATCAAATTCTTATTTGAATTTTTTGAAATCATAAAACCAGATAACCTCACACAAGCTCTTCTGTTCCTCTCTCATTTTATGGGAGATGTCCATCAGGTGTGTGTGCATGATAAAGCACCAAAACCACCATATACTAAGCTTACGTCTGACTTTGCAATTTAGTTATTGTAATGGCTCTTTTGCATGGTTCATCTGCAGCCTCTACACGTGGGCTTTACCTCTGACAAGGGAGCCAATTTAATTAACGTTCACTGGTTCACAAGGAAGCAAAATCTTCACCATGTAAGTCTAATTCTCAGGTTCTTCACACTACTGTATGATCTATTTCACTATCTACTCCACTCACCAATTTTCTGCTACACAGATTTGGGATGTTAACATAATTGAGACAGCAGAAGAAAGATTCTATAACTCTGACATAAACAGCTTCACCAATGCCATCCAAGAGAACATAACGGTATTTTTGTTATCCCAATCTATGAAACTGCTTATCAAAGTTTGATGCTTACTCCAAATTCTCTGAAACAGAAAACATGGTCGGCTCAAGTACGAGGATGGGAAACCTGCAATTCTAAAGAAACTACTTGCCCAGATATGTATGCCTCTAGATTTATCCAAAAGCTAATTCTTTCATCATGGCAATACTTTTATACTGGGCACCATAAAACTTCTCTTGCAATACAAGAAAAATCTTGGACCTTGCTTCTATACTTGGTCTGCATATGTTACTGAAATACATTTGTTTGACGAACTTTAGTTGTTTTATTCAGATATGCTTCTGAAGGAATTCAAGCAGCCTGCAAATGGGCATATAAAGGTGCCCCTGAAGGTTCAGTGTTAGAAGGTAAGATAATAATAAGCATGTGAAGTGTTGTTGGTTTCATTAACTTTTACAGATTATCTCACAATATCATGAAATAATACTTTGCAGACGATTACTTTCTTTCACGTTTGCCTGTGGTGAGTTTGCGATTAGCTCAAGGAGGAGTTCGTTTGGCTGCAACTCTCAATCGTATTTTTGGCTGATGTAACATGTTATGGAATGTCTCTAGCTCCATGTATATTCATTACAAGAGAATAAAATTTCCTGCAATAATTGTACTCCATGTATCTAAATAAGTATTTTTTTTTCTTACACAGTCCTTAAAATTTGTCTCTATTAGGTACATAGATTATTCTGTCAGGACCATTACTAACTTTGTTGTAAAAAATATAAATGTTCAATTAATTGTATGTATGACACTTATTACTAATATTCATTCATAATATTTAAACTGATATAATTAACTTTTAATAAATATAGTTCTTAAAATAGATATATTTCTTAAAATAATTTTAATTCAAAATATAGAATCTTATTACGTTACCATTATTTTTTATTAAATAACACAAAATATATGAAAAAACGTGAGTGCATATTTTTTAATTGAATTGTATTAAATTCGAGTTAAGTTAAGATATCTTAGAAAGGAAAATTAAACTGTGCAGGTAAAGTACAATAGCAAATTGTATTTTCATGGAAAATGGTAACATCATAGAAAGTTTCATTGCACATGAAAAATATCTAAATTCAAATAATATGGTCATGAGAACAAAATAAGATGAACAGTAATCACATTATGTCACATGTACAATTTGCATTCCATGGTTCACAAAACAAAAAGTTTTACCGTTTATTTAAAAGAATACTCGTTGCCCATGAAGTTACTTAAATACTTTTTATATTTGAGACAACTAATTTCTTAATTAAAATCTTGAATAAATAAGATATTCTTTATGAACTTATTTTTTCTACTCTTCAAAAAGAAAATAGGATTGTTGTTGAAAATATAAATTAAAAAATTTCTGTTTTTTTACAATATAATTTACTTATTTGTTTTTATACCTTATGTTCTAAACAGACAAATTTTATTTAATATTATTAATTTTAAATTTATATTTTGGACTCCATGAGTTATTTTATAAACCCTTATATAATTGTCAATATGCACCTATCTTCGTCCCTATTCAAATTACTAAAATAATTGTAATAAACCATAATGAAAGGACTAATATGTTCAACGGTAAATTTTGTAAAGAAATGTATGGTATTTGTCAAATTCTTTCTGCACCTCCTGTAATTTTATATATATTTTTTAATTTTAACAATATCCTTCTAGAATATGATATTTTCTTTTTATAATAGCTAAAGTAACTTTTGTGGTATTTTTATTAGTGATAACTATGTTTTCGTTCACTTATTTTTTTTTTAAATTACAAAACTAAAAAAAAAAACTCAACCTTTTCATATTTTAAAAAAAAAATAAATACAAAACTTAAAAAGAAATAAAAATCGTATTGAGATGTCAAATACAACCAATTTTATCTTCAACCTTTTCATAGTTCAAATAATGCAGTTGCTCTATCAAATACTGTGGGCAACTCTTTATCTAATATTATTTAAAAAAATTAAAA
Organism: Phaseolus vulgaris; assembly: GCF_000499845.2. Classification (NCBI taxonomy): domain Eukaryota; kingdom Viridiplantae; phylum Streptophyta; class Magnoliopsida; order Fabales; family Fabaceae; genus Phaseolus; species Phaseolus vulgaris. Next base: position 2,244,490 of record NC_023753.2, read on the forward strand.
CGATTTTCACAATTTATACGAAGGTGAAAGAGGAAAAAAGATTGGAAGAGGCAAAATTAACCAAGTAATTTATTCAGGAATGTACCTCTCACATCTGACATTTTTCATGAACAAAAATTGACATTTACTCAATTATTACATGTTTCGCTTGAATCTTTAACAAGGTATATAAAAGCTTAGGCTTATCACTCGCGTCTACAGTCGAAGTAATCGAGATTAACTGCAAAACTGTAAATAAAATCAAATATCATCAAAATAGTCAAATGGAAAAAGTCATTTCCCAAAAAAGGATTTAACAGAAGATTGGAGCTCCCGAAAACTGAATATATCTTGAATTGAAAAAAATATAAATGAAGAAAAAAAAGCACAAACCGATGTAATAAGGTGTCAAATTCAACAAATTTACTTCATTTTTCCGCGTATTCTGAGACTATATGATGTAAAATATTGGAAGACATGGCTCCAATTCGATGTACAATTCATCAGGAAATCTTTCAATAAAAAGAAAGGCACCCGCAGATACCTCCAAGTCAAGCACATTGTTCTGTATTAGATTTGGAACTCCTAGCACTAAAAATGAGTTTAAATATTTTCACATGGCCAAAAGTAATTGTCGCAGTTCAGGGCAACCTTTGCTTTGCCTCGTCAATGTGGAACATAATCTGCAAATATCCAGTAAGAAGATTATTAAACAAAAATTGGAAGGAAGTAGAAGAAATTTTTCAAAGGATTGAATACATAAAAACAAGTGCTGAACATCTCAAACCTTTGTTCCAATGTAAAATGTCGCAAGCATGCCGCCAAGGACAGGCAAACCTGTGTCATGGAATTTCCAAATGAATTTTTCACAGTATTTAACTGCCAATTAAATTAAAAGGCTAAGGATACTTGGCATACCATCCTCGTGAAGGAAAGAAGAAAGCAACCAGTTAATACCTCCTGGTCCAACTACAAACCCCACTAGATTAGCCACCTGACAAGAAATGTGATGGTATTTAAATTATATATGGACTATAATTTATTTTATAAACAAAATACAACATTTTCTACAAAACAGAAATAATAAACAGTCAGCAAAGAAAAAGGTATATGCATTAATTTCTTGTCATTTTTCATTAACGATCCAAATGGAAAATACTGTCCTTGATATGGTTCACACTGTACACTGCAACAAGCAGGACCTGAGACATAAATTTTAGCCTCACTCTGATACATACATATATATACATACACACACACACACACACACATATATATATATATATATATATGTGTGTGTGTGTATAAGTGTGGCTCCAATTTATTTATGTGGGAAATTGAAAGTCATAATCCTTCTTATACTTTCTCAGGTAGCCAGCCAGATCCAAAAAATTGATGAGGGTGTTACATAAAAGTATAATAACTAAAAAGATTACAATAAATGCTCTGAGGCTAGTCAAGGACAAACCATGAGGCAAGTAATTGTGACTGCCCCAGCAACAGCACTGAGTTCACGAAATATGCATACTCCAAAAGAACTTTGAACCTGATAATCAAATTTACCTCCATGTTAAACAGCAAGAATCACAACTACCGATCAATAAAAAATTTAATAGCAGAAAATTGTGTATATGCATACCTGAAAGGCTTTTCTTGCTGATTTAAATGCCAACTCAGGGATGAAGAATAAACACGTTAACCATGCCCATGAAAGAAGCTTCCTAAGGTCCATAATAATCAAGCATAAAATATCATAAAAAACTGTGCAGCTTTTACGGGTAGAAAATATTGAGAACTTCATCAATAAAGGGAACTTACCACTCTAAATCATGCCAGATTGCAACAAATGTGAATATAACCCACACATTTAGTAGCTTTTTCTTAGACCCCCCAAGAGGAATGTAAAGGTACCTGAATTTCTTGCAAATCAAAATTTAAGTTATCTAGGAAAACAAAAGAGCAAAATCCAGGAAAAAAAATTGATTGCACCTCACAAGCCACTTGTTGAAGGAAGCATGCCAATTTTTCCAGAAGCCTTCCAAGTTGTGGCAATTATTAATACATTTTGGCATGTTCTCTGGAGCCTCAATTCCATTTATCTACAATGAATAACTCAAAATGACTTTCTTCAAATATGTACTTACACATTTATGTTAAATGTTTATCGTGCAACTAACATACCAATGACCAAAATCGGAAAAAGCGCCAGATCAATAAAAATTTCAGCCACATGAAGTTTAATACCTGGAACAAACAAATAGAAAAGATTGAGAAGGTAACATGCTGATCTAATTTAATAGTTATGATACAACAACAACAACCACTAAGCCTTATCCCACTAAATGAGGTTGGCGACGTGATGAGTTGATGTCATTAGGCTTGGTAAAACACTTAATTGATGAATGTGTATTCTCTTACACCATATCCAATGATGAACACGTCCATAGGCGATAAGCGCTTCCACAAATCACTAATTGATTAACAAACTATTTCAGCAACCAAACAATAAAATTGGATAAAAAAATAAATATAACCTGAGGTTCTTTACTGAATACTGAAGTTCTCACCTATTAGCGAAGGCATTATAGTAGAATAGATGTGTCATTAATTCCATGAGGATAAAACAAAATATCCATCGAAAACCATTGAGTGTCACATTTCTAACTGAAATAGTGTTTTGAGGAAGATCTAGCTGCAAAAGAGTATAACAGTGTCATCAACAATACAGAAACTCAAGCAACCATTCAAAAGCACTTGACAACAGTCATTGACACCGAGAAACATTCCGGAATTGTTAAGGGATAAAATGTGGCATGATGGACTTTGTAGGTGTCAATTACACAACAGATAATATTGTATGTACTCAGTCATAAAGACAAGGATTTACAGTTACCATGCTTAAATAATATGCATAAGCTTGTTGCATATATAACTAATTCAAGGGCATCTTAATGACTGAGTGAAGACATTTGCGAGTTGATACTTGAAATTGACAAAGCAATACCTCTTAGCCTTGAAGCTTATTTGTTCCCTTTTGCTTTTGCACAACCCAGATAATTGGTACAATACTTCTTAACAAGTTTACACTAGCACAACACCTTTTCAGGGGGTTTATGGCAGGAAATTATAACCAATCATACAATGTATTCCAGGTGAAACAGAAGTGAAACAACCTGCCTATGAGTTGATTGAGAGCATAAGTTTTTACACGGCATAAGACTTGATGAGGAAGATTGCTGATGTTCACTGACAATCAGAAAAGTTTCACATCAAGGGTGGCATCTATATCAAGTATATACCTCACAGGCAGGCATTATAGTCATCAAAAGATCAAATCCTAAACTTACTGCAAGGAACTTTGGTCCTTTTCAAGTTTTCTCAACAGGTTGTTTGTGCTTCTAAGCTGAAAAGAGCCCTGGACACCATAATGTATACCCCACTTTGCATAGTAGTATGGCGTTAGAAGACATCTTTTCATACACAAGCAGCGGCAGCTTTTACTACAAGAAGATTCATCCATAATGGACCCCTAGCGAAACAACAGTTAGTAGTAGAATGGAAAAACCACTCTATCAATTGTCATACGCAAGGAAGGTTTACATGAGTCCCAAAGCTAGTGATATAAGTTCTGAAGTCATACTAAATGAAAAGATTGATAAGTTGGCACCCTATCAATTCAGAGTTGGTTATGTAGCTGGCTGGAACCCATAGAGTGTGAGGGGGAATTGTTACCTATAAATCACAGGTATCTTGAGGGGAGGACCATCCTGGAAGCATCGATTTACATATCGTTATTTCCTACTACTTGAATTGAAATTAATAATAAGATCCCCCTTCTGTATGAATTTTTGTTGATTACGATTTTCTCTCCCTATCTGTTCCTCCTAAACCTCTAGGGACAGGGATAGCCTCCAACTGATTAACTCTTCTCATTAGGTTTTCAACAGTTATTCTCAACACATGCCCAAATCACCTAAGATGAAAAACTAAAATTATTTTCTAGTGTTGAAAATCTTATATCGACTAGAAATATGATCAATTATATCGTATATAAGTGAGTGTTAATTTTAACTTACAAACACGTTTTGTAAGGTTGAGTTAAATTTAAAGTCTAATTTCTAATATGGTATTAGTGTCTATCCTAGCAAAGTTTGTTAGGTCTATTATGTTCACCCAATACCAGACCACCTCACAGAAAAATAGTCCCAAATGTTTAATTCTCAGCATGAAGGGGTGTTTTAAAGATCCCACACCAACTAGAGATATAATTAAATTACCGTTTTATAAGTGGGTGCTAATCTTACCTTACAAACCGGTTGTGAAGGATTGAGTTAGGCTTAAATTCACTTTTTTAGATAGTATCAAAGTCTATCCTGCAGAGATTTGTTAGGCCTATTATATCACCCGATATTGAGTTACTATCGAACCACCTACAAATATCTAGTCTCACGTTCGAGATGCACATGAGGGGTGTATTGACCAGAGATATGACCAAATTATCCTATATAAATATGGGTGCAAACTTCACTTTGCAAGCCAATTTTGTAAAGTTGAACTTGGTTTAAAGTCCACTTTTTAAGATCTATAATAAGAGCTACCAATACTTTTCTCTAATGCATTTATTTATTTTTATCTTAGTACTATTTGGATAAGCTTCTCCATAAATAATTATAGCAATTATAACCAGATTTGAACTTATACATAGGCTAATTTTAGCTTATAAGAGAAACTTATTTCTTTTTTTATTTTATTTTCCTACAACAGGTTATGAAGAAACTTACTCAAACAGGCACTTATACAGAAGGCCCTTTGCTACAAATAATACATAAGGAACTCCACTATTTCATTCTTGTGTTATACCATCAAATTTCTAAACAATAACTACAAATGTGGTTTCTTTTCCCATTCAAACAACATACATCTCCTTTTGAAAATAACAAGATGATGGTTCATTTCCACAATAGAGGTTTCACAAAGACCACAACTATACCCAATGCTTAAACCATCAAAATAACTTGCAGTCACAAACCTGTGAGGCAAAAGCATTGAAGCTCAGTATTGGACCAGCGATATAAAGTGGTGCATATACCAAATAACAAAGGTATGTGATGTATCCAAACTTGTCTTTATGCAGATTTCTCTCCTGATAGTGTTATTAAAATTAGAACTAGAAAACATGAGTTCACATGGCCAATAGAAATTATAACTACTTAAAAACATAAGGAAAGAAAAAGCAAAAAAACATAACTAAGCAACTACGATAAATTTCACCTTGTGCTTGATTTTAACTAGCAGCTATCCTAACCTGTAAAACTTGATAGCAAGATTTTCCGGATTTACAAATATGACAACGTTGATAATGCTTCTGCAATAATCAAAGAATTAGACAGTGGAAAAAATATTTTTTATTCATAAAGCTACATAATTAGTTAACAGGTCACAGCTCCAAGGAAATACGTGAACTAAACATCAGTTTCGCAAGCTGTAATGTTTCAGGCAATGGTCCGGAAAATGTCAAAATCGACCCACCAAGAAACATGAAGACAGCAACATAATAGGTTTTACCTAAAGGAAATTAACTGAACAAGGCTGTTCCCAGTCTATATTCTAATCTGTAGAAATATACAAAAACTACAACCTAATCAAAGTAGTCTGGTCTTATGCACTAGTGAAGTAAAGCATTCCACAACAAATTTATTTGAATGATAATCTTCTACATTTATGTCCCTGAAGTAACATCAAGAATAACTCTTTAGTAATAAAATTTAAAATTAATTTGTCTCCATCAATTATACTACATTGTCATTCCTGAAAACATATTAAATTACGAGTGAGGCTGCATAACAGAATCTTATATTCAAAACAAACAAACACTATTTTCAGGAAGAAAGAAATACCTCCTGATCAAAATGAGAATCTCGATTAGTCCAGTAATAATCGAATCCAAAGCTTATCATGCGCAAAACAACTGCCACAAACATCTAAGCTTAAATATAAAGAAAGATATATAAAGTTATTGATATTGTAAGTTTGTAACATTACATAATAGTATAATGAGAATACGAAGACGTGCATATATAATTCATAAAATGAAAAAGGAAAGTAGAATTCAAATCACCAAATTTTAATATTCTGGTCAATAAGTGTTCTAAATAATACAAGGTAAAATGGCAACATTTTAAAACTGAGGAATGATTGAATTGGCGTAATTTTACATGAATGCCAGTGATGGATGAGGAACAGTCAAACAAGTGTGAATCATGGGACCAATAATTTTAAGAACCACATATAAATGGACTATTTTGATTTTATTGGATAACATAGGAACACGATTAAATAATTAAGAAATACCAAAGTTGAAGCATATGTGCCACCTAAAGCTGCCCCGGTAATTGTCCAAAAATGTCCACTGTTTCCTGCAATGTAAAAACATAATCTTACGTCGAAATTGAATTACTCCTACCAAAAAATGTATCAATGCAACAAATATTGTGCATCTTACCCAAATATAGAGAATGAATACCCTTCATAGATCCGATTACAGAGTAGAAACAATATGTTGTAACTCCAAACTATAAGTGGAAAGTACTCCTTCTGTGCAAAGATCTGCTCAAACAGAATTAGTCTTACATGATAACTGCAGAAAAGTTATAAATATGGTATTAAATGCAACAACATAATGATTGACCAAACATTATCTGTTCAGGAACAAATGGATTATAGTTATGGTTACTTAAACATCAATGAAAAAGTGGTCAAAGCATCAAAAGTTGTTAGGATGAATCCATACTATTATAACCTGTCAATAAATATCCAGGACCAGAGTTGTGAGCCTAAGCTGATTTTTCATATTGTGATCTGGCATTACAGTTATGGATACAAGGAAATATTTTCCTAGCCATTAAACATTTGTTTGGTCTGCAAAACTTTAACATTTTCTTTTTGGTCATACTTGTTCTTCAAAAAATAAATTTGTTGGAGTTTCAAGATCAAACCAACCTGCCCTTCTATAATACCCTGACCCCCCTCCTCCAAAAACATCTTCATATTCTCCATTGGAAATACATTTATCCCACATGAATCACCAGTATCTCACTATACAAAACTTAGGAGACAGCACTCTTTAGAGCTGTCCTTCTTTAGAAGGTTGTTGACAATGCTTGCTACAAGCTTCTGATGTAATAACTTTTACTATACAATTCTTGTTTGGTAGAAGGTATTGATTTAAATAATCCATCATCCATGGCAATACCAATCTCACTAAAGAGTGCTAAGTTTCAGAAATTCTAGAGTCCCAGTATTAGAAATGCAAATAGTTAGCAAGAAATCAACAAACAAAATAAAATCTTAATTAATTCAAGTGGAGGAGTATGATTCTTATGAACAATACATGACATCAAATATAGATGTGTTTTTATTACAATTCTATATATGACATGCAAATTAAAATAATGCAGACTGGGGGAAACTAGTTCTAATGAAAAAAGAAACTAGAACTGTTGTGACATGATGATAACTTTAAGTAGGTGATAAAAAATTTAAAATCAACAATATTAAAGGTCCCAACCAGAAATGTTGCAACTAATACATATTCACTGTCCATTACACGCACCTTTACAAGAAGAAAATTACCGGTAGCTATTGATAGAATAAAAACAATACTGCAAATGAAACAAACTCAAGAGTCAGGCTGAAGAAGATAAGGAATAACAACAATGGAAGAAAGAACAACATCAAATTAAATGGTGCACCCTACCATGCTCCATGAAGATATGACAAGTAGGCCAAAGAAAATAAAAGCCACACAATGGACATTCCTCTAACTCTTAGATCAAAGAAAGCCTTCATCAAGTAGGCAAGAAGAGTGAAAATTCCAAAGACAACAGCAAGAACAGGTATATTTCCTCGAAAATTCCTCCACTGAGCATCTGAAACATCCTTTACACAGAACAGAACAGCATGGTCGTTTGATCAGCAAGCAACATGCCCATCTACCAAAATACTTATAACAGACAAAATCATCATAATGACCAAAAAGAGCAGGATCATACATTGAGGTGATTAGACAAGAGCCAACCCGGGCGTAAACCTGACAGATGTTTGTAATAATCTGTGAAAATCAAAACCCAAAACACTCAATGCACAGCAACTAAGCAAGTAGTATGAGTAACACAATCACTGAAACAATACTATAGAATGAACAAGGTCTAAAATATATACCGCTAGAGAGTTGAAGTGAACGGTTGATGATGATAACATAGAAAACGATTGCATAAATCACAAGAAACCACAATTCATTTCGCTTCCAGTTCCCACTCTTACTGGAATTAGCAGATGTAGCCATTTGAAGATTGACCACTGATTAACACTTCAACACCAACAATTTTGCATTCCCCTGTTTTGCAAATAAGACAATTTTGCAAATTACTTCCACTTTTCGTGCGAAAATCAAATTAAAATTAACTTTGCTGATGAAAACAAACTTTAATAATTTATATACATTTAAGAAATTGGACGTGAAAATTGAAGTAAGAAGTCTTCAACCCCTCGATGGAGGAGAGAGAAGAGGTTCAGGGTTAGTTGAAAAGTGAGAAGAAGTGTGGTTCATTCTTTGGAGAAGACAAGATCTCTTACACTTTTTTTTATTATTATTTTCCATCAGAAGACCACAAAGCATGATGATTCCTTTGTCAAAAACATACAAAAAGGCCGGATAGCCTCTTTTCTCAAAAACGGCCCAATCACATTTTTTTTCTATTTACACTTCATGTTCAATTAGTTTTGTAAATTTCTATATAAAAAATATTTTCTTTGTAATGTATTAAATCATAATGACATACCACGTAGCGCGTTGATCAACTTATGCAAGATCATTTCAATTTAGCATCATAAGTTTGAATTTTAAATATAATTTTTTGTGGATATCTACTGATTAATGTTAATTTATGTTTTAATATATTTTTATGAAACTTAAGTAGAATACTTTTAAGTGTTTTTATAACTACCGTTTCTCTTTTCTTATAAGAATTGATTCTTTCAATAAGAACAGTCTAAAATACCCCCCAATGAGTTAAAAATAATTTAAATTAGGCTTTTACTTTAATATAAACATCCTAAATTAATAGTTACTTCGTATGAATGTAAATATGAAAATAGCAGTGGTCTTCTGAATTTAAAAACTATTTTTGAATAAAGAAATATAAATACAAATTATAATATAAATTCTTAAAAAAAATAGAAACAGAAAATTATGTATGCATGTGAATGTTTGAAAATGTGAAATCTACCTAAAAAAACACAATATTCATTATTTGCCCAGCCTAATAATAATTCTTATCTCGTAATAAGCATATATTCTCTTTATTTTTTTTTATTTTTTTTTTAAATCATATAAGTCCAGGCTTGGACCACAACTATATTAAACCACACAAACTAATTTTCAAAAACAAAAAGCATGCTTCAATTTGATAAAAAAAAAAAGTAATAATAAAGGTTTTAAATGCTTAAGATTTGTGCAGTTGAAAATGTACCTGCAAAATGTCTCAATCCTATAATTAGGTCTTCTTCATAGAAAAGGAAATAGGGTGGGAATAGAAAAATCCGAAAAACAGAGAGCAGCCCTTACTAAGGGTACGTGCCAACTTTTTAATCAAGCTTAATAACAGGAACAAAAAAAATCCCATTGAATAAAATTTTTACGGATAAAAAAAATGGAAGCTGATTTATTGAGACTATATACAGTAAATACACACCTAACATTATAATAAATTAATATTTTAATTATTTTTTATTTTTTAATTTAAAAATTATTATATTATTAAAAGGAACTGTCAATTATTTGATTTTTACTGTTTGGAGTATTAAAGAAAAGTTTTCCACAAAAAAATTCAGTCTAAAACAATTTTTTTTCAAAAGAATATTAATTACATGTATGTACCATATTCTTAAGTCATATATGTGTGCCCACCACGCATGCTGTCCCTCAAAACCTATATCATACTGGCCTTAATTAATTAATTAATAATAAATTGTTAATACAAGATGTGTTGAATATAAATTGTTAATGTGTTGAATATAAGATCAAAATGTTTAGAATTATTTTATAAAATTAATTTTTGATTTTTACGAGGTGTTCGGACAATATTTTTTACGGTTGAACAACTAATTAATTCGGTTGTCATATCCTTTCTTTCTTATATTTCTTGACTAGTGCTTAGATTTCACTCTTTGATCGAAAATAGTACAAGATTCTTCTAAGTTCAAGTAAATATTTTATTATTATGGTATAATAAATATAATAATAATATATATTTATTTTGATTGTTATATCTATTTGTAGTGTTTAATAAACATTTTTAATGTTAGAATAGATTAAGATATGTATCGTGATTAATATTTGTATTATCTAATTTTTTTCATACAATTTAGTCTTGTTTAATGCATTTTTCATTAATATATTTTTATTATATTGTTCGGTCAGTATCAGATACCGATAGATAGATTTTAAACGTTTGATTTTCGATGGTACAATTTATTTATTTTTAAATTAAATTAATAGAAGAAGAGGAAATTATAATTACAATATTTATGAACTATATTTATAAAAATAATGAATGATAAAGATGTTTAATCTATGAGATGTGACATTAATTATGTATCCTAGTAGGGTTTTAGGATGAAAAAGGGAAAGTGATAAAAAGCATCTATCTAATCTATGATCTAATCTATGCTATCTCCTCCTCCACCTTCAAACAACTTTGAAACCTTTATGGCATCTCCTCCATTCTTTATGTGAAGTGACATTTTCATGTCCACTTCACTCATCTCTCCTTCAATCATTGACTGTTCATATTATTATGCACTCATGTTACTCTCACTTTTCATTCTATCACAAAATAAAACACTTCAACTTATGTTCTCTTCCATATATAACCACTCTAATAATACAGGGTTTGGAGACTTTCAATTTTTTTTAAATACATTTCACTCTTATTTTTTATATTATAAAATTGAAACTTTATTTTTTAATTTTTTATACAATTTATCTTATGATTTTATAATTTTATGTTTTTTTAGAGTTCGGGAGTTTAAAACTATTGCTTCAATATAGTTTATATTGTTTTGATTTTATATTTTAAACAATGATTAAGAGTATAGAGTGGACTATTTAATAATAACATTGATAATATTTTTATATATAATATATGTTTATTTTCACTTTAAAAAAAATCATCCAATTAGAAAAAAACTTAATGAAATATTTGTGAAATTTGAGATAATTGTATATGTATAAACTGTTTTACTCAATGAAATATTTTATGATTAGTTATTTAGACATAATTAAAGTATCATAGTGATTTTAAAAAATAGATTGAAAAGGAGAGTAGTTTGTCTAATGTTTAATTGTTCTTATATAAAAATCATACAAGAGGTTTATATTCACCTCAAATTTTAAATTATGTTGTTCTTTTTTAAGATATACTTAAATATTTCATTAATATCAACAAGAATTACATATAGAGTATACAAATTACTCCTAACAAACATGTACAAAATCACTTATAGTTATCACTCCTTAATTTCCCTATAAATAAAAACTACAACTATTCTTCTACTAAAAAGCAAAACTATTTTTTTTAAGAGATATAAATAATAAAATTCTTCTTTATAGTGAAGAATGTTAAAATGGTTTTCTCTCAACTAAGTAAAACTAAAAGCTTAAAGCATTGTTTTGTTTGAATTAAGGAGTAGATTTGAGGAGTAAATTTGAGATAATTAGAAGAGAAAGTGTGAAGAAAGTAAGGTTGTTTGAATTAGGTAAATAGAGTGAAAAGTGTAAAGAAAATTTATGAAAATTTGTGAGTGATATGATGGATGTGATTGAAATTATATTTTTTTAATTGATAAAATTTAAATTTACAAATTTATCCTTAAATTTAAAAATTATTGAAAAATGAATTTGTTTGATTTTTTTAGATTATAATCTTTTTTAATTAAAATATTATATTATTTTTTAATAATTATTATTTTTATAATTTTATTTATATTTATTATGTTTAGATTGTAATTTTAGTTTACATAAAAATTATTATAATTTGAGATTAAAATAAAAAAGGATAATAAAGTAAATTATAATTAATTAATTATAAATATATATATATATATATATATATATATATATATTTGCAAATCCCTTCTAAAATATGAAGAAAATTTAAAACTTAAAAAGATTTTCATTTTTCCTGATTCTCACACTTTATTTTCTTGATTATTGTATTTTCTTTATGCAGAATAAAAACCTTTTTTTTCTGTTTCGGAAACAAACAAACTTTTTTTTTATCAGCAAAACGGACCGTAACAAAAGAAACATGAGTTGTGAACTTATAAAAATGTATAGTATTTTTCTCTGGTTTCTCATTTTCTTATATAGGTTTTGACTATGATCATTTGAAGCATGAATTTTCATCTTTGATACTGTAGAGAAAATTCTATGAATTTTCATCTTTGATTTAACTAGTATCTTCATTTGAATTCTTTCTTTGATTTAACTAGTATCTTCATTAGACACTTATTTATGTATTTCAAAAACTGATGTTGAATCCGTTCAAATAAACTTAGTTTTATTTGAGTTTAGACATTTTGTGTCTTAACCATAACAGTAGAAGTTTGTAATTGTTATTGGTGTAATTGGTTGTTATTAATTTGGTAATATTTTGGACAATAACTTTCTTAACTAAATTCGAGGTGCTTTTATAATCTTAAATAGGTAGCAACTAGTGAATATGTATGAAAAATAATCATTAAATAATAATTAATTTTAGATAAAAAAAATAATTAATTAATTTGTATATTATTGTATAAACTAAAAAATATTTATATTTAAAATAGTTTTTTTATTAATAAAAATTTATAAAATAATTTTTAAATTGATATTTAATATTAGTTATTAAAATTTTAACTAATAAATACTTTATATTCTAAATTATTTTTTATAATGATTAACTCAGATGTAGAGTATTTTAAAAGTTATTAACTGTTGTAATTGTTTAGATGTTTTTTGTTTTGTCTTTGATAAGGTTTTTTTTTTTTAATTGTGTTATATTGGTGCTGAATTGTCTAGAAACTCGTTGTAGAGATGTATAGTTTGATGTAGTTTTTTTAACGAATTTACGTATAACTTTTGATTATAAACATATATTTTTTTATTTTTTAGACTTATATGAGTAATTATGTTCATTATATACACACACATATATATATATATATATATATTAAATATATATATATATATTATATATATATATATATTATATTTTAGATTTTTTATTTCAAATAACGATAATAGAATCTTTATGTCCAAATAAATATTTGCATTACAAAAGTTAGGCTTTATTTTAAAACTAGGTCATATGGCTAATTGGAACGTTTATTCAGAAAATTAACAGTGATGATGCTTATCTTGTGTTTTATATATTTCACATGTTGATTCTTATTCAAAAATATATATCCACATTTATTTATTTACAACTTTGATTTTCTGCAAACCCTCATTTCTCTCATAGATTCTAAACAAAAATATACTCAGACCAAGAAAAGAAAAGAAAAAGATAAAAATACAAAAAAAAGGATAAGTCCATAAAATAAAGAGTTAAAAAGATAATATTTCACTTTCTGGTCTTCTATTTACTCGGAATCTCCAATAGGAAATGACACTTGTTTCATCCACACAATGAGCGTAAAAGGATCCCCTGTTATCTTTTCTTTCTCTAATTTTGTTCACAGGATAAAATAGTTTGAGCAGTTATTAATGGAAAGTACATTTATGCTGTTATCTAATTATAATCGATCATATATATCAAAATTCACATTAATAGTACACTTTAATTTTATAATGGGGTGCTTCTAAAGACTCCATTGTTGTATGTTTTAAATAAGTTCTTTATCCTTTCTTGATCCATTAAAATTTAATTGATCTTCTTTATTTCTTAACATAAAAAAATTTAACTTAGAGAAACGAAATTTCTGAGTATGTGTAAGGTTCTTTTTTTAAAATTAGTAATAATAAATTAATTAAATTGAGTCTTTAGAGTGTTTCAACCTATAAACATATTGTACCAACACGTCTTATATAATATACCTTCAAACATATATATCATGTAAAGAATTATGGAATCACATTATATCAAAATTTTAAGAATCTTATAATACTTGAAATGTGTGTATACATAACCTCTTGATCCTCCATACCTAAATTACAACATCATCTATCTATGAATCTTCTTCTCCTTTAGGATTATGCATTTGTAGATCAACTTGACCGAAAATAATATGTTGATTTTTAAACAATCTTATTATTGGAACTCAACTTTTCGTGTTTTGTACATTTGATTTGATGCAGTCTCCATCACATTGTGATTTTGTTGGAGATTCCACATCAATTACAGATAAAACATTTCATTCTTTATAAGTAAGTACAAACTTCACCTTATAAGTTAATTTTATAAGATTGAGTTAGACTTAAAATTTACTTTTTAATAGATTTTTTACAAGAAGAGATTGAGCTTGATATGCTTTTGCAATTCACTAAGCACATGCTTTTGACATTGTTGAAACAAATCTCCTATGCTAACAAAACAGCAATAGATGCTATGCTACTACCCTGTTGTTTCCTACTTTGCTAACTATTTACACAAATGATATTTATGAGATTTTAATCATACTTACTTCACAAGAACAATATCCTGTTAAACCCTTTATGAGCATGTATGGTTTAATTTTGCACTGATAATAAAAATGATTTTAGATATGAGAAATTAGTTTTTTTTTTAGGTTTATAGTGCATGTACATCTTTTCACCAACTACATTCCTAAATATCCCCATATATAACATAAAGATCACACGTGTATATATACGGTGGTTAATGTAATGAAGTTAAAAAACTTTTATTTCAGAAACGTGGATTTGATCGAAATTGCTGCATGTGTTTATATGGAGTAGTTCAGAGGAGCACGGGACGATGCGTGGCTTTGATGGGAAGAAAAAAACAGAGAAAGAGAACAAAGGAAACAGCTGGTGGCTGACTGAGACAAACGCAGTGTCCCCACTTTCTCACCAAACCGACATTTAGTTGCTGACGTGCTTCTTCCCCGCCGCTCCTCTTCCTCTTACATTGTATGTATCTCTACACTGTCATCTTCTTTTCACTTCCCTTTTCTTTTCCTCAGTCAAACACGTTACTTGCATAGAAATACTTGCAAAACACACCTCATCTTCAATTCTCAGAGACACCTTTTCTTTCTGTGTTTTCATATTAACATACACATATTCTTCTCTAGATCAAACACTGTTCATCATTAAATCTAAATACACTTTTCTGTACACATTCAAATCATGAGCTGTCATAAGAGACTGTTACATCTGAATCTATTCATAAACTTGCACCACTGCTTTCTGATTAAACTCACAATTCTTTTTAAAATACTATGAAATTTTGTAGTAAAATAGTAGTTTCGATTATTGCAGAAAACTTTAAAATTATAATTGCAAAGTAACACCACCTGAATGATATTATGCAGCTCTGTATCAGAAATGTAATGCTCAAATAATTTATCTGGAGAGATTTTCTACAATTCGTTTGGTCAACAAAGTGTTATTGCTCCATGATCTAGGTCACGAAATGCCTATAGGTCTGGAAAGATCCAAAACAACCTCTTCATCAGCTAGGGGCCAATTCAAAACACCTACTTAGCCACCTAAAGATAATGACCTTACCTTATCTTCAAGAACAACATGATTATCCTATTTCAACCCACATTAAAGGCATATAGAGCTGTTCAATCTACCTAAGCCACAAAATCCTATGGTAAATTCTTATGTACTTAAACAACAGAGTTCAATTCGAAGTGACTTTTTTTCCTCCATTGAAGTTTGGGATACCTCAGAGACTAACCTAAAATGTTAAGAGAAACACGTAAAAACTCCTTCAACCATTTATTATATAGATGCATTATATTTATTTTATTAAAATAAATATTAATTACATGCACAGATAATATAAAAAATTACTATGTTATTGTTCAATTATAAAATGTAATGCAGAATATATTTGTTAATTTACTGTAATTATTAAAAATTATATCAACAATTGTTTTTGTAAACTTTCATACAAGTATTAATTATTTTAAAAGTTATACCAGTTAAACAGCTTATAAGTTAAACTGGCTTATAAGGTTAAACCGAATTATAAGATGAGTTTTGTATTCATTTATATATATATTATGAAATGTCTTAATCTTTAGTCGATGTAGGATCTTCAACAACACATTCCCAAAGGTTGTCAACTCGTGCATGAGACTATTTTTATGAGTAGTTTAATAACGGTCTGATAGCAGGTGGTCTGATAAGTTCAACATACAATCGGTAGGATATGTTATAAATAACTCTGATAACATGTTAAGAAGATGAACTTTAAGATTAACTCAACCTCATAAATCGGAGATTTACACTCACTTATATACTATAAAATGTCTTAATTTTTAGTCCACCTCACATTTCCAATAATATCAATAATGAGTTTTTATTAATTTCTTAATAATATCAATAATGAGTTTTTATTAATCTAAAGAAATTGTATTAAGTGGTGACGGTTTACCTCCTCAGAGGGCAATATAGTTGGAGACTCAAAGTGAAATACGTAGTAGGCAAGTACACAATGCTAAGGGAAAGGTACTTTTATAAAGAGTCTTTTTTCTGCAGGAAAAAAACAAGCATGGTAATACAACTGTGATTACAAAAAAAGTGATGAAGACCACTTGCACAATGATGCAAAGGACAACTTTTGAGAGAGAACTCTAGCAGAATCAGAAAAATACAATCATTGTATAGAGTGGTATAACGTAACTGTGTGTAGATTGAGAGGAGAATCTAATGGCGAAGAGAAACTGTGACTCGAATTTTTGGTTCTTCTACTGCTGTATAAAGTATTACCCTAGAATGGAATAAAGGCATGACGTTACATGTAGGTTAAATTTCCCTTTCTTGAAAACGTATTTTTTTCTCTACAACATTGGTTTCACGTTCAGATTTACCACAGATGGATACTGGATTCTCTAAAAGTTAAAAAATAATATAACGGACTCTAATTAGTATATGGAGATTTTCTTTACTCATTAACATGGGATACATGTATACTTAAGAAAGAATCTTTGGCGTGTTTCTCTTGGATTCTGCAAGCCTGAATCGATTCTTACAGCAAAAAGGTGCATGGAAAAAAAAAACCTTGTTTTATAATCAAATTATTCCGCAGCTAATTTTTGCAGGATCAATCCAAAATCTTGTCCTGGCTGAGAGTAGAAGAAAGTTATTGATTTGCACAGCTCTTAAGTTAGTTAATTAACTTCCTCAGTTAACAGAGTAACCTTAATATATTCCCTCTTTTATTAACTGTTTTTTGGATTCTTTGATGTTTGTTTAGTAGGAGATAATGGTGCAATGAAGAGATGAGGGTGTTTTGTTTTGTTAACACTTGGAATTTAGTGTCTTTGTTCAGGGTGTTTGGCATAACTAAGGAATAGTATGGGTGGGACCTATTTTGAAAAAGGGCATAATAATATAATCACTCACAATTTCAGTTATTCCAAGAGCTAACGTATAGCCTCTTGTTCCCTAGTCTACCAAACCCATTTAACAAAATTCCGTGGGGAGTATATATATGTAGCCCCATGATGATGATGTAGAAACACTCACCAAAACTCATTTCTAATTTGCTTGCTTCTGCTGGTATTAGCTTAAACTTTCTTCTGAGCAATATCAAATTCAAAACCATCCGTAAAATTTGTGTACCAGTTCTTTTTCTGTCTTGAAGCCACAAAAACAGAAACTAACCATGTCCACAATTGCAAAGAGAGATTTGAGTTCTAATGAGGAAGAGAGTGAGCTGAGAAGAGGACCTTGGACTCTTGAAGAAGATAGCCTACTCATTCACTATATTGCTCGTCATGGTGAAGGTCGGTGGAATATGTTAGCCAAGAGTGCAGGTACAGATTCCACGTACGGTTTAAAGTTAGAGGAATAAGTTCCTTCACTTCTAACTGTTTTATACCTTTCTAACATTATTCCAATCCAAAATCTCAGGATTGAAGAGGACTGGAAAAAGCTGCAGACTCAGATGGCTGAATTATTTGAAACCAGACATTAAGAGAGGGAACCTCACTCCACAGGAGCAACTCTTGATCCTTGAACTCCACTCCAAGTGGGGTAACAGGTAACCACTAACCAATGATCTGTCTAAAATGAGTAATTATGCACTCAAAAATTAGCCTTGTTCAACAAATCACGATGAGTTTGACATGCTTTTGTTGTTCATTGGGGGCAGGTGGTCAAAGATTGCTCAGCATCTGCCAGGAAGAACAGACAATGAGATCAAGAATTATTGGAGAACAAGGGTACAGAAGCAGGCACGCCAACTTAACATTGAGTCTGGAAGCAAGAGATTCATTGATGCTGTGAAGTGTTTTTGGATGCCAAGGTTGCTCCAAAAGATGGAACAGAACAATTCTCCAAGCCCTCACTCTTCCATGACAAGCATGATGAATTTGGGGAATTCTGGAGAAGCTTCTATGAGTTCAACGTCAAGCAGCTTCAATATTCCCTCTATGTTTTCATCATCTCCTCCACAAAGGGAATTTATTATGGATGGTGCAAATCATTTTAGTACCATGTCCAACCCCATCAATCCATCCCCAGATTCCTTCCCATTTTCACAGCTACTTGAAATTTCTGAACACCCCAAAAGTCCTCCAAATGTGCTTGAGAACAATGTTTACAGCTATCCAATCCAGGACAATTGTTATGCTGATACCAATAACTATGGCATGGAAGCCCTTAACATGGATCCCCTTTCAGCCTTCGGAACTTACGACTTCCCACAGTTTGATTTTCAGACCGCAGGAAATGGATGGATGTTAGACAGCATGGAGGACACTACTTTATGGAACATGGATGCTATGTGACAGTGTTGACAATAGAAGGCATGCATCTCAAGTTCTTTTATTGTGGAATGGCATATCATTGAAAAAAAAATTGAAGATTCTTATGCTATACTGATTCATAGGAAGTATACATAATAGTCTCAGAGTTAGAGATTAGTACCAAGTGTAACGTCATTAAATATGAACCTCTTAAAATAGCATATATTTGAATAGAAAATGCAGGAGATGGTATTAATGTTCCCCTGTTTCAGATTTATTCAGAAGTTGCAAAAAGTTGTAATTTCACTAAGGCAATATTGTATCTTGGATGTTGTGTTGTGAGTGTATTTTGGACATAGTGCGTTTCATTTTTCCCTCTTTTTGTTTCTGAATATCTATGTTCGTGTAAATGATGATTTGTTCTGTTTGAACCCTGAATGAAAAAAGTAACGAATAGTGAAGTCAAATCTTGTGATGGAGTGACACTTGCAAAGTATAAATAACAATCTCTAAAGACAGTGAAAAATGCTACTTGTTTTTGCATATCTCCAAGAGCAGACACTTGTAATAAGTGGTGGGGTTCACTCATAAAATTGAGTACCAATGTATGTGTCATCTGCAAAAGGTCATCATTTTGCATCTTGAAAAAACTAGAAAAAATTGAAGATAGTGGTGCATAACAAACTGGACTAGCCTACCATTCTAGCAACTCCCTTGTCTTCTTCCTGGAATCATAACCAGGGCAGAGGATATTTCACCAAATATTGCATTTGATCTCTCAAGCTTGGGACTGTGTTGCAGTGGTGCCATATTTCTCGAAGCTTGTCAAGGAAGAAATTGACTAAGAAATATTCTTGGCTATATGCCATCACATGGCCTAAATGTCACCAACAATTTTGAACCTTTTCATCCAAAGTGCTTTTCTATAGATTCAATAATACCTTCAGTCAGAGAACAACCTTTTCATATTATTATTCATTAAATCTATCAGCTTTTTTTTCTCTTATTTTTATTTTATCTTTCACCTATGCACCTCAAATTTAGAAAAAATTAGAATGTACATTGATTTTTTGTATTAAATCTATAATACTATAAGAAAATAATTAAATAGTAATCAAATTTAAAGACAAAAATAATTAACAATTATATTAACTAAATTAGATATTAATTTAGAAACTAAAAATTTATTCATATATGAGATGTTTTCTATTATTAATAAAAATTTATAAAATAGTTTTTAAATTTGTATCTAAATTAACTACTTAAGTTTTAGCAACTAATATTTTAGATTCTAAATTGGTCTCTAAAAGACTATTAATGACTAATTTAAAATATAAAGTAGTAAATAATTAATGGTTAAATAACAATTTAAAAATTATTTTATAAATTTTTATTAATAATAGAAACTATTTTAGATATCAATAGTTTTTTTAGTTTATAAAATAGTATTTATTTAATCAAATAGTAACTACTTATTTTTATATTTAAAATAATTTTTTTATTTAATAATTTTTTTCAGTGTAACTATTGAAAATCCAAGTCTCTTGCGGAACGTGTCTTCTTGTAACTAAGTATATAATAAAATTTAACTAATTTCATATATATTTTGTTTGGAAAAAAAATCCTTACAAACACTTTAAAAGAAAATTAATAAGCTAAAATTAGTTTATCTTTGTTATAATTATTTTCTCCAAAATTTGATTTTTAAACTATATAACATTTTTAGTTAATAAGTAAGAAGATTGTACAAATAATAACTTTAAAAATTTCAAAGTACATGACGTTGACGCCAGCGACCTTCTATTTAATTTAGTCACTCTTGTTAACTCTTTTTTTTTTAAAGTATCATTTCAGATATTTTCCTTTTTAAAAATAATTTTACTTTTAAAACAAGCTTCTTCGCATGCTTGATATCATCACGGGTTGAAAATATTTTCGCACTTTGGATTAGATGGGAGGGTTTTGTTTGCATTTACTTTTTTTCCAATAAATATTATAAGCATGTACATGAGTTTTGAAAAAAAAAATTCATGTAGAATTTTTCTTTTAAAAATAATTGGAGTGTCAATATAAATTATTCCATATCTATAATAATATCATTGAAATTTAAATATAGACTGTTTAGTTAAAAACATAGGTCAGGTAATTACTAGTTGTGAAATAATATCATTTTACTTTTTTATTTCAAAAATTGTGAATAAAAAATTTGATAATTGTTTTTTATACTTTTTTAAAAATAATTAATTTTATGAAAAATATATTAACTGAAAACTATAATTAAAATAAACCAAAACAGAAAAGATAATTTCCTTCTTTGATGTTAAAGGGTTGTTTATGTTAAAACTACAAAAATAAAATCTAGAAACATCTATTTCATATTTTTCATCAAAATAGAATTTTAACCCTAAACTCTTAACTAACTATTTATAATGCAATTATTGGATGTCTTTGCTTCACCCATTTACCTATTGGGACAGTGGGACACCTATTGACCTATACATATAGTGTAGTTATTGTTTCTTTCGTTTTTTATTTTAATAAATATTTTCATTTTAGACTTTTAATATTTTAAAATTACTTTAAATGGGTCATATTCAAGAAAAATAAAAATATCTCCACTTTTTTATGTATAAAACTTTATTTCAAAGTTTTTCTTTTTTAAATTAAACTGTTTACTGCTTGAACTGATAAGCATTGGCTCAAATTTTGTTCATTATGTTAATTGTAAATATGTGTGTGTGATGGGATATGTAGAATTTTGTAAGAAATATTAATTACTATTATTAATATTTTTAACGATTCCTTTATGTGACCTATATATTATGATTAACGTTTATGTTTAAAAGGGCATACTTATAATTTTTAATTCCAAAATAAATTAAAATTAAAAATTCTAAATAAAAAAATTTTCTTGAAAGAAAATGTATACGAAATCATAATATATATAAAGTGAATGCGCAACAAATTGGCATGCGTTAAATCTTTGAGTTTAGTGACTATACATTATCAACTTAAAATAATTTTCACTGATAATCAATAAAAAATATAGTTTTTAAAATAACTATTATAAAAATCACAGTACGAAATCATATTCATATAATTCAAACTTATAATAGGAAAGATAGAAGAAATTTAGTGCAAAAATGATAAATGAATATAAGATCAAGAGATTTCTTCTTTTTCCTTTTGTTTTCTAAATTTTCATAATTAATAGAAAAGTTTTATAATTTGCCCATAATTTTTCTAAAACTAAAGAAAACATGTAAAAAATTCAGATGCATAAACTAAATATGTAAAAGAATATAATCTTAAATCATTTTTTTTCTTTTTTATAAGCATGTGTTTCATTAGTTTTTTTTAAAATGAAATATTGATGTAATCCTTTAAAAGTATTAACTATTTTAAAAACAGTCTCATTTTTATTAATATCATAATATGTATTTGAATATTATTCTTTAGTAATATCATAATATTATTTAAATATGCCATGTCATATTATTACTAAGTACTGATAGATATATGTTTTTTAACTAATGCCATGATTAAAAAAATCAAATATCATTTTTTATAAAAACTTTTAGATATTAAACTTGATATCTCAACTGATAACTGATAATTTGAGTAATAATAATCATCTATATATCACATAAAAAAATATTATTATAAAAATGAAATTTAAAATATAAATAATATATATATAAAGAAATCATAAAGTTGAAGAGCAGGACACGTTCATAAGTGATGAAAAACACAAAGGTGAAGACCATGACTTGGTCATGTCATGTCCCCTCATCTTTATCTTACATTGATTACATTAGCAAAGACAAATCCTAATGCAAAAAATGTCTTTGAGGTTCTTCTATTATTCACGATCAAATTTTTAAAAAATTACAAATTTAATTGAATAAAACACTATTGATTAGATTGATATTTCACATTAAAATAATATAACAAATTTATTTTGGTAATACTTTCTTTTTATATAATAACACTAGTATGAAGTATTCCAATTTTATTACTTTTTTAGGGAGTCTCTCCCTTTCAACTAAGTTATTTTTATCTATAACACTAATTTAAAACACACCCTTAAAAGGGTCAAGTTAATTATTACTATAAATATCTTTTACATGAAGAATTTAAGAAAATTCTTAAATTTAAGTATAGAGTGAAATTTTGACTAAATTAACATACTTAAACTATTTATTTTTTAAATAGCATGTCAAATATTTACATAAATAGTAACATAATTTACTTTAATAATTCAGAATTCGATTTTATTATGAACTTGATAATTTTGAATTTTTAAGAAAAAATTATTTAAAAAATCTAGAACCAAATTCTAAATTGTTACAGTCAACCGTTCTATTTGAATAATTATTTAACATAATATATATATATATATATATATATATATATATATATATTAAACACAATATAATATTGCAGGAAATAAATAATTTAAATGTATTATTATAGTAAAAAAATTCATATAACTTTATTAAAAAAGCTCTTGTTAAAAAGTAAATTAATGTAATATTGTCTTAAAATTAAGAGTTATATTTCAACAAAATATATATATGTATGTATATTAACAATAGTAATAGATTATAAAAATAAACTATAAATAAAAATGATAGAAATATAAACTTTATAAAACTTTATTATCAAAACAATTCTTATAATAACATAGCTGAGACATTATTGAGCCTTCTATTAATCAGTTTTTAATTATAGATAATTCACTATAAAATTATTAAATAGAAACCAATTTTAGGGACTAAAAATAATTGGTTGTTATATTGACTAAATTATATATTATTTTAAAGACTAAAGAAATTATTGGTTTCTAAATTAATTTCTATTATTGATAAATAATTTTTAAATTGGTATTTAAGTAGCTATCAGGGTTTTAACTACCAATTACTTAGATTCTAAATTTGGTAGCAAAAACCTTGGTAGTTAACTAATTTAGAAACTATTTATCAATAATAGAAACTAATTTATAAACCAATAATTTTTTTTAGTCTCTAGAACAATATCTAATTTAGTCAATATAACAACTAATTATTTTTTGTCTCTAAAATTGGTTTCTATTTAATGATTTTCTTGTAGTGATTTAATACCAACCACTTTTCTAAGACATATAGAACCTAGAGCAAGATAAATCTTAAATGGACAAAAAGAAAAAAATAAATAAGTTTATAAATATTTTTCATTTATTTTATTATAAAATTTCTATTTAAAAATATTTTTTTATAAATTGTTTTTATATTTATGAAGTTTTAAGTTAGTAATCTAAGAATTGAGATAACTCCGTTAGATTTCTGATCAAGTTATCACGATAACTTTTTTCTACCTATTATTATTATTTCATTCTTCTCCTATCTTTTTTTTTTTTAAAGAATAAATAAAATAAAATGAAACGAGACCTTTCAGGAATATCTCAACCCTTATATAAAATATTTTCTCCTAGTTTTAAATTTTTCTAATCCTCTCTTTAATACTTTGATTAAAGGAGATATGTTTTGAGTGGAATGTTTAGTACATTGGATTTACCTTAAGCTTATTTTACAAGTTTTGGAACTATGTAACAAGTTTTGCACTTATCTACATGTGGAAAGTATAAATATACAAGCATGTATATAATTTGTTACAAGTACAAATTTGAATTTCAAGATAAAAAATAGATATTTTTATTTTGGATGGTTTCAAAAGGTGATAAAGTGTTAGAAATTGTTATGTTGTTTTGTTATTAGTAAAAAATAAGTTTATAGGCTAGTATGGTTAATAGTCTATCATTTAAATAAATCTCAAATGATGACTTATTATTGTGTATATCATTATGGTTTAAGTGATAGAGTATAATACTTAAACGATTAGATGACATTTAAATAATCATAAGTTGTTTATTATTAAAATTAATACTGGTGCACGGTTCTGAAACATGTGATACTATAAGAAAATTAATACAATAATGTGGTATGTTTGATGTTTCAAAAGTTGTTGAATTTTACAATAAATCACATTGATCAAATGATGTTTAAGTATTCCAATGAAAAAAAAAACTAACAATTTATTTCTTTCAAAGACTATCACATGGCAAAATAAATAAATAAATAAATAGAGACTATCACTCAAACAATAAAAGATCACCAAAGCATTCAAATATGAGATCATTATAAAGAAAATGTTGATTTATCTAAGAAAATAATATCATTTAAATCATACATAAATATTTATATACTTTTTTATGTTTAAATTGGTGGATAGTATTTTTTTTTCGAGTAATGATATGTTGACAACTCACATTTTTTATACAATCACATTACAACTCCCACTACTATTATTTTAATACTTTTTCATATCATTTAATTCCAAACTTACGTTTTATTATATATTTATTTCTAAACTCATCACATCAAGAATTAAGAGTGTATACAACTTTAAGAGTTGTCAGAGTATAATTTTTTTTCTTCATAAAACGCGATAGTTATCTATTTAGTTTTTTCCGTATATAATGAATTTCTGTTTCTATATAAAAAGAAATAGTTGAATCTAAGGTGTGAATTGCGAACGGAATTTTCAAGGCACTTTTGCTCGTCTCCGCCTTATCAAACAAATAAAAAAAGGACTTATTTTCTTAAATGAAATGTGGAAATTAATTTTAAGGGTACGAATGAGTTACTCCATTTATGATTTGCTCCCAAATCTATATCCTACTTATAGTATCGTCATAATATTAAAGCTACTTTTTATAAAAGCTTCGTAATTTTTTAAATTGATTTTATTTATATTTTATCTAAATTCTCAGAACTGTTACGAAAGGACACGTGACTTTTCATTTTCGTACGAGTACAAAGAAAAAAAGGTTTAAGTACTCGAACAATAATTAAAATTTAAGATATTGGTTATTAATTTGAACTACTTTGTTATTTCTTTTACTTTTAAAAAGCCGCTGATATAAACATGTTTATTTTACATAAGCATCTTAATTTTCATATATGAAGAAAAACCAAAACAATGGTTTTATAGAAAAGGTTTAAGTGAATAAATTTCACAAAAGATTGTCTTTTTATTCTAGTTCAGTTTCTATGCATAAAAAATACAATAAATATGAATTTTAAAATAATTTAAAATAAAATTAGAATATAAATATATTTATACTTTATATGGAGATTTTTTAAAAGCTTTTTAATAAATTTGATTTAAAAATGAAAGAGTAATATGATGAAAGAAGTAGTTGGTAACAGTTGAACAGGAAGCGGGCAGTAATGATTGAGAGACACGTGTTGTGTTAGTTTCAGTGTATTGAAAGGCACGTGCAATAATTTATTTAATATTAAAATATAAAATAAAGATTTAGAAATGTTTGACTCTGATTCAGTTGTACCTACGACCTTGGAACAGTAATTTAAACCAAATCCTTATCCTTTGCTAAATTAGCGGCTGGGGTGGCAGCAATTCGGAACTAAACACAAAGAAATGTGTGACATTAAACCCATGAATCTCTTTTGGGTCTTACAGAAAGAAAAAAAACACAGTGCATGCGCATGATGTGTGATTGTGACAGCTTAATAATAATAATAATGAGGTGTTTCTTTGGTATGATTTGAAACTGAAAGCAACAGACATGAAGAAACTACACTTTGGCAATTAAACAAGATTATAATGGAGCCAGAGAGAGAGGGCGTGACTGCACCGGTTTCTACGTTCAACCACAGAAAAAGACTGCTTTTAAACTTCTTGTCTGCTACCTTCATTTCTTTTTCTCTCTGTTCTACGAATCAGGAAAAGAAACATCCCTCAAATCATTCAACCACACAGCTACTGCTCAAATTTACTGTGCAATTTTCAAAGTCCTCCTCTGAAAATAAAGGCCACGGTCAAAAACAAACAAGCCACTCACATTTTATTCATGCAACAATCAACCCAACGTTTAACTAATTCTATCAAACTTCAATCTTAAATCTTAAGTATATACACTTCTTACAAGGTGGGACTAGTCTTAAAAATAATTTTTTTTGTCTTTATCTTCCGGTCTTTACTATGGTCTTTGAACGACTTTTCAATAAGAAGAGTAGATACGATTAAAACATTCTGACTATCAAGTTAGTTCGAGTATAATATACATATGAGTTGAGAATGAAAAAAATTAACCTTGACTCTAAATCCTGAGTCTTTTCTGATATTTATATTTTTTGGATGAACTTCAACTCTTATAAACCTGCTTGTGGGTCTAAAAAAAAGATCTAATCATACTTTAATTATAGTTAATTGTGAATTTATAGGTTGTGTTTGAATTAAGAAGATCATTCGACCTTCTTATCATTCGATTCAATGTGGTATTTTCGACATACAATGTAAATGCACAATTTTATTCAAAGAAAAATTGCACGAGTGTTGAAACTTTCAGCATGTAGTCTCTGTTATAATAAAGTTGCCAACTGTCCCCTTTGCTTGTGCATGGTTCTTTCTGAGGCGTGCTAATTTTGGAGCCACTTGTGAAGTCTACAGCATCATTCTCCACCCCTCTTTTCTTTTATCTTAAGAATACTGATTTTTATTGTAAGTCACAACAAAAACGTATTAGTTACATTAAATGTTACATGTATATATGTACAGATACTGATACTTTTGTGTTTTGATTGATAAATACTGTGGTGGGAGTGAATGGTTGCAGCATATGCTCTAGAATGTGAGTGAGGTGGATAAGGTGGCGTAGGAAGATGGATGAGTGAGATAAGAAATGAAGTGTTTTTGGAGAGGAAAGAAAAGGTGGCACCAAAGCATGTGCTCTGATGTTGGTGCTAATTATTCATGAGAATTGGAACCTTTGAAAGGCAGAGATTAGATTGGTAGATGGATATAGATAAATAATACTCATTCTCCCTTACTTTCAATCAAATCAACCTTTCACTGTCAAATGTAAGCGTGACTAGACCAAACTCCATAATTGGGAGAATGAGACTCAGACCCTTTTACTTTCCTCCAGAAAGAGAAGAGTGATCTTGTTTGCTTTCATTGGTTATCGCAGCCAATAAGTACAAAACCAACTAACCCCACATCCATTTCATTATTTTATCAATATATGCACTTCATTATTCTCTTTATTTTCCAAGATTCTGTTTTGTTCTTGAGACTTTTATTCTGAGTTGCATTCATGATGACAAAAACAATAATTCTGCTTAGTGAAAGTAAAAGATTGAGAATTGTAGAGTAGTGAACATTTTCACCATTTGGGGTATGGGGATGAGCCCCATAGAAGGGAATGACACTAAGTCACCCTTTATTTCTCTTTAAGAATAACTTTTGATGTGTGAATGAAGAAAATTGCAATGCTAATAACATTCCTGCATCCCTTTTTAGTATGGAAGCTGGTGTAGCCCAACCTTTATGCTCGAGACTCACTTGAGGTGATAAGAGGATAAGGATTCTGATCCAACCAGAGAGTATAGAGAATACTTGCAAAATCACATCTGAGTGCACCATAAGCCCATTTTACACAACTCTACTAAACGCTAAATATTGAAATCAATCACTCGAATATATGTGAAGTGTGAGCAAGATGTTTGGATTTTGTACTTTTATAAATCAAGGTGCCGAGAGACCGAAAGGTTCGTGAGAAACTTTTAGATGTACTGATCAAAAGTAACAGATTACAAGTAAGTCTAATCAAAAGAACCTAAATTTAAAACCTCCTACACAAAGTTAAAGTCAATCTGGCTAAGTTCAATATGAATCACACTAAGATCCAAAATAAAGTTCAAAGTATAGTGTTGAACTTAGTAAATAAAAGTATAAATAGTAAAGTTCAATAAAGCTGATGAAACTCAATATTTTGTAATATAATTAGGTAACTCAATTAGTAGGTAGGTATAGTGTTTTTTTAAAGAAAAAGATACTTAATTAAACATATTCTAACTTTATACCTTGTAGGCACTACTTATCTGACATACCGAAAAATCATGAAGGAAGGAAGATCACGAGAGAAAAAAAAAAAAAAAAAAGAGATCACCATAGACACATTGAAGTATGAAAAATGGAAATAAAAAAAAGTGTCGAAGAGTAGTTAGACTTCTAAGAATAGTGCAATCTTTTAGTAGTGTATTGAATTTGAAGAGAGATAAATGGTTATGAACATCTTCAGCTTATAAGGGTACACCTATTTCAGACAAACTTAAAATAAAGAAAATAGATGGCAATTAGCTTAAGATTGTTATCTAAATTAAGAATATGCAATAAGCAGATTTAAAGTCTAAGGTTTTCAAATTGGTGACTGATTCGTGATGGGAAATCATGGTTGTGGGAAGTACTGTTGCATATTAAGATTTGAATTTTCTGAATAGAAACATAATGCAATACATTAGATTCTAAAGGCGATGATGGTATATATACTATTAAAGATGCCCTAGTGATAGTGTAGGAGAATAACTTTCTGTTGGCTGATTGATTTTGCTGGCAATAAAATTTGGAATAATGGAATACAATGCATCATTATTATCATTTCCCTTTTATGGTTAATATTCTTCCAGTATATCTTAACAAGAAAAACAAATTCTTAAACTAATATGAAGTTTCAGTATATTTAAAGTTGGAAAAACAGTGAAGGCATAAACAAAATTTAATGATAATATTAGGATGTAGAATTGCAAGTTTCATTTTACAAAAATAAAACCCATTAACTCACTATAGGTTTATAATTAAGGAGCATCTCTTTTTAATTGCATTAATGAGTATCATTATTTCTATTTTTAAACCATTAAAATAAAGAAGGTAACAATCCCAACTTGTAGTTAGTAAAATAATTTATAAAGTACAAATTTATTATAGACTCACTATATCATATGGCAACCAGAGCAAACACCCTCTAAGTTTACTTGATCCTTCCAATGAAATAAAATTAGAGTTAGTTATAGGGATGAGCAAAATTCTTTTTTTTAAACAGAACAATTTTAAGTAATTGGATTCTTAATCTAATAGTGTAAATTATTTGAAAGAATCATTTCAAAATCAAAACAGTTTTTAAGAACCGGTTCTAAATTAAACAAGTTTTCAAATTGATTATAAAAATTAAACAAATTTTAAAACCAAACCTATAAAAACAATTATATAAAATTGACACCTGATAGTCAAATTTTGTACCTGTGAATTCATAAAATCAGAAATTAACTTAATTAAAATGTTACATTTAGGTTAACACTGCCGATAAAAAAAAAAACATTTAGGTTAACACCATTTATCTATTATGATAGATGGGGCTTAGGTGGAATACAATCTCCATTTGAATTTTTAGGTACTTTTCATGAAGTAATAGAGTAAAAATTATTTTTTCGAGTCTCCTTGTGCTTAATTCAAGGCGTTATAAATAGTTTAAGCAAATTAAAACTCTTTCGATGACAAATGCTTAATAGTTGACTTCAATCTAAAAAGGGCTATGTTTAAGATAACTATTAAAGTTAAAACTGCCATTTTAATTCAACCTGGATACACATTACTGTCAATCAGAACAACATTGTCCTGTCACATGTCACATACATGCATACAGTGCAAACACTAGACTTAATCTGACTTAAATGTAATTTCTTTTTAGAGGGAAATGATTTCTTAATACTAATGTTACACTCGACTAATAGGAAAAAACATCAACGTTGGCACTAATTCACCAAGAGTAAAAACAAATAAAATATCCAAACTACAAAACCAACCAACCAAAAAGTAATTAAATAACTGAGGAACTTATAAATGATCCCTTAAGAAAATGTACACGGCTAAGTGGCTAGTAAATGTTTTACATAACCCCCCAACCCCAAAAATTTCTGTGTTACAAGTATCTATTTTAAACATGTATGAACCGCAGGACCTGCATGTGCCAATATTGAGGAACCCTATTTTCCACCTTTGCTATAGCTGTCCTTTAAGGTGACAGTCCTATTAAAAACAAGTTTTTCTGGAGTTGAGTCCCTGTCAACTACGAAGTAGCCTACAAGAGCAGAGATATAAGGGTTAGATATTAAGTGAAGAAAGATGAACTAATAATCAAGTAGCACTCAACGTAAAGTACCTAATCGTTCAAATTGGAAATTGTCCCCAACTTTCGCATTCTGCAGGGAGGACACGCCGTAAGCATCCGGGATTATCACTTTGGAATTAGGGTTTAAATCGCCGAGCCAATTGTCAAGTTCAGCGGGATTCTATTCCAGTGATTCAAACAGCAACAAAGAAGGAAAATATTATTAGCAAACTATATAGCGTGTGTGTAAAATCACAGGCAGACGTAAAGGATAGCAAACCTCTGATACGAATAGCCTCTCAAACAACCTGACTTCCACCTTTAATGGATCAACTCCAGGAGAAGGTTGAGGAACCCAATGGAGAACCCCCTAAAAACAAAAGGATTGCACAGATCACCAATCAGTTTTCCACAACTCTCGTCGACTATTTTTAATCAACAGAAATAGCAAAGTTTGTAAACCTTAGGCTTTGTCTTCTTTGAAGGATCATACTCGGCTCGAATTTCAAGAATAGTCTCATTATCATCAGCTAGAATCACTTCAGTGCACTTTATAGGAAATGCATATCTACACCAAACAATGAAAACTTTGAACAGTGGACTTTAAATTCTCACCACAATATCAATTTGTACCCTCAACTAACCTGAGTATCGCAGATTTCCCAGGAGCTAGACCATAATAATCTTTCGAATCTTGCATCCGGAAGTCCGAGTGTTCAATATATACAATATTGGAAAATGGAATCTACAAACGTAGACATGAAAAGAGAATCAGAAACCAACCAACATATGAACTGGTAATATCATGATAAAGCTTAACAAAAAAGTCAACATATTGAATCATCATCCTAAAACCAGAGCATTGCCCAAAGATATCGGTTTTCACAAGCTAAGCATTACCTTGTAGAAAGCAGAAGCATCATCAGCTTTTGCATCAGGCCATATCTTTGCATCAACCTCAATAACTGGGTTGGCTTCAAGATTAGTAATAACAACCTTACAAGATTAAATCAATTAGTCTTAAGCTGATTAAATCAGAACGGTATACTGGCATAGAAAGAAAATAAATATACCTTGAGGGGATGAAGGACAACCATTGCACGAGGAGCTGTTCTGTTTAATTCTTCCCTAACATGGTATTCAAGGCGTTCAATAGAAATCAAAGTGCCATCACTACAGCAACAAAAAGAATAATTGTAATTAATGATGCACCTCCACCCTCATATACCTATTTTTTAAATGAAAAAACAGTGCGCAGGTTCTTGTTCTTGAAAGTAAGCTACAGTCAACTGATTAAAGCTTCAAATGTGCATTTCCTAAAGCACACATTAAATAAACGAATAAATAAAATAACAATCCCGTGCAAAGAACACAATAGTGAATCAACTATTTGGATAAGGCATCACCTAGACAACTATTTCTTCAAAGACTTATGTTCTGTTTGTTAAGGAGATCAGTATTTTTTTGGTCCTATAAAGAGAAAGTGGCTGCTTGCTGAAATTTTAATTTTGGGTTCTGCCAGACACATCATGACCTGACCCAAAAAACCTGCAGTACAGATACACACAATGAAGGCAAAATGCTAGGTTGTATAATACAAGTGACACAAAAATAGGATTTGAGTGGTCAGGAGCTACTTTCTGTAATCTTCAAATATTTCTTTACATCCACCTGAATAAATAGGCCTACTGTTCACCAAGTTAAGCCTTTTGCTAAATTATATGTTGTTTTCTCTACTCCCTATTTTCTGTTTCTGCCTCTGGCAATAACAATCCCGCCATTCCAATGCAATATTTCCCTCCTGGCGAGACTGATATATTTAGAATGTAGTATCTTCTTGGCACTAATGTTTTCAATCACAAGTTTATTAATGGTTCAGTTTTTAAAAAAATTGCTAATAACTGGCAAGCTTTTAAACTCTACAAAGGATACAAAGTACTTACAATTTTAACAAAAATTAAAAGTAGAAAAAGAGGAAATAACACTCAATCACAATATCTAAAAGGTAGGAAAAATAAATTTGCACTCGCTGTATTGTCCGAACTCATAATGATTTTGACGGGAATCCCCTCATTTACCAGGTATAAGTATGAGTAATATCCAATATTTTAATTCAAGTACATAGATGGGATGGGTATGTATGTTCCCGTCCCCATTTAAAATAACTAAAACACTATTAGTTTATTAGGTAGGTAGCCAAAAAAACTTATTTTCAATTTTCTTGTTGGGTTTTTGTTTCATTTCATTTGAAGAATTTTTCTTTCGATAAATAATTTTCCATCTTCTCTCTCAATTGTTCAACTCAATCCACCAAGTTCACTCAAATCCCTAAAGTATTTTCTCCTTCATCACAACCTCAATTACACTTTTTTTTTCCTTTATCCAGTTTTGTTCAAACAATGTATTGCATTTCAAGAAATGTAAACCTCATTTTCAATGAATTAAGTCACCCATTTGATCATTTGTACTCCTTTTTAATATTTTATTTTTTGTTTATTTTCTGTCATGCGAGAATGTCATCAATTTTGAATGTTCAATCATGTAAACCCTTACTTTACTAGATAACATAAAGAACTTATAATATCTTTTATCTTTGGTTCTTAGTTTCATTTCATTTGAAAAATTCTTCATTCACTACACAATTTTTCATTCTCTCTCAATGGTTCAACTCTTTCAATATTCACCAAATTGACTCAAATCCTTGTATTTTTCCTCTCAAGATTTTCAAAAAGTAATACATGTTATAGTTGTCATGAAATTTCAATTGCGTAATTGTTTACTTTTTTTTATAATTACTTGTCATTTATGCAATTTTTTTTCGTACTCTATTCTAAAATTTATGCAATTATAAAATATTCCTTTGATCTTTGATATTGAAGAAAAGAAAATGTGTTCTTTTAACATTGAATATTTGATAATATCATGTTTATTTTATTCTGTTTGAATTTTTTATTTTTGTGAGAGTTATTTAATATTTGGGGGACGATAATACTCACTACTCAAAGTGTCTCGAAGACTATGGGGGATGAGACAAATTTCATATCCAATGGGGATGGAGACAAGAATGTGTGTGAATTTTTACTTTGAGGATGGGAACAGGGGTGTAGTCATTAGTGGTAACAAAAATACTAAAGATTTATAGCCATTTTTATTAACACAGCACATGATGGATCAAGTCATTGTAGACTATGCCTTTTCTCTCAGAGATAGAGAGACTAAGTTGACAAATAAACATCTTTTACTAACACAAACTATAACATGACGTCCAAAACTAATACGCAATAATGAATTGACAAATGTAGAGAATTTGTGCCTTCATAACTACAAAAAAAAAAAAACAACCTAGGCTTTTGGTGGGGGCAAATACATGGATCACAAAATGTTTTGTTATAACTGCTAACAGAATAATTCATCAATTACATTGAAAAATTATAGATTGAAAAAGACATAAATAGCAATTAATATGATAAATATAATAAAGCATTACCAAAGCAACTTCCGACATCAAGATATAAAGGAAATGGTAAAAGCTAAAATGAAATTCAGGTCAATTTTTAGTATAAAACATGAACTGAAGTATGTGGTGTTTCAAGTACTTTTCCACACCAATAACTTAGAAATAGCATTCTTATACAACCAACTGTAGTTGGAAATTGATAACATACCTTCTAGTTATTCCAATTCCTCGGACAAAAGCATTGATTGCAGTGGGGCTCATGCCTCTTCGCCGCAAACCAGCTAGTGTCATCAAACGAGGATCATCCCACCCATCAACCCACTTCTCTGTAACTAGACGATTCAGCTTCAACAAAGAACAATATGTAATTAGGGGATAGCAAATTATAAGCATAATAACAAAACTCAACAAAATTATTACAATGTGCAAAATTGCTGATTCACCTTACGCTTTGACATAACTGTGTTAGAGACATTCAACCTTGAATATTCCCATACATAAGGCTGGTAAATGCCTAACGCATGCAACAACCAATAATACGATGCTCGACGTGTCTCAAATTCAAGTGTACACAGCTGCATGAGATATTCGTGAATTAGATATATATAAAATAACAACAGAGTTAGCATTAATCGCATACGAAATCTGAATGCTATTTGTTAGGTATGAAGCCATAAAACATTGACCATTAGTTACAAAAGTTCCCAGCACAGTTATAGCCACAAAGAACCAACTATAGTGAATAGAACATTCTGTACAGCACACCGCTATTTGTAGGACAGAAAATTTAAAATTCCCATTATGTATATATACATGAAAGTTGAAACTACAATTTTTTTAAGGAGAACCACACATTTTAAAACATAATAACTCCAACTCAATGATCTTCCAAAAATCTAACTGACTATAAATATTACAAAAGTTTAGAGCATAAAATAATGTTGAAGAAGCTAGAAATCTAGCTGTCTAAGTATTATTATATTAGGATATCCAAATATCACGTGTATAAAAAACGGATGTTATCACAAGGACCGCCACTATAAATATATAGATAGAGAGAGATTAAATTAGGAGAATTTAAGCATCTAGGATTAACACATTCTTGTTGAAGGTTGAAATGGGTAAATAAAAAAGGAGAAACCGGGTTACTAGCAAGAAAATTGTAACATCACCAAGAAAAAATAGAGTGAAAGACAACTTACTGAATGTGTGATATTCTCTAGAGAATCAACAATGCAGTGAGCATAGTCATAACTTGGATAAATACACCATTTGTCTCCGGCGTGAGGGTGTGGAGTAAACTAAAAGACCAAAAGCATTCACATCACATGAAATTGGATCATTATCTCCCCGTAAATTTGAGTAATCAAAATCATCTAGGCAAGTACTTACCTTAATTCTGTAAGCAATAAGGTCATACATATTGTAATTATCACTCTGCATGTCTTGCTTCATTCTAAGTGTGGCTTTTCCTTCTTCTACAAGGCCATTTTTCATATCCTCAAAGAGCTTCAATGACTCTGAAATTGGTCTGTCTCTCCAAGGACTGTTCATTTTCTTCTCCCTATATTCCTTTATCTCATCAGGTGTCTACAACCAAATCATCATTAAATACTGTTAATGTTTGTTGTGCTTGCTTAATACAAAATTCAACAACATGGAGACAATTATCACATCCTCCTTAGTATTCCACGTTAACATTTTCTTCTGGAATAGCAAGTATCCTTTGCAACAATTGAAGTAACTTTTTTAAAATATAAAATAAACGTAAAAGTGTAAATATGTGATGAGTAATACTATCAAATTAATTCCTTTAATCTTTTAAAAAAATTCTCACTAAATCTAAGGTATTTAAAAAAGAAAAATTTGATATTAAAAATTGAAAGTGATTAAAGCTAAGATTTATAGGAAAGAAGGAATTCCAACGTAAAAGAAAAACATAAATAATCAATAATTTTAAAAGTTTTAAAAATATACAATAAGTGCTAAATAGTGTTGATGATGCACGCATCACAATCAGAAAGAGAATACAAAAAAGAGATGTCTTCATGCTTAGGCACGAGAACACAAATTTATAACATAAGGGTTGATAATATAATTCCATGCAATTGAAATTTTCAGAGTAAACTGCCAAAGGGATCAGAATTAGTGCTTCAAATAAATCAAGTTAATTACATGTCAGATGTTTTAAAACCACCTAAAGGGAAGAACCAATGAAACATTTAACAACAATGTTAAATATTTGTAGCAATAAGATATTCAGATGTTTGGATGACAACCTGATGGTCAACATACGCATGACCCTTTTTTATGAGCTCCACAGCTAATTCATACAACTCTTGGAAGTAATCACTTGTGTAAGTAATCTGCAAACATTACAAAGCTGTTAAACATCTAAATAACCAAGATCACGTCAGCCAATACACGTCATGAAACAAACGAACATACCTTGAATGGTTTCCAACCCATCCACTGGACAATTTCTTCAATGTGATCAATATATTCTTTCTTTTCTGCTTCAGGATTTGTATCATCATACCTGGAATTGGTGTTTAAATATTTAAATAACAATTTAAATAAATAAATAAATTTAAAATTTGGTGTTTCATGAAATAACTTAATTTAATTTGTTGTTTAAAAATTTAATTTATTTTGTCTACTAAAATTTTAAAATAATTTTTATTTAAATTTATAATTTATCTTAACTCTAATTTATATTTTAAAAATATTTTTTACATCAAGTAATTTTACATAATTATGAACACTTACAGGTATCAAATAATTGACAATTATTTTATAATCAAGTACCCGCGGTTTGATCCGACATGGGTGTTAGGTATTTATTTAAACATTTCTTAACACAAGGGAATCAAATTTCATTTTTCACAAAAGGGCACTTTGGTTATTTTCTAAACATATCAATCTACAGTTTCTTTTATTCTATCACATCAATCAAATGACTCATAAACTTTCCACTCATTTCTCTCCACTTTTTAACTCTCTCTTAATCTAAACACCCACACTTCACACTACTCATGATTTGTTATTTATAAAGCATTTTTAAGTTCAATCTTAAAATATTCTAGGCCAGTTAAAGATGCTAAAACTCCCCCATAGATAATTCCTAGATGATATATTTCACAAGAGCAATGTCCATCTCTTTCAGATGAAAGAAGAGAAACTCAGCTGAACTGACAATAAATAAAGGAAAAATTGAAAAAAAAGTACACACCTCAGATAACAACCTCCATCCCTGTCTTTTGCCAGCCCAAAATCAATAAACATAGCCTGAACAACAATTAAGTTTTTATTTCAAACTATATATCACTGGGGGGAAAAACCAGAGTAATGATTACAATGCAAAAAAAGTTACATACTTTTGCATGACCAATATGCAGATATCCATTTGGTTCGGGTGGAAAGCGGGTCAAAACTTTTCCACATGTTGCTTTCAAGTGTTTGTCAAGAAGCGCCCTTGTATTACAACATCTCAAAATACTTCCATCACTAAAAGGCACTTCAGTATGCACCTGAAATCAACTTATCATCAAGACATGTTGCAGATGCAAGTTAAGGAACAAAGTTAAACTTCAAACTAAGGGCACCAAGGGAACTTTATAGCGTTGAAAGCCTTGCAAGAACAATATAGCAACCAGAAAGATTCGATAAGAAACACTCATATGTCATGCCATGAGCAAGCAGTGCATTGGAAATGACTCCATTCATACTAAAATGCAATTTAATTTTAAATAAAAGAAAATACCTTGAAATTTTCCACTGGGTTAGGAAATATTAAATATGGATTAACATCTTCTTCAGGTGACTTTTCAGGAGTGGCAACAGGTGCTTTATCCTATATAAGCATGTAAGTAGAATTGTGAACCAATAAGTAATGTCATAAAAAAAGTAAAGCCAAAATAGACAACTGGAAACACAGGCACCTCTACTTTAGCAGGTTTCTCCTTCTTCTTTTTAGATGGCTTTTCATCATCTGCTGCTGTTCGATCGCCCAGTAGTTCATATAGTTTTGCATCAACAAGTTGCTGCGAAAGCAACTAAATAGTATTAAAAACATGAAATAAGTAAACGAACGACCCTTGAATTAGGTTTATTCCATAGCTGTCACCTTGGCAACTTTGGCGTCACCCCATGGCAGCCTCTTGCGCACATGCCCAAGCAACTCACCCACTAGCAAAGATAAAATATAAATGTTCTCAGCACTGAATAGAATGACAGTTCAATATAAAAGGGAAACAAATTGCATAATAATAAACCATCCAATCATCCACATAATGAACTTCTCTATAAGAATTAAAAAGGTGCATTCCAATTTAAAATTTGTAGTGAGATTTTACAGTATATATATTGGAAAGTTAAATCATATCAATTCATTTAAAGTTATAATTTCAAAGTAATGAAATCTGCCAGAATTGAATTATTAAATCTATCACGGCAAAGACTGAACACTACCATTTGTTCGATAACGTAGCTCCAAAATTGTAGACTTGTTCTCCTCAACAACTTCACTGACAGCTTGTTTGATATCTTCTGTTGAAACCTCAACGCCTGCTCAAGTATGCAAGATATTAAGAGATACACTTATCATAAGTTAATTTCTAGAAATTTGCACATAACTTCTCCAAAGTTTTGTTTTAAACTTGTCCACAAGCTAAATTTAACTTATGAGGAAATCAATTTCCTTGTTTTCTTCTTAATTTTCTCTCTTAAAAGTCTTTTTAAGAAGCTCGTCCAAATAGATCATAAGGTCAACTTTATACGAGACTACACTGCTAAAGTTTTTTCTACCGTACCAACACCACAAGCTTCTTCAAATGTTTTCGAATCAAGATTCTCCAAGCCCGTAGAAGCAAGAAATGATAAGGCTGCATCTAACTGTGCAGTTGTTTTGACCTGCAAGCACAATCATAGAAGAGAAGAAATATCTCAAACATAAAACTTCATCTAAACCA
This sequence comes from Phaseolus vulgaris, assembly GCF_000499845.2. Lineage (NCBI taxonomy): Eukaryota > Viridiplantae > Streptophyta > Magnoliopsida > Fabales > Fabaceae > Phaseolus > Phaseolus vulgaris. The sequence continues at coordinate 2,283,875 of NC_023753.2, forward strand.
GAGATCTGCAGAAAACATAATAACAAAGTTGACAACCAATCAAGAGAACAAATAAAAAGTGGAATACAATAATAACACAAATTAAACAGTTAGTGCCAATCGACGAACATAAGACGGCAATCAAGAATCTAATATGCACACCTTCGAAGAAACAATGTATTGAAGTAATGTTGGACGATGCGGCAAGGCATTTGCAGGGTACTTCGTCGCAACCTGCCACATAAATCAACGTCAACAACAGTCATCAAGAAAACCACAATAAAACGTTATACAATTTCTCTTTACCATAGACTCGCGTAGTTCAGTGAGCACAGCAGAATACAGAACATAAAGACATCCAGAATTACGAGTGTAACACAAATTCGAGTGCATGCAAAGACATTTATTACCGTGTAAAGAAGATTTCCAACCGTTCGACTGCATCCATCAGTAACACCAGCCTAAAAAAACACAGAACAAATGCAACTAATATAACGAATAAAGGAAACGGAAACCTTCCGAAATTAGAAAGACTGGTTGCAGAAGGAATTGTTGAATTGAGAATCATTGTGCTATGGATGGTTGTGTATATACCTCGTTGATGACGGAAGTGAGATTGGCAGTGACTTTGTTATTGGCGACAGTGTTTCGAGCTGTGCGCTCGTCTAAACCGATCTTCAGAAAGAGATCTAGGCACTTCTCCTTATCGGAGCCGCCATCCTTCGCCGGCATCTTGTGACGGAAAAAGCCAAAATCGTATTCCGACAAAGTGTGAGAGACTTTAGGGTTTTGGCTGTGACTGCGACGACAGAAATGGTAGTGGTGAAGATATAGAAGGGTGTGTAAGAAATTAACTAATCCAGAGTCGACGAGCTTTATTGTTAACGTTAAGAGTGAGGATGTAAAGATTCTTGGTTTAAGATCCTGTGGGCTTTACGATCATCCTCTACATCCCACTGGAGAGTGACTTAGGTTGACGTTTACCGCTTCAACTTGGGCTTGGATCCCACTTTCTGACGTATTAGCTTGGGCTTCACGCACTGGGCCCGCAATAAGAATTAATTTAATATTTTTAAAATTATTGGCCCTGTTGACCAAATATATTCTTTATTATAACATATTGGAAAACATTTTATTTGAAATTATAATTTTTTAAGAAAGGAATTGCTTTGATTTTGATTTTAAATTAACTTAAATTTACTTTTGATATCTTTAATTTTATAAACACGCAATTCCGCTTCCTGTAAATATTTAATTGTTCCTACAAATTTACAAAATTAAACAATTTTTATTTGCTATTAATATATCATCCAATACTAAAATGTGATAAAAAAGTCAAATGTCTATTATTACAAAATATTGTTAATTATTTTTAACAATGAACTTCTACATTTGTTATTGTAATAAAAATAATCATATTTTTCAGTAATTAAATGATATATTAACAGTAAACTAAAATTGTTTAATTAATATTAAATATTAGTATATTTTTTTACTAGTAATTGAATCAAACATCCGTCTAATTTTTACCATTAAATTCAATCTTACATCTCCTAAAATTATTTAACCTTTAATATTCAAAATCTAATTATTATTTTTTTGTAGAAACTAAATAATTACACCTTCAAGAAACTATAACCACACAAAAAATGTTTAACTCAACCTAATTTTTGTAATTAAGACACTATTACTTTACAGTTTTATTCAAATGGGATATCTTTACAATGAAGTTCTTATAGCATGTCTCACCTTATAAAGTTTTTGCAATAATATTTACAGTTCTGTTTGGCATTTTTTTTAATCTAGGTGCATTAAAAAAAAATTAGATTAAACTCACCTATTATATAGTCCAAATGACTTAGGAATCTTGGTTTGATTTATTAGAGGGAGAACTACTAGAATATAATTAATCGGTGATATTGATCATCTTGGTGCGTCTGTCACTGTCAAATTTAATGGCAAACTCAACGGATTCTGCCTCGGCAAGACTTCGAAAATCGTCATATTTGATCTGCAATTGATGAACAAAAAAAATCCTTGAAACTTCGTCCAGGATTATGAACCAAAACCCCTTTTGATCATTGAACCATTTCACTTTCTCACTCTTTCACTCATTTTTTTGTTCCTTTGCAAACCCTCAACACACAAACCCTAAGATAAGGAGAAGTTAGAAATTTATAATTTTTTTAATCTATCACAAATTTTACTATATGATGGTTTTAAATTGAACACACATAATAAATAACTTTTATGACACTTAAAATATGACCTAACATAATAACTAATTATTATGTCAGTTCGATCTACAACTCACATAATAAGTTTTTTTCAAAATTACAAGTATGTCACCGTAACATTTATTATAATGGGTGACTATCAACCATCATAAAAAGTTATCATATATTCCTCATTTTGCTCTAGTGGTAATACTTAGATTTAACTAATATATATATATATATATAATAATTTTAACTTTTTTCTCTTCATAGAGATTTATATATATTACTAAAAAGTTAATATATAATATAATATAATTTTTTTTATCATTTTATTTGTAGAGAGTTTTCTTATTCATAAAAGCATGAGTTTCATATATACAATCATATTGGATCACAAACTTATAACAAAAAAAAAAAAAAGTAAATGTTGTTTTAAGATCTCACTACATGCATATGTGAATACATATATTTTAAAAATTCACTCATATTTCATCTACTTTCAATTTACTCACTAAACATACACCAAAATTAAATATAGAACTCTCAGAACATTATCTATATCTAATATTAACATCATAAACATCTGACTCTATTTTCGGGAAACACATTTGCTGAACTACACTCACATATGTGCATCTAACACAATACATCTATTAGGTTGTCATGACAACAAAGTTACATTATATGAATGTATCGACTCATGTGACAAGTGGATCGCTATAAACTACTAAACACAACTTTTGTTTTCACATTGCATACAAGGTTATAAATCTTTTTTTACTCTCACCACCTCATATTTTCCTCTATACGAATCTAATATCAATAAACTCGGGATATTTCATATATAATCTCAAGTCAACATGTCACTTAAACATCTTAACATGAAATTCTCTCCCTGAAAACAACCATGTTTGCATTCATGTTCTATCATAACATAATCATAATATATCATCACTCATATACATTCCAACTCAAATAATATTTTATTTCATATCATACACTTCAAATTTTACATATCATCACATGATAACTTATACACTAACATATCAATTTTATCATTTAAAACCATATATTCCAACAAAAAAAATACTAATAAAATTTAATTCACCAATCATCACTCTATAATAATATTCAAACATTTCTTAATAAACTTATAGATTATACCATATTGATTTAATAATATTTCAATGCATTTTTTATGCTTACAAGTAATTATTTTTTCTAAGTAAAACTATTGTGAAACAATTTGACCCAGCTATACATCTTGTATTTTACATTTTATATGTATAATACACTATTAGAAAATAATGAAATAGAAACAAAAATAATTAGTTGATATATTGACTAAATTAGATACTATTTTAGTGACTAAAAAAAATTGGTTTCTAAATTAGTTTCTATTATTGTTAAATAATTTATAAATTGATATCTAATTAGCTACCAAAGTTTATTTTTGATTTCTAAAAATTAATTTCTATTTCATAATTTTCTTGTAGTGATATATCTCGTTCACTTCAATTCCACATAAATGAATATGATTTAATGATCACATGTCAAATATATTTTATGTGAGGAATATTTTTCATGTAGCTCCGTAAACATGTGATATTTTATATGTTGAAAGAACTCATGTGATCTATATCTTTAAAAAAAACTAATAAAAATATTTATAATATATTAACAGTAACTTTGTAGTTGATATCATGAAAAATATTTTAAACTCAACTATAAATATCGATAATAGTAAACATGTTCTTATTCCCTTATATAAATTAAGAAAAATATTTTTCTCAACATAATCACATTTACTAAACTTACATTTTTTTGCTCATTTACTTTAAAGAAATAGAGAATATTTATTAATCTTACACTGTCTACAACATTTATAGCTAAAGTACAATTAATACTTAGAATAGAAGTTTACTTAATTCTTGAAATATTTCCCAGGGAATATTTTCACATTTAAACATCAAAATTAAATAAAAGTCTTAACAATTAAGAATGTTTTTAATAATTATAAGCACTTTTCTCAATGAAAAGTAAACACATGTTTACGACAATACTATATATATATATATATATATATATGATATCATTTGAAGTAGTACCCTCAGGAAGCAAGCTAATTTTGTTTATACGAAGTGGAGACTGTACTTAGTTTGATAATATTGTAACATCTTGCTAAGTTTTTTACTCTATATATTATAAAATTATTTCAAATTCATACATAAAGAACAATGGTTAATTTTGTAGGTTTTACTTTTGAAAATCATTTTAAAAAAATTGTTCCAGCTAATTTGGAGATATAAGTATATATGTTAGAATATTTGAAATTGTGAAAATTGAATTTTGATTATTTTAGCGAAAAACTAGTAAAAATAATAATTTATTAAAATTATTCATATGAATTTGGATGAAATTGATTATAAATCAAGAAGGAGATTTGTTAATTTCGTATTCTTACATCTAGTAATAAAGTATCTAACAATAAAATGAATTTTATATTTATTTATAAATAATAAATTGTCTATATTAAATGAATTTTATGTTTAACTTAACCTTATACAATCGACTTTTGAAATGAGGCTGACACTCACTTATAAAAAATGAACTGTCACAATCTCTAATCGATTGGATTCTGATAATCTCTAATCGATATGGAATCCTCGTCAAATATAATTCACCCTTATAAAATCAATTTATAAAAAGATTTATACTTATTATTTATATACTATATGAAATAGACTTATCTTTACGAGTAACATCTCAACCAAAATGATGCGGTTGCATTGAACACTTTGATTGAGAAGTGATGGAGAAAGAGTGATGTACGCATTGAATTGAGAATTGAGTGTATGTTATGTCACTCGTACTTTGTACCCGTATCCAGATTGTAGAGTGTGTGATTGTTCCATGAAAATTCATGAGATGAAGATGCCAAGTGCATCCAATCGAATAGCCAGCAAGAATCATAATCTGATCGGGATCACCATTACCCACGTGCCAACACAGTAGGAATCATCCAACACTGTCAAAGTACTACTCTCCCACACATATAGGGATGCCCCCAAATCTCATCTAGAGATTCCCTTTCCCCTTTCATTTTCTCTTTCTCTTGCCAATTCTTTTTTCAGACATCACCTCTGTGTTTTAATCCAACCCAATTTCACTCTAGAGAATAAGAATGTCCATTTCTATGCTACCAGATCTTCACCTCCTCCACAAAGGTTAAATAATGTGTATGGAATTTGAAAAAGGTTCATCTTCTTCTCGAGAAGAAGAAGCATTCTGTTATGACCCTAATAATGTTCATGATGTTTACATTGCTTCAAGAAGTACTAAAGGTGTGGTACCAGTACTCCTGTGACAGTGCCTAGTCATTGCAACAATAATTTCCTATGAATCAATATCATTTTTTGCTATGCTTGTTGTCCTAAAAGGAATCCCACATCGCTGCCACATAATGCTAACTCAGAACATCATGTTTCCACCACATAGGACAACATTAATGCTTTTAACCCATGTATCCAAATGTTGAAATCGTTGTAACAACTAAGAGTGCTTTTAAATCCTCGTGTGTTCTAATTTGTGTTAGACATCACGTCAATGAAAAACTAGAGCATTTTATATTATATAAGTTAGTATAAATTTTATTTTATAAGTTAGTTTTATGAGATTAAATTAGGTTTAAAGTATATTTTTAATAATTTATTCTGATAAGTGCATTAAAAATGTTAGAGATTTTTCTTGATTTAATGACAGATCATGATCAATGAATATTAGCTGATCTAAGAAATTAGAACAAGATTTGCACAAACACTGAAAATGTTGATGATTGCCAAGATCCAAAACCTGGTTTAGTATTTATCAGATCTGTCATTAACATAAGAAACTTGTGCAAAGATGATTAAGGTTAATATTAAATTAATATTGGCGTGATCATACGTACTTGTGAAGACGATAAAAGTCAATAATTTTTTTCATCACTTTGTTTTTTATTAGGATGACAAGCTAAATAAAAAAACGCTTATTGTGCTTGAGAAAACCTTCCTTACGTATTTGTGAAGAAAGGGTTATTGTTTTGTTAAAACTCAAAATCATTCATTTTCAGAATCTCGTATATATTGTTCATGCAATTAAGATTTGCATTTTTCCTACTGGAAAAATAAGGCTAGAAAATGAGAAAAAAATAATTTAGATGATGACATTTTAAGAACATTAGTAGGAACAAATTAATAAAAATGTATAAGTAGAAAACAAATTAATAAAAATATAATTATGCTTTTTGAAAAATTAGAAATACGTAATAACTTATTAAACTTTTTCTCACAAAACTTACAAAAAAAATGAAAACCTTATTCTTGTTGACGCAAATCAGCTTTGGATCATCTTTAACGATAACTGTTTAAAAATAAGCATAATAATTTTTTAGTAGCAAGTAGAGCATTTATGCTCCTTTTTTTCTTTTCTTGTTGGCAAAGAAAATATTTCCAATAAATTCTACTAATAATGAACTCTTGTTAACATTATAATTTACTAATTACCGCTTTCAATCTTTTCGAGAACTAGATAGAAGTAAGAAAATGTGATCATTTTATAAAATACCTTTTTAGCTTTCTTTAAAAATCTTTTTGGAAACTAATAAATACAATAAACTTTATTAATTTCAATAAAAAAAATATAAGATTTTTTTATTTTTTATTTCTAATCTAGTGACATTGATAAGCTCCATCATTTCATTGTTCTTAACTTTGGAAGTGATTGTTTTACTCTTTTCTAAGCAAAGATTCCACTTTGCAAGCAATCTTCTTCATGAGCAAGTTATTCTCAACAGTTAAACTCTAGCATAATAAGCATTTATGATAGTTGAGCATGTTATCTTAGCATATTAGCATGTAATCTTTTTCCTTAAAAAATACTCTTCTTCCACTGCATCATTCTCAAGTGGTGCATGTCAATTTCTCTCTCCCTCTCTCTCTCTCTCTTTCTCTCTCATCACACTATGCTGATTTCTAAAGCTTCTTTGGAAACCCCCAAAAAGAGTTATCCTTTTATAGCCTTTCGGTGATTAGTTTCACCTCTTTCCCTCTCTTTGCTCTGCTTTCCCTTTAACCTTCCCTAAACACATCTTAAAGAAAAGGATCTCACGCAATCCAGCACCACAATGTTAAATATAATCTGCAGCACCCTGCATAATTCTTCCTTCAATTTCGGAGGACGCACCTAGCACACACACACACCCAACCTACACAACACATCAACACACGACCAAAAGCTAAAGCTGCCATTTCTGACTTCTCAACCCCTTAATTCCCACACTTCTATCTATTTCTCTCTCCCAGTGTCTCTTTCTCTCCCTTTGACTCAAACCCATCACCGTTTCAACCAACCCCCTCACCCCATTTCATAAATTTTGAAACTTTTTCGCGGCTTCCCCAACATTTCAAGACAACATCATTTCCTCTGTCTGTTCCCCAGAAACAGAGTTCCCCTGTTCTGAACAAATCCCCATGGCAATAGAAGTGTGCTCCGAGATATCCAGCACGGGAATCAGCCCGCGAATCTCCTTCTCCCACGATCTGAAGAACGCGGAAGATGCATCCGTTCGTGTCGAAGATCGCCACCGCGGATCAGACCTGTGCCTCTTGGACTCAAGCTCTGACTTCGTGTTCTGCATCACCAATGGCTTAGCTCAGCATCTCTCTTCCGCCGATGAACTCTTCTCTAATGGTAAGATTGTCCCAACAGAGATCAAAACCGTTTCCAACAAACCTTCAGAACCTCCTCGATCTCATCCTGCAACCACTGAAAAGACTCAAAGAAAGAGGCTCAAAGAGTTCTTGTCTGCTTCCTCTGACGAAGCAGAGAACGAAGAAGAAAAACCATCATCCAAGTATTTCTGGCAATTCAAGCGCAGTAGCAGTTTGAATTTCGATACAACCCGTGGGAATGGCTTGATTCGGTCGCTTCAGTTCCTGTCACGAAGCAAATCAACCGGTTCGGCCCTGAATCCGAAGCAAACAGAGCTTCCAAGAGAAACTCACAAGCAGAGGCTGCAGAAACAATCCTCTGTTTCGAGCAGAAGGTCTTCGTCTTCCTCTTCGAGTTCAAGTACATATTATTTTTATAGTTCGTCTCAAAAAGCTTCCTTAAAGAAAAGCGGTGGATATTCGGGTAATGGTGTTAGAATAAGTCCTGTTCTGAATCTACCACAAGCATATATTCCCAAAGCTACTGCCAGATTTTTTGGATTTGGTTCCCTGTTCTGTAATGGAAAGATTAAAAGAAAGAAGAAATAGGAGCATTCACAGTTTTAATCTTTTTGTTCATTTTTACTGAGAGTAGAAAAATGTTCTTACACTCTTAATCAACTAAGAACTCTCAACAAGTTTACTAAATTCTAGAATAACCACTTATAAATCTTTATCAGTTAATTGTGCAAAACAATTATATCTGATAATGCATGTATAGAAAAATAAACTCATTTTTTAATCTGTCATTGATGATGAAATCCTTGAGAGGGTTATGCTGGTTTCTGTGATTTTGGTCCATGTAGCATCATGTGAGGCTAACTGTGAATGAATGGAACAAGAGTATTAAAAACTGCATTACAGAAAATTATGATGAAGGTGTTAATTATAAATTTGGAGGGTGAAAAGTACAGTTGAGAGATGGAAATGGACAAAAATAATTCATGCATATCACTATGTTTAGGACCTAGGAGACAAATAAACAAGGAATCCTTCTTTGGAGACCTCTCTCCCATGCTCTTTCCCTCTTCTATCCTTTTAAAAAATTTCTGCTGATAACTACATGTGACTGGCTTTTGTTCACTTCAACACTGATTGAAGACTTGCTGTAAGGGCTCCATTTTTCTTTTTGTATGCTCAAAAATATTCCAAACCTACTGTTTTATGGGACCCTCTAATTTTGTTCTTTTTGTTTTATTGTGGCAGCATGACAAAGCAGTTCAGTCAAAAAGAATAGGTTAGAAAAAGAAATCATTGATTAAAATACCCCTCTATGTTTTAGCTTACACTGTTTGTTACTTCTTTTCTTGTTCTTATTTATTTGCACTGCTTTAATCCTTCACAAGTCTTGGCCAGTTAACCACTCTAAGAACATCACCCATTCTTGACTTAATTTAACCAATTAATGTGACTTCACAGAATATTGTGAAGTTCTATGTTTTTGTTTCCAAGATGGCCCATTCTTTGAATTTACCAGCCATTCATCAATTGCTTTATAGAAGATTAGACTATTTAAATGTCTTATGTCCTTTTTCTTTGCTTCAGAGTGGGGTCCATGATTTAACTTCCCTCAGCTTCCTTTATTCAGAATTGTAACTTGTAAACCTCCACACCCTTCAAATTTCAAACAATAACAGAGTCAGGAGCAAAAGACAGAGATAAAAATCAAATAATAACATCAATGCTATGCACAATGTTTGCTGTTTTCAAATCTTAATCCATGAAGCTGTAAAAGAATATTTCTTCTTTATTATCTCATACACTCTATTCCCATTTAATACCATGCTGCATAAGATAAGCTTATGTTAGAAAGAAAGATTCTTGTGAGGGGAAAAATGATCTCATACACTTCCATCAAAGAAGATTTTGGATGATTAAAAATGTCATGGATTATAGGATAAAATAAAGGAAATTGGTTACTGCACCCAACAAATTTAAACTTATACTCCATAACTGAAAATGTTCTCAGTAATTTTCTGAAATCCTTTATGTAAAATATGTTTCCGGAATTTTTTTTTAAATATTTTTTAATGGATTTTTGTATACATAAATATCTATTCTGAATTTCCTTTTCCTTAAATATTTTGTAATTCTAGTTTTTAATTTCAAAAATAAAATATACTTTTGAAAATTAAAAAATTATTTGATGTTAGATCTAAAATCATTTAGTGCAGGAAAATAATTGACTAGAAAAAAAATTGAAGAGGACCAGAAAAGGTACAAAACTCAAAGAAGGTCCATCCCATTGACCCAAACTGTTCTCTGTTTTCAAGTTTCAAGCCCCAATCCTCTTACAACTTATTAAAGTTCATATATTTGAAAGTTGAAATTGCTGTATAAAAAAGGATTTAAAAATAATTGTAATTTTTTTTTATCTAATCTAATCTTACAATAAAATCACAGTCCACAATCAGAAAAATATATATATATATATATATATATATATATTACAAGAAAATTATGAAATAAAAATCAATTTTTAGAGAGCAAAATAATTAGTTATAATATTAACTAAATTAGAGACCATTTTAGACCTCTAAAAAAAAAATTGGTTTTTAAATTAGTTTATATTATTGTTAAATAGTTTTTAAATTGGTATCTAATTAGAAACTATAAACTAGTTTAGAAATCAATTTTTTTTTAATTTGTAAAATTGTTTCTAATTTATTGCAACTAATTATTTTGATTTCTAAAAATTAATTTTTATTTCATAATTTTTTTTAGTATATATATAAAACTTACTACAAGTTCTCAATATTTAGTATGAATAGGAGATCTAATATTTTTAGAACTATTTTCTATAATTTATACTCTAAATATGATGACATAATCTACTATATATCCTTCCCATAATTCTTACGAGCAAAAATTATGAGCTAATAAAGAGAAAAAATAGTTGTTGGGGGTATAGGTGCTCATAAAATTGTGTAATTTTTTTGTTCTATTTCTCTTTGAATGGTTTTCTATATATAAAAAAAATAAATAGAATAAAAAGAGATATTTAAGGATACCCAATCCTTAAAAAACAAGATTCACTGCAGAACATAGTTATCTTTGAATAGGTATTAATTATTGTCATACTAATATTATTAAACCATTATTCTTTTAAAAGGTTTCTTTTACTACTCTTTTTTATTCATACATATTTATTCCACATGTTTTATATTTTATACAATATTGTCCACATAAAGCTGATTTCTCACTCAAATATATAATTAAATGAATTTGATATTTTCAATAACTTTATATCTTCACCATTATTTTTTTATACTTACAATGTTCGTCTTAGTCATTAGAAGCTATATCAATTGGTGTTAACCTGATTCAATATCTATTATTATTGCAAATAATTAACATTTCCAAAAAAAAAGTTAGGAAGGGTTTTGTTCTCAAACTCCAAACTAAATTTTGTTTTCTCTTAGTTATTTAAGTTTGTTTTCTTCACCTAATAATTAATTTATTTAAATATAGCATGTATTACAAAATATAATTGAAAAATCATACAATAAAAATATTTTAATTATTTTGTTATGGTTAAAAAAATTATATATATATTTTATTAAAAATTATATTAATATCACGTTCAACAACTCAAATTGTAACAAAAATATTGTCATTATAGAATATCTACCTAGATTTGCAAAAGATCACTTGATTTCTATAATAACAAATATTTGTCTAAATTTATGAAAGATCTCTTGATCATCATCCTATAACTATCATAACGATGATCTCTAAAACAACGAATATTTGTCAAAATTTATAAAAGATCTCTGAATCATCATCTTATAATTATCATAGCAATATCCACCTAAATTTAATATAAAATCTCTAAATCGTTATCAGATTTCAAGTATTTTGTCATTTGAGAAAGATCTCCCTATTATCATTCTAGATATTATTCACACAAATTTAGAAATGATAATTTAATCGAGATAAATTACCAATTGTGAGGAGCTTATAAACATCAAATAAACTCAACAATTAAATGTTACATGTGTTACATGTCACATGAAGTATTAAATTGTGAATTTAATAGTTGATGTAAATTTGTCATGTATATTTTAGGGTCAGTGTCCGAATTTGAATTTGCCATGTGATTAAATTTGTCATGTATATTTTAGTTTAGGCATTATTTTTAATAGCAATGGTCGTTAATTAGTTGTGTATGCATGTAAAAATGGTTGGAAAACAGCGAGGAAGAGCTATAAATGAAGTACTAAAGCACACCAAAATTAAGCCACGCCAATTCTATATATATATGCATGCGTTGCAATGAGGGTTTGGGTTTAAACCAGAAAAGAAAGAAGCCATTGAATCTGCATAATCTAAAACCCATTGAGAATTTCTTGAAAAGATAGAGACATAAGAGAAGGAAAAAAAGGTTCTTCCTATCTCAACAGTTGGTGAGCCACATGGGTAAAGGTGACATTGAATCGGGATTCTCCCATGGACAAACCAACAACCTCTACCCATACATGATTGAGTCACCTGAGCTACGATGGGGATTCATACGAAAGGTTTACATCATTATTTCTATTCAGCTGCTTTTCACAGCTGCCTGTTCCTCCATCTTCATCTTCTTCCCACCCGCAAGAAATTTCGCTCGCTATAATCCCTATGGTCTCTTCCTTTTCTTTGGAGCCGCCATTTTCTCTATCATACGTAATTAACCTCTCTCCTCTTGTCTATGGCTTTTACTTTTCCTTCATTAATCAACTGTAGTTAATTGGTTCTTCTGTCTGTCATGTGCATGCAGTTTTGTTTGTGTTGAGCAAATACTACAACAAACACCCCATCAACCTCGTTCTTCTTGGTCTCTATACCCTCGGCATGTCTGTCACAGTTGGATTCGCTTGTGCTTTTGTCGACGGTATCCTTTCTAAACTTCTTCCTACTCTTAACAAAATTTATCATCTTATGAAATGAAGCCACACCAAATTTGAGATTTGAATTTTTTTTGCTTCAAGGATGTTATAACTTGTACAAGGATGTTATAACTACAGACATTTAAGAGTGTCCAATCTTTATACAAAGTACCTAACCTACAAACATATTTCAGACATGCAACAAATCATCATAAAAATTTATCTATGATAATCCTTATAACCAGTCTTGAGTCAAAACAATTCACATAAGTGATCCGAATACAACCAAAAGATCACAATTACATTATAAAACAAAATGGCTCACCCACAAACAAATTCCAAAAACCCCTCTAACTTGAACCCTCTTTTTTCAAAACCTACTTGAGATCTGGACATGTCTGAACATTTTATGTTTGTGAAACAGCAATGATTGTTATGGAGGCTGCACTACTAACAGGTGTGGTGACTGGGAGCTTGACGATGTACACATTTTGGGCTGTTAAAAGAGGCAGTGATTTCAGTTTCCTAGGCCCGTTCCTCTTTGCTTCCCTTATGGTCATGTTATTGTTCTCGATCATTCAGGTAAAAATTTCATCGCCAACACTGTCATTTGTTTTTGTTTCTTCTTTTGTAGAGTGATCTCATTTTGTTGGTTACAGGTGTTTTTCCCTTTTGGACCAATTGGGCGTATGATCATTGCTGGGATTGGTGCACTGATAATGTGTGGTTTCATCGTATACGACACTGATGATCTCATCAAAAGATATACCTACGACGATTACATCTGGGCTGCTATTGCCATCTATGGCGACATCATAAACCTCTTCCTGTATCTGCTTACCATTTTGAACGACCTTTAAGGTTTTAGCAACTAGGGTTACTATATTACTACACCTACTTATATTAATTACGAGATGTGAAACATACATTAAAAGATTATTTATTTTGTCAGTTATGAAACGCTGAACTTTTGTAATTAAACAATCTGGATTACTGAACTTCAGAAAAATACTACCTCATTCAAGTTTATATATGCTTCAATCACTTTAAAAAAAAATTGTGAGTTTTGTTTGTATTGGATTCTTTTAGACTTGGTTTTGGTATAATTAGTTTTGAAAACATTATTTTATATTTGGGAATGGTATTTTAAAGTGAGTTTATATTTCTTTCGTTCATCATTTGCATGGTTAATTAATTATCGAAATCACTTCTACCCTACGAGTGAGTTTTTTTTCATCTTTTAGTTTTTTAGCAGAATTTTTTTTTATAGAAATAGTTTTAATCGGTTCTGAAATTTTTAAATAAGCAAAGAAGAAAAATATTTTTTTATCAACACTTGAGAAAAAAGATAAAATCTTCTAGGTTTTTTTACTCGACAAACAATAAATAAATAAATAATGAGAAACATTCAAGGGATATATGTAACTCTTATACAAGATAGAGTAGCTTGTTATATTCTCTATGACTCTACAAAAGCATAAAACTCTTACAATATAAGACAACTTTGCATCATTCTTTTACTAAAAATAAAAGCAATTAAAGCACACAAAACTGCAACAAATGGACCACAATCAACTGCTAAAATATAGAGAAAATGGAGAGAGAAAAACCCACAATTAGGTGTAAATTGCTTTGGACAACAACCACACTAAGACACACTAAAATCATAGCAGACACACTAAAATCATAGCAAACTGAATCCTCTCACAACAAACAAGTAACAAAAGACGTATAGCTACAATGAGTGACTCTTGCTCCCTGTACTTGAAAACATCTGCACTTTCTTCTTCAGTTTAAAAGGCAAGTCTGTGCCAACAACAATCAAGAAGAATCTTATAATTCATTTACTTCCGATCATCTACAAATCACATGATACCCAATATAATCGAACTGTGAACTTGAGTGCAGCATCCACAAGACAAAGTAAAGTATAACAAACCAAGAGATACCCGTTTGTTTGAGGAACCCATCATTTTGCTACTATGTTAATACATGTACTCGGACATTGGATCCAATCTGAAAACGAAAAACATGTCCTTGAAACCTGCATCTGGGCTAGGAAAAATATTTCAACCACTTCCACTTTTGCTTGGTTAAATACTGTCCCATTTCTATGCTTCTGAATGCACTAAATAATGAAGACCCACACTCCTTTTCACACTTTATTGTCTTCTTTGTCAAACCAAGGACACTCGAATTGGTCAAAATTATCCTTCCAAGAATTATGATTAACTGACTTAATCGATAAAACAAAAATTCCATACAGAACTTGCAATTTAGTAAGTTAAGAGTAGGTGAGAAGATGTTTCTTCCTCACTCCCACATAAAACACATAGAGAATTTGCTAGTTGGACAACCCTTCTAGATAGATTATGCCAAAGCATTAAGCCAAGGGTGGAAACTCCACAGGTCTGTAAACATAGCGTTGCTTAACCCTATGTGCGATTTTGATAAGATTGCATAAGCTGAATTAACATTATTATACATGCTAGTATAAGGATCTCTCTAAATCCAACTATCTTTCCTAGAGCTAAAGGTTTGACCTTTCAAAATAAACACAAATTCTTTTATTTGAACCTTCTTCCACTCAAACCACTATCTTCTAAATTATTTTATTTAATGGAAAATTTTAAAAAAAATCTCATAAAATTAATTTTATGATGTAGGAAGCATGATATTAAATCACCTTACACAAAGAATAATATATATATGGTGTATATACGTTATTAGTAAGAACACCTAATTAATTTTAGTTTCAGGGACACTTAGATTTATGGTAGATTTGACATATTCAACTCTTTATACACTGTAGCACAACTAGGTTGTGTGTATGTTAGTTATCATACATATAACAATAAATAATCATAAATATTTCTATTAGTATAAGTTTTATATATCTCATAAAATTTATATGCTTAATAAATAAGATGGTTCTTCGTATAGGGTTAAATATCATTTGTTCATAATTTCTTATTAATATGTTGATAATTAATATTATTCTATTTCTCTGGTTGTTCAACTCGTTTTGATACTAGGTCAACACCATGTTGACTTGATTCAACTCTAAACCAAAATGCACTGTGGATATAGTGCTAAATGATCAATTTGTCCACTTAAATTATTTTTATAAAAAAATTAAACTATGTTTTTATAAGTTAATTCCTTGTCTGGTCAATTCGCCTTAAAAGAAAGGAACCACCTGTGTATTGTATAGTTTTTATTGGCATTTGAGCCAAACAAAATTATTTTATATATATTAAACTCTTAATATTTCTTGTACGTCAATATTATATATATATTTCAATTCTATGAAACATATACGGATGTGAATAATTATTTTTTTTAATAGAAAATGAAGGATTTTTATAAAAATAGTCAAGCAACATCTTAAAGTTTCATCTCTAATAATCTAGTTCTATTGAAATATAACAAAGTATGAATAATAATTATTTCCGTATAATTTATTAATCATTAAAAAGATCTTTTAAATAAACATGGTCAAAGCTGCTTTCATGATCTTTTAAACTAAGTTGGAGTCTGCATATGTTTCATAAACAGTGTTTGGTCTTGGTCAAACACTTTTTATTAAAAAAAATGCATTTATTAACTAACTATTGTTCGGTTGACTCTCCTTAGTATATAATATATTCAAATAAGTTAACCGTTGTGAAGAACAGTAAAATGCATTATACTAATAAAGTGTCATGAATTAAATCCACAATATTCATATGATAGTTAATTTTTGTCAGACCAAATCAATATCAACCAGGATGTACATACCAAGAAACAAATTGATTAACAATTTTATTTATTTATTTTATTTTCAGCTTATTTTTCATTTACTGATTGGTTAAGTGCAAGGCTGTGCATATGATGTGATGTGTATTTGAAATGATGGAGATGAATGACTTTCAAACGGTAAAGAGACATTTATGATTATATATACTAGCAATTATCTTTTTTGTTTTATTATTATTATGATAATGATTATGATGATGTAATTGGAGATGATAAATAGATTGGATTAATATCATCAATTTCATCTTATTCAATAAGTTAGAGTTTTTTCTTTTAATTACATACATCCAAAAAAAAGTAGTCATATTTTGAGGTAATGAATCAAGTAACTCTCATTTTTTAGTTTTTTTTCTCTAAGAAAAATATATTTAAAAAGAATAATATAATAATTTTTGTTAACTTCATATAATTTGTTATACATATTTGTGTATTTTATCACAATTTCATTTTAATATTGAAAACCGTGTCTGCGTCAATTTTTCTTAAACGCAAGTAGACATTTTGTAAAATGTGATTTGCATTTGTTAAAAGAATCGGTCAACTAGTGATATACAAAACTTAGTATATTTAATATTATCTATCATTCCTAACTTTTTCTTTATTTTCTCTTTCTCATTCTATGTGTCAAACCAAGTGTCTGCAGATCATTTTCTTTTTTACTTAAATATAATTTTTGTTTCATTATTTTTTTCAACTCACAATTTAAATCTCTCCAATTTAAAATAAAAACATTTTCTCTCATTACTTTAGAAAACTTATAAATTTTAATACAATTTCCAGTTTTATGTATTTTATTTTGATTCAATTAAATCTTAAACTGAACATTTTTATTTAAATTTTAATCAATAAAAATGTAAAAATATATAAATAAATATAAATAAAATTAAGAATTGAAATGGAAATCGAATTAGTAAGTATATGATTGATGATATCTTAACTTTGGAAAACCCACTATCACAATAGGTTAATATTGAGATATTTTAAAGTAGTATCTGAATTTACTGTCAATCTCTACAAGAAGAATACTGAGGTGAAAATTATACTCCATTGTAAGATTATGAATATTTCATTCAAATATTTAGGAGTATCACTTCAAACAAATTTAAGAAATATGTTAAATATGTTTTTTTATATATTATAATGCAAAATTAGTTTTTTACTTTTAGTCTAAACTTTACACTTCTTAAATATTTATAAAATAAGTTTTTATTGATTTTTTTAGTTTAGAAAATAAATTTTTAATTATATTATAACATTATAATATCTATGCATTATAATATCTATGACGTATAAAATATTTTAACTTCCTATTTCACATTTTTAAGTTAAAAAAATTGAAAATACTCTTTCTAATAGTAGATCTAAATTTTAAATTAAAAACCAAAATAATTTTTTTTTTAAAAATACATAGCATATATATCTGTGTTGTACAAAAAATTGTTATGGTAAATTGTTGTACAAAAAATTGTTATGGTAAATTGTTGTTGGGTTTTACCTTGTACTCCTTTGTTGCCAACAGTATGTTTTAAAAAATCTTAAAATTAAGTGTTGTATTTTTTTACCATATTTTATTCCTAAGCAATTTTGTTATTTATCTTTCTTTATGACATCAACAAATCTTGTACACATTCTCTCTCCCTCTATACAAACAGATTTTAATAAATTATTCACAGACTAAACTGATTGAACCTTAACTCAACATGTGTTGAAATTAATTCTACTTTTGGATTTTAGATGCATACACATAAAGATTACTCACTCTTCACCTAACCATCTTTGATCCCATTTCACAAAGACAAGTCACAATATATGACGTTGGCAGCGTGCAGACATGAAAAACTAGGACTCTGAGGAAGTTGAACAAAACCATGATCACCGGGCCACCATGTAGGCTTTATGTCCATGTATGCTAAGTCACAGTGCTTCATAACGCGTCTTTTTCTAAATAACACCTTTACGGACAAGATTCCCATTTCCAACACCAATGTAGGATCATGCATTTCCAACACCAATGTAGGATCATGCAAGGTTGACTTCTAAATTCTTTTCAACTCATAAATAAACTTTTGTATATATTAATGCAACAGTAATTTCATACATAATAAATCACAACATGCACAACTATACAACTTCACCCAAGTGATTCAGTGTTTGCCTGACAAAACACTGAATTCAGTTCTTCTTTCTACAAGCAAGACTTGTGACTGCAATAAATTACATTCAGTTATATCAGAATCAATTCTGCATTACTTCTAAACAAATGGAGAACTATGACA
Organism: Phaseolus vulgaris; assembly: GCF_000499845.2. Lineage (NCBI taxonomy): Eukaryota > Viridiplantae > Streptophyta > Magnoliopsida > Fabales > Fabaceae > Phaseolus > Phaseolus vulgaris. Next base: position 2,302,765 of record NC_023753.2, read on the forward strand.
ATGAAAATGTTGTTCTCGAGTCCTAGGAAAATTATCCGTGCTTTGCAGTTTAAAGCTCTAATGGTGAGACTGAAAGACTATCTTCATTGGTAGATATAGAGAGCAGAGAGGTTCAGCTGCACAATCTTTACCTCAACAGGTGAAGCATTTTAGCCAAAATATGTGCTTTACAGTGTTGAATCCGTGGCCTGCATAGCTAGTTGACTTATCATTTCGCAGTAAATGCAATTATGAATGTGAGGGCTGATTTATGAAAGGTTTGAAGAGATACATTAGAGATGTGTTGCTTGGTTTTAAATGATTAGCCGATATTCATCTCATCAAATGTTAAATATGCTGAGAGGTTTTCTTGGTGCCGTTTGGATGGTGGATGGACCTGCATTCTAGCCTCGGCAATGGATAAACAGTTGGCTATCTTGTGGCTAGAATAGCACTGCACTCGATGGATAGAACTGCATTCGTAGTAGTTACAGTACCACTAAGTATAACTCTTGTTACAGAGGAAACCACATAAACCATGGCTCTATTCCATGATTCGGAAAGGAGAAAAGCCCTAACAAGGAGAAACAGAATCCATCCCAATCTCACAAGCACGGCCAAATTTAAACAGTGTGAACAAAAATAATCAGAAAGAAGAGATTGAGTAAACTTAGATCTCAGAAAATAAGCTCCATAATCTAGAATTTCAAATTAAAGTTTAAAGTGCCAACAATATAACTTCATCCTTGAAGCTAGTACACACAGCCTCAAAAGCAAAGTAGTAAACCATATGTGATTTGGAGCAATCATCACTGTTCAGAGTATTATTCTATAAACAAAAGAATGAAACTATATTTCTGAAGTTGAAAAGCAACATTGAAATCAACAAAGGCAAGCATCAACTGCTCCTGGGAAACACCACCAAATCCATCCATCCATGAAATCCCCCATCAGCCTCATATGCATCCTCCGCAGCCAACAACAAAATGCCTTTCGCCAGCCTCAACGCTACCTCTGCCAAATCAAATCCCACACACAAAATACAAATCACAATCCAATCAATCAACCAAACAAACAAAAAACAGAAAAACTTCGGCAAAAACTTTATACATACCTTGCCAGTTTCAGCTTCCTCAGGAACCTTGTAGCAATCAGCACTAACCTCCGACAACCACTGACCAGGGAAAAGGGTCTGCAGCACAAAACCAAACTCAAGACTTGTTTTTTTTTTTTGATACTGACAACATGATAAAATCGAAAGGGTTCAAGGAATGATATGAGATAACACAACGTAATGAATTGATCAGCTTACATCCAATTGCTTCTGAGCGTTTCTGGGGCGCTTCTTGGGCCGGCGGGGAGGCCGGTGGCCCACCAAATTCATGAAATCATCCTCAATCTCCTTCTTCGTCAGCGTCATAGAAAACTTCGCCGGCCGCTCGTCTTTCTCCGGCGACCCTCTTAATTTCGGTGACTTTCCGGCGCCGGAAAGGCTCCTCAACGGCGTAAACGACGTCCCGACCCCGGCCTTCCTCTCGTCAATCTTGACCGCCACGGGAGCCCTCCGCGTCCGCAGATTCCACGTCCTGACTCCAGAAGCCAACGGCTGCGCCTCCTCCTCAACCGCCACCGTCACTGACGGCGCGTCGTCCATGATAACATCATTGTCCTCCTCGACGACCTCCTTACCGAGAATCGCGTCCTTCATCCTATCAGCCTCGGTTTTGAGATCGAGCATGAGCTTCTCCCTGACGGCGTCGATCCCCTCGTCGCCGAGGAATCGCGGCCGCTTGAGACGCAGTCGCGCGTCGGCATTTCCAGGCGGCGGGGGGTCGAATTCCCGCGGCGCCGGAGATCGCCGATCTCCGGCGTCAGTGGAGGAGTCGGAGCCCAGTTTGGTGCAGCGGAGGTGGCGCTGACTCCCCCACTTCAAACAGGGTAACATGAAATTGTGAAGAGGCTTCGATCTCTCGGGTCCCATGGCCATACTCTCTCCTTCCTCCGAACACGTAAACACCATTTAATCCAAACACAACCCCAAAAGGAAAAAAAAAAAAAAACAGCGACAAGTGTCTTGCTTTTCTTCTTCTTGTTGTTCTTCAGCAGAGCCCAAGCGAGAACTTTCGAAGCTGAGAAATTGAACCCACGCGAAAGCCGCAAGCTTTTGGTTTGGGTTTCGCACTTTCGCGAGTTTCGCTTCGTTGCATAGTCGCCGGGAAACGCAAACTCTTATTTATATAACTCTGAAACAAAGAAAGAACGAAGCGAGGCGGTTTTAACGTTCGGGTTCGCCTTCTAGGCTCAACGCTAACCTGCGCCGCGATGCGTTGCCTGCTTATACTTACCTCTTTTTTCCTTTCTTTTTTTCCCTTTTTTCCCGGGTTAAATACCTCGTTTATTTTAACTCACGCTCCGCCGTTCGTTTTTGCGATTTCGAAATGGTGTGATTCGATCGAGGCCGTTCATTTTGTTTCTCTGTGTTTTGGATTAAAATTTGATTTGCGTGTTGTGCTAGGTCAATCGGACCATTGATTTTGGGTTCTTGGTGGTCAAGGATTTGAAAGGATGAGAATTAATATACCGTCACCAACATTATCTTTTTTTTTTTTATATCAAGTTTTTATATTAGGTATCACCATGAAATTTCACATCTCAATTAGATCTTCAAGTATTGAACCATAATCATCTGTTATAATAAAAAAAAGTATTATAAAAAAATACAAAAAATTATGAGATGATTAAACTAAAACTCATGTTAAAAAAAACGAAACATAAATAAACTATGCTTATAAAAAATTCCTAATAATAGACTTGGTGAAATCCTATTATATGAATGAAATAGATCTCTATGAATAAATACTAAATTAGTCAATTTATCTACACACATATTCTCTTTGCGAAAAATATGAGTAATTCTAAACTTTATTTTGCCTTAATAATTGAGACAAATGTTCTATTGATTACGAAACACCTACAGAACCGTAGTTCTAAGAGAAAGTGCCCAACTAACCAGGAAAGAATCACAATGTTATACATTAATAAGACTCATCTTTTGAATTTTATTCATAACATATATATAATTTCATAAAACTCAAAAAAAAAAAGTATAAATACCAATAAATACATAAAAAAAATACTAATAAACTCTCTTACACTCAGACAGAAAATACACCAACATTTTTAATTTAACATTTTAATCAATTCGAGTGAAAAAGATAGAATATAGTTTGGTTCGTGTGGGATCGATCCACTTCGTTTATACTTTGAATGAAATAAGATAAAATGCTTTTTTTTTACATAGAGATGAAATGTTATATCCAGAATATGACTTCAATATGTTGATAGGTTGTTAATGTAATTTAATTGAATTTGAAATACCAACCAAACACTGTGAAAACTAAATTATAAATAAGTATATTTTTTTTAATCATAACATTCACAGTCCACATCAATCATAATATAACCATAAATACTATTATTTTAATATATTTTTTTTTATATTCTTTAATTACAAATTACCTTTTATTATATATATTTATTTTTAAATTTATTACATATTGTATACAGCTCTAAGACTTATCAAATCATTATTTTCCTTTTTTTTCTTCTCTGCATGTAAAGTAGCATCAATGAAGATTAAATTTAACACTTTGTACATTTAAGTTTGACCTTAAAATAAAGTATGAAGTGTAAAAAAGTTCTAATTTTAGTAAAGGGAAGGAACATTGGTAAAGATAATTCTTTAAGTAAGGATTAAAATATATAGTTTTTTAATGTCGATTAATATGAAAAAATTATACGGTAAAAGGATTAATTTTTAATTTAATGGTACATGTTCTAATAAAGTTGAAGAGAGCATTCTAACACAATATTTTTATAAACGATTTTGAAATAGTGAACATCGTATCATGATTTTTTTTAAAGGAATCTTATCATGATTATTATAATTATTTCCTTGTTTTTTAAATTCAAATATTCCTCATTATAACGTACCTTTAAACAGGTTAATATAATATTTTGTTATGTATATATATTTTTTAAATAAGTAAAATCATATATTATTAAATAACTTTGTTTTTATTAGAAAAGTTATTGAAAATGCATTTGTTGATATGATTTAAGTGTTTTCATATATAAAAGAAAAATCTATTATTTAACAAAACAAACTTAGTTAAATATATTTAAAAATAAACTTGTGTATCCTTATTAAAAATTACATATTATTTATAGATGTGTTCTCACCTCAAATTACGATTTTGTTTTAAAAGGTGTTTCTTAATAAAGAAAAATATATATAAATTATTTTACATCTCAACTTCTTAACTTAGTATATCAAAATAAATAGAAAATTAAAAGAACCATAGAAAAGAATAATTTAATGTTATGTAATATAAGATGAAGACATTATATTTGGGAATCAAAACACAATATCTCCATCTTCCATGTTTTCCATTCATCTCAAAATTATCTTCAGAAGGAGATGGCTTAATTCTTGCTTATGAGTAAAGTTGTGTTTAAAGCTTAAAAAATAATATCATATCTTAAAAAATAATTTAACTTAATTCAAATTTATAAAATTAATTTATAAGATAAAATTTATATAATTTATATATTATAAAATATTTTTATTTCTAGTATAGTTAATGTAGGATTTTCAACAAAATATATATATATATATATATATAAAGATTTATATTTTGATAAAATTCAATGTATGAGCAACTTGAAGTAACCATATTGATTTAGGTGTATGCCAAGGATTATATTTTTATAAAATACAGTGTTTAAGGGATTTGAAAAATATAAAGAGAAAAATAAAAATAAAAGTTAAAGGAGAAATATAAAAAAATTAAATCAGTAATAAAGTATATAAATATATAAAAAGTAAACAAAATAAAGAAATAGAGATAAAAGTAGGAAAAAAAACAGTAAATGACAAAGGCATAAAAATATATAAAACTACAAGGAGATAGTTGAATAGTTCATGTGTAGTGCGAGAATTTGTAATTATAGAAAATATGTTGAGATTGTGTTTTACTAAATCACTATCAAACAATTTACTACTCAAATTATATCAATCTTTCAAATCTTAAACAACTCAAACTAAATAAATTGGTTTTTATTTCAATCTAATGATAATCATAATCCAATAACTAACTTATAATTGAAGGGTTTAGCAAATTTATGGGTAAATGAATATAAAAAAATCATCATGTAGTATCTTTTTCTCCTTGAATATTCTTCAGTTTATATCCCCTTTTCAGTGATTCTAGCTTCTTAAATAATTTTTGTTTATATAGATTGATTTAAAAGGTTCGAGTATAATACTTCATAAATTAATAAAAAACTTTTTATAATCTGGGGAGATTATTGTGATGAAATCTTCTTGTGGAACTGAAAGTGAAGGGAGCTTAACTGGTTAATGATTGTTTGCTAGTTCTAGTTTACAAGTATTAAAAACAACTTTTTAAGTCTAAATATCAAATCTAAAAAAGTTAGCTAGAGACCTGTTTAAAAAAAGCGTTTGAATATTCTTCCAAGATCAGGAAACAATAATCTGGTTTCGTTGTGATTAAAATCAAATAAATAATAAAAGAAAAAGATAAACTTAAAAGTATTTGATAAAATATTAAGTTTATTAACTTATACTTTATTTAGAAAGAGGATTTTTATTGATATAATAAACTTTTATCTATTTTTTTTTAGAGTTCTTTTTTAATAGTTTTTTTTAGACTTTGTTGTAGGTTTATTTTTAATTAGATATTGTTAAACCTTTATATTACTTTATTGTAATTGCAATGAGATTGATAATAATTTAAGAGCTCGGTAAAAAATAATTATACATTATATTATGTATATAATAAAATGTATTTTTAAATAAGTAAAATCCAGACTTGTTTAAGTCTCATCAATCCACTACAAAAAGAAATCTTCCTTAGTTACCACCAAAATCGGTTGCTAAAGCTATAAAACCGGTCGCTAATTTGGTGACAAAAATAAACAATTTCATTTAGCGACCAAAAGATAATTGGTAGCTAAAAATATAAAAGAAATTTGGTCGCTAATTCGGTGGCAGAATTTAGCAAATTCATTTAGTGAGTGAAAAAAATTGGTCGCTGACAAATAAATAGTTTCGATCGTAGATATAATTATTTTTTAATTTTATTTTGCTACTTTCATCTTCGGTTGTTGTTTCGGTCGCAACACTAACAAAACTCATCAACACTTCATTCAGTCACTATTTCAGTCACAGATTTGACACTAAGAGTGGTCGGTGACTATTTCAATCTCAAATAGCGACCACTATTTTTCGGTTGTTAAATTTGGTGACTAAATCGTTATTTTCTTGTAGTGATCTAACCTATTTGTATTTTTATTTATAAGAGGAATTTCTATATTTTGATAATATGTTATCTCATAGAACTATTATTTTAATGTGTATCCGTAGCACATATATTGTTATTTTACTTAATAATGTAATGTTTTATTATTAAAAACTAGTTATGTACAAGAGTTTTCATAAAATAATATTTTTAAAGAGATTAAATTGCTTGGAGAAGCAATTAATAATCTACTTTTAAACTTTCGATATGAAAGAGTTGTTCTTATAACATATCCATGTTAGAAATGTTGTATGTTTTAAAAAGCATCACAATTCTTTATCTAAACACTTGGAAACAATTTACAAAATAAACTTTAACTTATATTTTTGTTTTTTTATTACGATAACAACTCATGCAGAAGTATATACTCCAGTTCCATCCTTTCTTCATTTATTACCTCACAAATAAAACATAAAATACTAAATCCCTAATAGTTCCCTGTGTTTTTTTTATAGATATATTATACCATCAATTTGAAAAAGAGTATAACCAGTAATCTTATTTAACAAAAGATAAAGATGTAAATAAAATAATATTTTATATTTAGTATGAAAAGACAAGTAATTTAAAATAATTATAGTAAAATAATTGAATAAATTTTATATAAAACATAATTTAATATTTATCAAATTATCGCCAATTTATCAAACACGTCAAATTTTTATATTTTATTTTATTTTATCAGTCTAATATATATTTATATATCAATTTCTGTCAAGAAATTAAATATTTACTTTATTCATCTATCAAAATATTAGGTAAAAACGGAAGAGTTAATAAAGAATTAAATTTTTAATTATAAATGATACATTACTATAATTAGAGCTATTTGTTTGCCAAATGGAGTCATAAAATTTAAACAAGACCTAATATGGAAGAACAATAATGAAGGTTAATGTGAGCTCCATTAAAATTAAACAAGTTCACATAGTTGCTTGTATTTTAAGCTCTTTTCAAAGAATTTGTATTATTTTTTTAAATAGATTGAAATCACATATTTGTTGATGTCTTATTTCCTATGTTTGATAGAAAAAAAAAACAGTTTTTCATAAATCTTAAGCAATTTCTAAAATTTAGTGTTTAACACTCCATAAATATTATAATCTTAACTAACTATATATACATTCATAAAAAATAAACATAAACTATCGTATCATATAAATGACACTTCTTTAGAATAACAAATTCCTAAAAATGACCAACCTTTTATAAAAAGAAATCCTTATAAACCAGAATATATCTATATTAACAAAGTATATTTGTTAAGGAATATTTGTTAATATATTTTGAAAGATCCATATAAAACATGTTGTACTTATTTTTTTTTCTTGCAAAAGAAGTTATATATATATGACTAGTCTAGAAGGTTATCTCACTCCCTCCCATATTTTATATGTTGATGACATATTTATTTTTTGTATGAGAATATTAAGTCTCTTAGAAATTTGAGTATTTTTCTTAAAACATATGATAATTTTTTTGGTCAATAAGTTAATAACTCTAAAAGTAGTTTTTTTCACCAAGAATACTTCTGCAAGATTTGTAACTAAAATACAACATATTCTTTTTTATAGTCATGGTTGTTTGCCTTTTTAATTATTTAGGAGTGTCAATCTTTGTTGGTGCTCGAAAGTGTCGATTTCTTCAACATTTGGTTGATAAAGTCAAATTGAAACTAACATCTTGGAAAGGTAAATCTCTTAGCATGATGGGTCGGATTCAGTTGGTCAATATGGTAACTTCTGGATTTCTAGCTTATAGTTTTAATATGTATAAATGATCTATTTCACTTCTTAACCAAGTTGAGCAATGGTGTCGAAATTTTATTTGGACTGGTGATATTATGAAAAAAGGCATAGTCACAGTGAATTGGGATACGATTTGTTCTCCTTTTGAGAATGGAGGTTTGAAGATTATTAATCTTCGTCATGAAAATAATGCATATCTTCTTAAGCTTGCTTGAATCTTTTTTTATAGCAACAAGTATTGGCTTTTCTTCTGAAAGTCTGAGTTCTTAAATGAAAATACGAGTTTACAATGGTTTATAGATCCTCATCTCTTTGGCCTGGAATTAAACAGTTTTATTCTACTATACTTGATTATACTTCTTGGATTGTTGGTACATGCACTTTTATTAATTTATGGAATGATAAATGGTGTTTTACTAATTTTTTAGCAAATATTGCAGGTTTACCTGATGATGCTAGCATTCTGGATACAATCTCTCAGTTTTGGACAGGTTGTGATTGAAATATTCTCTTGTCTTTACAGCAGATGCCTCATTTTTTTAATCATATCATGGTTAGGGAAGAACAGGATATTCCTAATTGGATTCTAGATGAGTCTAGTCGTTTCACTTTTAAATCGGCTTGGACTTTTTTCTTGGAATCAGGAGTTCCATGTGGTTGGGGTAAATTCATTTGGTCTTCATCTATTTCGCCTTCCAAAACTCTAGTACTCTGAAATTGTTTTCATGGGCAACTTCCTACAGATCAACATATTTAGAATAAAGGTTTGCATATATGTTATATGTGTACGATTTGTGAAAAGCATGAGGAATCTACTCAACATTTATTTTTTGAATATTCTAATGTTTTGCATATTTGGAGTTGGGTTCGACAGAAATTTTCTTACTTCTCATTTCTCTAATAAGGATGATCTTTTTTCTTTTATTAAGAGTGATGATAATCCTTTGGTTAAATTGATTAAGCTTGTTGTGGTAACTTTTTCTATTTGGATTATATGGTGTATGAGGAATTATGTTAGATTTCAGGATAAGATTGAGGTTTCTAGGATTATTTTGGTAATTAAAAACTTAACTTGTCTAGTGAGAAATTCATCTAAAACTTCAATGAAGAATGATATGTTGGATTTTAGCGTGATTAAGTTTTTTGGTATTAATACTCGTAGTGGTAAAGTTCTTCGTCCTCTTCCTTTTAGATCGGAGTTTCCTTCACCAGGTTGGGTTAAAATTAACGTTGGTCGGACTGCTAGGGGGTATCATGGTCTTGCTACTTGTGGAGGTATTTTTTGTGGGAGTATGAGGGAGTTTATTGGTGTTTTCTCTGCGTTTCTTGAAGTTCAAACTGTTATGATTGGTGAGTTTTATGGAGTTATACATGTTATGGAAGAAGTTCAAAAGATGGGGCTTACTAATGTTTGGGTTGAATGTGATTTTGTCTTAGTTTGTGCTGCGTTTACTTCTAGAACTAATGTTCCGCGAATGCTTCATAATCGATATAATACTTGTCTTAATTACTGTGAGAAAATCAGGTCTAGGGTTAGTCATATTTTTCGTGAAGGAAATGCATGTGTTGATAAGTTAGCTAATTTAAGATTTATTCATAGATAACCATTTCATTGGTATAACAAACTTTCATCTAGTCTGTTCTTAGAATTCTTTATGAATAAGTATAGTCTACCTATGTATCGTTTTTGTTAGCATATAGGTTTTGGTCCCCCCATATTTTTGTATTTTCTTTCCTTTTTTTTCATAATATTTTTTTCATGTGATGTCAGATGATTGTTGTTGCTTGAGGTGTCAGCCTAACTGAGATGTCAAGTTGCATAGTAATGCTTAACATGAAAACTTTTATAAAAAAAAATACATTGTGCATGCAATAAGGGTAAGTCAAATATTCTACTAAATATACTACAGGAATAAGAGTAAGTTGGGTTTAAAGTATAGTCATGTTCACACCTCAACTGACAATTTGAGTCCTTTCATACCTCAATATTTATTTTTCAATATCATTATTCTTCCTTCAATTTTTCACCTTTTAGTAATGTCACTTATGTCATTGGTGAAGTTAAAGGGATCTTTTTCACAACAAAGTGTTTTGCTTAGTACATACATTTAATCATTTTTTTCTCAACAAAGAATAAAATGAATAAAAATGAGATATTCAAGGGATGTCTCAACCCTTATACAAAAAACATGTCCACAGAAGACCTTATAACCCTACGCCCTACACAAAAATGGTCCAAATATTGGACGCTCAATCTACTACCTTATAATGTTTTCCCATACCCAACAAATCAGTACCAACCAAAAGGACAACATTCCTCGTATTAGCATGAAAAATACCAATTCAAGTTGTGTAATTTGTCTGCCACAATTTTAGTTGTTTCAGTCTTAGAAGTTGACCCCTACGAGATCAACACTCCCAAAATGATTTGTGCATAGATGATAAAATATTTCATTCATTGTGCATCTTTAACCATGTCACGAAAATTAATCAATTCTCAAAAAACTATCTAACTTCTTGCATTAAAGAAAAATTGGATTTCTAGATAAAATTTATTGAGTGAAATTACCATTTGTTAGGTGAATGCATAATTTTCCATTTTGATAAATAATTCTACACTTTACAGCAAGTTTAAATTGCTCATTTTCAACTATTAAATACTCAGATTGGCTGACATCAACGTCCTAAAACATTACTTTTAAATTTTTATCAACATAATCAAAGTCAACCATACCAAATCTAATCATAAAACCCTAAACAAAACAAAGAATTTTCAAAAATGAATCTATCACATAGAGTTTCAAATGTTATGATACAATCTAACATTCATCACATTTTACTATTGTCAAGTTATTACTCTCATCATTAACAACACTATCAATTCATTAATGATACAAATCAACCCAAAAGTATCTTACCAAAATTTATTCCAAGAGGTAATTCTTTACATATCTTATAAGATCAATTTTAACTAAAGGATACACTTTCAATAATCATGCGCCAACTTACTATCTTAAATATTATTCAATAATAGTATTCATGCTTCATCAAACCTTTAACACAATAATACTATTTAACATTTTTTAATCATTTTCAACATATTCCTCACTTCATAGAGTTGTATTAACTTAAATATTTAAGTTTGACTCATCTACAAAAGTAAATAATGATAAACTTAAAATCTATCCAAAAAAAAATTGTGATCATCAAACTTAAAATACTATTATGACCCATAACAAATTCATATTTGTTTATTAGAGTACATATGCCAACACTTAATTCATAAAAGATATAAACTTTAAAAATTATACAATATTAATAACTAGTGCATATAAAATATATACCTAACGATGAGGTAATTGAGGAGATTCAATTTGAATATATTTTAAAAAAATAAGAAATGACATAATGTTCATAATATAATTAAATATTATATAAAGATTAAAAAAATAAAAAATAAGAACAGTTAAAAAAAAATTCTCCTTTTAAATATAGGTATATCGAAAACAAAATTTGAAAGAATTAATGGAGTTGGATGAGGTTAGGAAAGGGATTTGTTGAAAAAGGCGAATTATAATAAAATAAAAAGAAGTAAATAAAGTGATGAAAGGGATTGTGTGAAGGGAAAGGAAAGAAAAGGAAAGAAGGAAGCGCTTGCCAAATCCCAATCACAGTCCCACGTGCCACGTTATCACCTATTCAATTCTTGCTTTGTTACATTCTAATTCTAAATTAAAGTAAACAATTTGCAATTTATCTTGGTCCATTAAAATAAGAGATAAAAAACACGTGCATGATGATTTATGATGCCACGTGGCACAGGTCATTCTCACACACCACGCAAACCTACAATGGATTCATACTCACCCATTCTCTTCCCCACACGCACCACTCTCTCAACATTTTCCAACTGCTTTTATTTCACCTTTCAAATTTCACTTCCTTTATAATTAAAATATATCCACTTTTTATAACACTTTTTAATTCTTTCTTCTTTTTATCATTCTCCTCCTTCCTTTCTTCTCTAATCCTCCCCTCTTATCTTTTGATATATATAAATTTTAAAATAAAATAAATATATATCATAGAAGTATAAATATATCATTTCTATTTCTATTATCTGTTGTAAAAAAATAAATATAAACATATTTATATAAAAAAAATCAATTTAATATATATATTTCGATTTCAAGTTGATTAAGTATCACTAGGATCTGTCATCATATTTAAATTATTGTCTATTTTAAAATTTAAAATTTCATTATAATTTTATTCTTAAAATATATTTCAATAAAAAAATATTAAAACTTTTATTGAACTCAATACTTAAACAATATGTGATTATACCATATAATATATATATATATATATATATATATATATATATATATATTCTGATTAGTAGAATATATAAAAGCGAAAATGTTTAATGTCTCTTTATTTACTATACTATTTGTTGTTTATAAAAAGAATAATACACATTTTATAATTGAAGTACAAAATATAATAATCGAAGTATAAAATATAATCTTTACTTTTAAAAAAGAAACAAATAAAAATCAATACTAAGTTATCTACAAATATCTCTGTATAGATACTTTATGTTAAGCGAAATTTATAAATGAGAAATAAAATATATGATATTGTGCTTAGTCAAAAGTTAGAGAGTTAATCTAACATTTAAATAACCATTATGAATATGAGAACAAATTGACTGAATTATTATTTTAAAAACAACACTCATTACTTATAGCAAAGTAGTATCAAAACATAACTTAGTTTTAATTGATATATATATATATATATATATATATATATATATATATATATTATTTAAGTAACTAACATGTGGTAATAGACATAAAAGTATTCAAAAAATAACCAAAAACTTAAGTCTTTTTTTATTAAAAATAATTTCATATCAATTCAATTTTAAAACAACCATAAAGTTAGTATAACCGGTATCAAATTCTATGGTTATCTAAATTAAATTTAAAACCTAAGTTTTTACTCAAAATTCAAAAACGCAATCAATTTTAAATTTCAAAACTTCCATCACCCGTAACAATTCAACTCGAATATTGAATAAAATATTAGCTTTATGAATCCAGCATAACTATAATTTACAAGTATAAGTTAAAATTCACATAATCTAACCATAAGATTCAATTATAATTTTACTAGTAAACTCAAATTTCAACAAACATCAATAAAATCAGTTATCAAAACTCTAAATTTCTCAATTCATTTTATTTTTCACATAATTAGTCAAAATATCATATTTCACTAACCATCTTATACATATAAAATATGTTGCCTCAAGTAATAATATTGGTCATTACGTATTAATACTGATTATTGAGAACTGACGTGGATTACGCGTATTTGAATTTTGTTTTTCATAAGAAAGATAAAAGAAACCAACAATTTAGTAATAGTAGGAAAGAAGGGAAATAAATTTATCACCAAAATTAATAAATAAATAAATAAAAATTATTTAAGAAGTGATCCACATGCCAACTACTCCATTTAAAAGAAAGATCCAATACTTTAGTTAAAATCAATCAACTCACAATCAAGAACCAATAAAAAAAAAACTAACATAAACAAAATTAGAAGTAATTGAAGGCAAAACTTTTAATTAAGAAAAAAAACATAGAGAATGGGTGAAGGGAAAGAAAAAAGTGAATTTGGAGGGAAACCCTACCATGAGAGGTTCAACGGCTACTTCTGCACATTCCCTCAACATGCCAACTACAAAACACAACCGACCAAACCTTTTACAGCTTGGCTTCGATCTCTCCACCTTTTTCTTACCTTAAAGCACTCTTCACTCTTCATTCTTCACCATGTCTCACCCTTGCTACTGCTACTGCTATTGCATACCCCACCAAATTCTCTTTCTCGCTCTCAAAAATGCTCAGAAAAACATCACCCTTTTTCCACAAAGTCTCGCTCCATCTCCTCAGACTCTCTCTTCTCGTCCACAGATTAAGAAAACCCATCTTCCCGAAACTTCTCAAGAGGTTCAAGAAGCGTCGGGAGTTGAAGCTCCTCAATCACTCCAACGACGGAGAGTATCAGTTCACTCCCTTAATTCCAAGTTACCATCGAAACCAGTTCAAGAACAGGGACAACCCAGGTCTGCGTTCTTTCTTGTATCTGTATTGCTGCCTGGGGAACCTGAAAGTAGAACGGGAGTGGCAGCTGGCATTGGAACCCTTTGAAATTGGAGATGAAACAGGCGTAGCCCATGATTTGTTTGAGTGTGGTTCAGCGGATGAAGGTGAATCGGTTGATCAGAAGGCTGAGAAGTTCATCCAGAGTTTCTACCACCAGATGAGAATGCAGAGGCAGGAATCGCTCTAGCTCTTCATATTCATTTTTGTATTTTTCAATTCATTTCCTTTCTCAATTGTTTCATTATTTCGCCTTAGTTTTGCTTAATTTTATTTTCAAACAGGAGAGTAATGCATTACTTCCTTGCTTGATCTATAATAAATAATTAAATATATTAATTTAATTCCATCTCTTAACTAAATGATAATTTTATTAATGAGTTGTAATCTATGTGACTCAGAACACTAATATGTATTGTTGAAGTGTTCAATTTAAAAAAAAAACATATTTGTTCGATTTATGATAATTCTAGTTACAATTTTAAAATAGAAAAATATAATAATTTTTTAAAAATTCAATTTATTTTATAAATTTTTATTATGGGACAAATTTTTATGAACTAATCATCAGAAACACTTTTTGCTATAAAAAAGAATTAAAACATATTTTTCATATAAATTTTTATTGTCATTTTATATAATTCATAATTATATAATATAAATATGTGTTTTTTATTTTATATTTTAAAAATTATACATATTTTTGTATTTATAACATGTCGTATCAGTATTGTGTTACCTAATTTCTAAGTTGTTGTGGTACATGTTGTAAGAAAATCCTAGTGACTATTTCATAAATTCTTTTTTCTGATTTAGATCAAGATTGTATGAGAGAGACCCATTGTTTCCTCTTATATCATATAAGATTGTGATATTTTATATATCAGGCATTATTATGCAGCAAGATTTAAGATCTATATTCTAAAATTTCTTCCAAAGGAGACAGAAAGGATGGGAATATATGATAAGTGTTTTATAACATTAGTGTTATTTTAGGGTTGGAGATTCTCTGTTTAAATATCTTTGTCACGTTCTTTTCCCTTCTGAATAATATAAACCAGAGCAAACTGACGAGTTCACAACTTTTTTTTTCAAATAGTTTTATAGTAGTTAAGATAATGCAATTTCTAGAAAAAAAACTGGATTGTGAAAATCATAACCAAAGTCTACTTTACTGGGACCACTTTACTAAGAAAGGGAGATAACATTATTGCAATCCCATTATTATTATAATAAATAAAAGTATGACTACTTACCTAGTTTCTTTGGAGGGATGAAAGGAAGAACACCTTTATCTTCATTTCATAGTCATATGTAGTTAGTTTAACCAGTTAAAGCCTCTTTCACATACAACTTTAAAAGCTTCTCTTAGTTCAAATATAGAAATTGTCCAAATTAAATCCAAGAGCCTCAAAATCATGTCAAGAATTCTTTAATATAAATTGTTTTTGTAAGAGCTTTCGTTCTTTGTAAGTTTTGAATTTTTCGAGGTGTTTGTTTCAGAAGAATTGAGAGTAATAAATGTTATTAAATGTATATATTTATTTTATTTTGTAGTGTATATTCATAGAATAAAAAAAAAATTGAATTATGGAATGAATAAATATAAATTATTGAATTAATTCACAAACTTAATGTAAAATTTTGTAGGCTTAACTTAAATTTAATTAGTTAATTTGGACACTAATACGATCTAGTCTCCAAATAAAATTTTGTCGTATGAGATTTCAAATTAACGTGATAATAGATGGTTATCAGATAAATTAATAAATATAAATATAAATTACAAGTTATATAAAGAAAAATGATAGTTTATTCGATTTTAGTTGGAAAAGGGTGATATAGAAATGAAATAGGATATTTGACATTAACAAATAAAACAATATACTTCCAATAAAATAAAAAATCTTATAATGCATTAACAATTTATTAATTAGTCCATAGTTTGTACAAACATCCATGCTATATTCAACTTTTGGATAGTCACGTGTGTATCTATCTATATATATCGTATTCTATCCATATTAGATAAGAAAAAAAAAACAAATGAAATAGAAAAGAAAAAGATAAAATAAGATGAAGATAATAAATAAAATCTTCATTGAAATCATGACTCTAAACAAAATTAAATAAAGTAAAATTTTGGCTTATAAATAGGTGTTGTGGGAGAGAAGATGAAAGAAAGGTAAGACAAAGAGAAAGAGGTGATAATTTTTTTAAATATTCTAGAATCTCTAATTCTAATGTTTCACTTCAATCAAAGGTAAGGGGAGTGATGTTAAGCTATTCTTGTATTTATTAATAAAATTATGTGTTTTTTTATTAACTTTTTATTCATTTTGCATTATATATTATTTACTTTATTTCTTTGTTCTTTCATATATATTATTTATTTTAATATCAAGTTACATAGTAATCTTGTTCATTTATTTATATTTATATCATTTAATTGATATTTACTTACACAGTAATTTTATTTAATTATATTTATTTCATATATATCTATAGTTATTTACTGGTTCTATTTATTTATTTATTTTTATGTTATTTAATATATCTTCACTTACTGGTCTTATTTATTTAACTATTTATTTATATTTATATTATTTAATGTATTTTCAAACTTGAACTATTTATTTATTTATATTTATGTTATTTAATGTATTTCCAAACTTGTACAGTTTATTTATTTATATTTATATCATTTAATTTATCTATGGTCCAATTTATTTATTTATATTACATCACTTAATTTATTTATCTACATGGTCATATTTATTTATTTTATGTCATTTATATTTAATTTATCTCTAGTCACGCATTGCTCTCATTTATTTATTTATAATTATGTCATTTAATTTATCTGACATTGATGCTCTTTATTAGTTTATATTTTTATTATTTTATTTTTTTATAATATATTTATCAATATATAATGATTTAAAGTGTTTGCTTTAATTCTTATTTATTTTATAATTCAAAAAAACATATAAATTAATAATAAAAATAGATTATTATTTTTATTTAATGAGTTTGGATAAAATAAACTTACCTGTATGTTTTATTTTTATTTTTATACTTGTGTGTATAGATTTTTGGCAATACAAATATGACATGTCTTAATAGTCATCACGTGTATATGATTCTTGAAAGTATAAAAAAATATATCAGTTCCATAAAGAGTTATGAAATTTGTTGCATTATGTCAAAGTCATGTTAATGTATTAATCTTTGTGTTTGAGAAGTCACAATTTGGTACTACGAGATAAAAAGTAAAGACCATGGTGGGGTCTAAGAAAGTGATAGAGTAGGTGAATATCTATATAGTTCAAAATAATGTCTTAAACTAAGATATTCATAAGTCAAACTTTCGACTATATGATATTTGCTCAGCATCACCGATGTTAGGTAATGGGTATATATTTCTTTTGTAAATTGAAAATGACCGATATTCTTAAGAAAAATAATTATAATTACCAATATTTTTAATGAGAATTACTTAACTAAATAATCACTTCTCAAATAACTTTTAATGTTCATAGTAGGTCATCAAAATTGGAATACAGATTCATAGTAAGATTGAGTCTTATGATTGTGGATTAAGTCATAGGCCTTCATTGTTTGCATTGTCAGTTAAGTCTATTAAGATTGATATTTAAATTTTAAAAAAATCTCAATTCTTTTTGTGTGTTTTTTTCATATATATGTTATACGAGTAGAAACTGATGACTCTTGATAATTCAGAATGTTTAAATTATATAGATAGTTATTTACTTTATTGTAGAACTTTTATTATTACGTAAAACTGATATATTTTGTTATATACTGTGAATAGTTGTAAAGATATGAATTTATTTCCATAATTTAATGTTGTATGTATTATTTTTATTGTAATATGTGATGATTGTACTATATACACGATTAAATATAGGTATAGATATAAAAACAACATTTAGAACAAATTTGAATTTTACTTATGACTCTACTTTAATAAAAAAAAATTATATATATTTTATATTTAATTTATATTTTGAAATACTATATATTTTGTGTTGTTGGGTCTATACTAAATTATATAGTTTTGTAAAGGTATTATATTAAGTAATTAAAAAGGAAACAAATAAGAAAAATGGAGAGTAGAGAAAATAATAAATAAAGTTATATAGATAATTGTGAGTAGAGTATTGGATAAGAATGAGTAGTACCTATATTATTATTATTATTCTTGACATTATTCTTATTGTCAATTTTATTACATGTTATTTATATTTCTTTCCTTAAAATAGTTAAATAAATTATTTGAAATTTAATTTAGTATAAAAATAAAAAGTCAATTATAACTGAATTTGAAATAAATATGCATGTGCATATTTATTGTACTATTTATGGTAATAAAATAAAAAATTCAGACCTTCATTAATTTTAGTTATTAAAGAAGACTCAAAACGGAAACTGGGAATGCGGTAAGGATGAAAAAAAAGTCATACAAAAACAGGAAACGATACATTTTTAAAAAAAATTAAAAAATTGATAAGTGTAAGACAAAATAGATAATTTGTGAAAGAATTATTTTAATGTTTGTGTGAGTAGTGAAAGTATTTGTAGAATTTGTGTAAAAAAATATTTAAGAGACTTTTTATGCTGGTGATTTATTATGTTTTCCTTGTTAAATTTATATTTTCTGGACTTTGTTCTATGTGTGTTTTATTTGTTGTCATGAATTGTTTTGAATTTTTTTAAAAAAATATAATGTTATTTTTTCTGGGTATTTTGGACAATAAAGATGTGTGTTTTTAGTTTTTTTTTATATTAAAATATATAATTTAATTAATATACTGTTTTCATGTGACTGTATAGAATTATAGTTAGAATGTTTTGAAACATTTTCAAAATCAAGATAATATTATTTAATGTGTTTTAGTAATTTTATTGAGCAGGCACATTTTCTCTTTGTATATAAAGGAAATTTGGTGATTAGTGAAAAGAAAATTATTTGAATAAGGATAAACCACAATCTTTCAAATAATATAACATAAAAGAACAATCTTTTAAAAAATTTATTTTAATGTTAATTTTTAAAAAATAGGTTAACAGGACTTCAAACTGAAATTACGATCCCATCAAATCAGCTTATTTAATAGAATATATTAAAAGATTTACGGTAAATATTAGCTATAGTTTATAACATTAAAATATTTAAAATTTATTATATTTTACAGTTCCTTTAGTTATATTTCTAAAACATTTTTATCCTCATATTGTTAATTATATTAATCTAATAATTATTTATGTATCATCTTGATTATTTTAATTTATTCAATTATTATTTTAAGTAACAATTGAAAAATATAACACAATAAGAACTTCCAACCATGAGGACCACTTATTGAAGGTTTTGTTTGTATTTTATAAAGCATTATTGTCATGAAGTAGTTTTTGACTAAAAAAAATAAATGCATAAACCTATATGTGAGTCCTATATATATACATTCTCCTAAATTCAAAGTCCATTAACTGATTAGGTCCCCATATGATGTAATCTCAAACTATGAATCAATGAGAATAATCAAGTCTCAATTTTTAAACTTTTCATTAATCTTTCTTACTTTATGAGAATTTATCTATATTTTTATAATTTTTGTTGTTTCTCCTTCTATTTAATTACAATTTTTATAAGTAAAGAACATGATTTCTTATTATCTAGACTTTTACTTAACTCATATTTTTTATATGACATTAAAAAATAAATTTTTTTAATTTTAATTTTAAAACCATCTTTGTAACCCTTTTGTTGATATATTCAACATATACATAATAGTATGTCACAATAAAATATTAAAAAAATAAGTATCATTGGACAATCCGACCTACATAATAAATTTATATAAGATAATGTTTATTTTAAGTGTATTTAGGAAACTACTTAATAAAAAAAGATAATATTATAAAATAAGTTAGAAAAAAACAACATTAATGTGGAGAGTGAAAAGAGGATTATATTGATTTTTTAACTGAGCAAGACTGTTCAATTTTTAAAAATGTCCAAAAATTTTATCTGTAGTCAGTGATCAATCGTACTTTATAAAACAAAATACAAATATATTTTTCATATAATTTTTATTTTAATACAATAGAAAAAAAAATATGAATTATTCTTCCAATAATAGATTTATTTTTAATTTTAATGATTTGCAAGTGGTTAACTATGTAGGTATATTACTCTATGTGGATAATTAAAATGGCAAACTAAAAATTTATTTAACTTATCTTTGTTTTTATACGACATATTTGAAGAATTTTAATTTTTAATATGATATTTTTGTAATTAGTAATTAAGTGATGATGAGACGTTAAATTTCAAAATATTTTATAATATTTAGTGAGAATTAATTTTTGATAGTTTTATTTTTTAGAGATTGTTTGGTGAATTTTTTATTAAAATTTAAACAAGTTCTAACTGTTAAAATGGTTAGAAATTATTATATCACATCAGAATAACAGTTAAATTTGAGTAAATTTTTTTTATTAAAAACAAAAATTGAAAAAAAAATGATATACAAAAAATATAAATTATATCAAATAAATAATTACAATCAATTTAATAGACTGGGTGAAAATTCAAAATGGACATAACCCTACTGTAATTTGTACCAAAGTTTTTTAATGTTAAAAAAACAAAGTTTTCATTTAAAACATTGTCCTCCATTGGTTGTTGTTTAAATTGAGGTTGATGACGTGGTGTCAGGAAAAGACATTATTGAAGGAAGAAACATAGGAACACTGAGGTGAATAAGTAATTATTGTAAAGTACACTGGACATGACATGTATTGAAGGAAGAATAATAAGTTTTATTTCTTAGTTTTTATTTTAATTTAATGGTGAAATAAAAAAATACCATGGATGTTTCAAAGAGGATTTTTTTTCGTGATGTAATATTCTTTTAATATATAATATCCAGAATGGACTCAAGAAAATATTAACTTCTCAAATGGCATATTTCCACAATATCCAAGGGAATTCTTCTAGACAAATAATTTTCATATTGACAATTGTAAATTTAATTTTTTGAGAGTCAAAATTTGAGACATTTTTTTGTTTTAAATATGGAGGAAAATTAAAAAATAAATCAAAATAAAATTGAATTGTAATAGAAAAAAAAACTTAAAATAATTAATTAAAAATGTTGAGAATAAATTTTGATTGGATTGGAAGATGAGAAGAATAAAAAATAATTGAAATGTTAAAAAATATGATTTTTTAATATTGTTTTTGTAATATTATTTGGAAATAAATAAAATTTTAATATCTTGATAATTAATTTATGAACAGTAAGAAAAATTAAAATTGTTTTTAAAATATGTTATATAATGGATTGGAAAATTAAGATAATTTGAAATTATTATTAGAAATTGATGATAAAATATAAATTAAAAAAAATGATTTATAATTCCAATATACCAATTTTGTAATATGCAATTAATTTTATATATTTACTAAAGTATAATTATAAATTTATTTAATAATATTTGAGAAAAAAGTCATATAAAAAACCATATATAC